>NC_041390.1:319866459-319949111 GCF_002162155.2 Triticum dicoccoides
CGACCGAGCCGCCGCCCAGCCGAGCCCGCGTCCCCGCCGCCCCACTACGCCGGCCACCACGCGTCCGCCTTCCCTCGCCGCGCCGCCTCCACCGCTGACCGCCGCCGCGCCTCCCCGCGCTCGACGGCCGAACCCCGCCATCGTTTACCACCGCCCATCGCCTTCGCCACCTCGCCGGAGAGATCCGTCAGATCCTCCGCCGCCCTCCGCGCCGCTCCTCGCCACCGGCCACCGCCTCCTCCGCCGCCCTGCTCCGCGCCTTCACCGAAATCCTCGCCGGAGCCCGTCCCGGCCAGATTCACCCCGGGTGGATGAGATCCACCGGGAGATGAACCAAACAGCCCCGCTAGGCCCGGATCCCTCTGTCCCGGGATCATCTCGTCCAGTTGACTTTCTCGCGAGGTGAAAAATCCACTAAGTCCTTTTCCCCCTCATGTTTTCAGGCCCTATTCATCATGTCATAACTCCTCATCTGTAGCTCCGTTTTGCACGTGCAATATATCGAAATGTTCAACATGATGTCCTCTTCATTTTCTTCCATTGCACCATGCTTGTTTGAGCCCATCTTGATGCCTAAAATGCTGTTGCAAGAGTGCTTCATAATGTTAGTTCCTGGTTCTTATCAGATTATGAGCATTTGTCATTTTTTGCCATGATTAATGTGTGCTTCATATGAGCATGAGCTCTACATGTGTTTTGGGCTATGCCATGCCATCTTTACAGGGGTGTATGCCATGTATTTTTGTGATCAATGTGGTGACTAGCACATGCATGCAAAGTAGCTCTCGTGATGTTGCTGATTTCAGGGACTTAGAACTCTTCTAAGTCTTTGTCTGCTATTATTTTTATGCCATGTATTCATGTTGCTACAGAGTGATCCATGCTCCTTTTGAGTATGTTCAGTAAGGATGATTTGGACATATGGTCATGCTCTATCCATCCATGTCCCTATTTGCATTTATGGAGTATCCTAGCGTGACTCTATCTTGCCCTACTTTTGCTATAAAATGTTCCTGGCAGATTCTTTACATGTTAATCAATTTTGCCAAGGTTGTAGTTGATCCATGCATGCTATGAGATTGTTCTTGCCATGGTTAGCTTCTTGATCATGTTCTCTTGCTGGGTGTATGCTTAGTTTGTCATGCAATGCCTTGTGGTGAGTGCATCGAGCTCGCAAACATGCCTACGTAATTCTGCTTATGCCATGTCCAGTTTTCTGCTAAGTCTGAATCTGTTAACGAAACTTGCTATGTTTACATGGGTGCCATCATATTTTCTGATCCTTTTTGGCTTATGGTCAGAAAGGGACTTTTGTTATATGCTTTGAGTAGATTCATGCCATGCCTTGTATTTCTATTATCTGTTCCTGTAGCATTTTGTTATCTTGCTCTAAACATTGCTTCCTGATGTTAATTCCTGGCATGTTGTTATTTTCACCAAGTCTGTAATGCTAATATCTTTTGCCATTTTGCCATTTTGAACCTGCAATTTTCTAATTTAGCCATAGCTCAGTGTTCATTTTTTGTCAAGCATCTTGAGTAGATCATTGCCATGTGCTTTGTTGCTATGTTGGAGTGCAGTAGCTTAGTTTCTTGTGGCATTCTAGTTGGCATCATGCTGTTAATCGCAGAATCGTGCCATTCTTGTTTTGCTTGCCTTTTGCAAACCGTGCATTCGATTCCGGTGATCTTTATATCGATGTCGACCAAAATCAACTCATCTTTCCAGCGGAGCACTTGGTTTGCCAAGTTGAGTCCTGGTTCAATCTTTTCCTTTCGGAGCCTGCATATGCATTGCATACCACATCCCGCATATCATGCCATGTTTTGCATCATGTTGCTTGCGCATTGCATCGTGGTTGATTGTGTTTTCCTTTGCTTGTATTCTTGCCTTGGGTAGAGCCGGGAGACGAGTTCGTGTTCGAGGAACCCATTGAGTACGCTTACGTGGATCAAGCTTACATCAACTCGGAGAACTTTGCAGGCAAGATGACCATACCCTCGAAATCACTTCTATCCTTGCTTGCTAGTTGCTCGCTCTTTTGCTATACCGCGATATCTACCACTTGCTATATCATGCCTCCCATATTGCCATGTCAAGCCTCTAACCCACCTTGTCCTAGCAAACCGTTGTTTGGCTATGTTACCGCTTTGCTCAGCCCCTCTTATAGCGTTGCTAGTTGCAGGTAAAGATGGAGTTTGTTCCTTGTTGGAACATGATTATTTGTTGGGATGTCATTATATATATTATTTAATTAATGCATCTATATACTTGGTAAAGGGTGGAAGGCTCGGCCTTATGCCTGGTGTTTTTTTCCACTCTTGCCGCCCTAGTTTCCGTCATACCGGTGTTATGTTCCTTGATTTTGCGTTCCTTACGTGGTTGGGTTATAATGGGAACCCCTTGATAGTTCGCCTTGAATAAAACTCCTGCAGAAAGGCCCAACCTTCGTTTTACATTTGCACTAACAACCTATCACCTTCCCTTGGGTTCTGCAGACTCAAGGGTCATCTTTATTTTAACCCCCCCGGGCCAGTGCTTCTCTAAGTGTTGGTCCAACATAGAGCCACTTGCGGCACCACCTCAGGGAAACTTGAGGGCTGGTTTTAGCTGTACGTAGTGTTCATCCGGTGTTGGCTTGAGAACAAGATATGTGTAGCTCCTATCAGGATGTCGGCGCATCGGGCGGCCTTGCTGGTCTTGTTTTACCATTGTCGAAATGTCTTGTAACCAGGATTCCGAGTCTGATCTGGTCTTCCTGGGAGAAGGAATATCCTTCGTTGACCATGAGAGCTTGTGATGGGCTAAGTTGGAATACCCCTGCAGGGTTTTGAACTTTCGAAAGCCGTGCCCACGGTTATGGACAGATGGGAATTTGTTAATGTCCGGTTGTAGAAAACTTGACACTTAACTTAATTAAAACGCATCAACCGCGTGTGTAGCCATGATGGTCTCTTTCCGGCGGAGTCCGGGAAGTGAACACGGTTCTTGTGTTATGCTTGGACGTAAGTAGTTTTAGGATCACTTATAGTTCACGACCGTGCTTTGCTTCTCTTCTCGCTCTTATTTGCATATGTTAGCCACCATATATGCTAGTGCTTGCTGCAGCTCCACCTACCTACCTTTACCTACCCATAAGCTTAAATAGTCTTGATCACGAGGGTGTGACATTCCTGAGTCCCCGTGACTTAGAGATTACTTCCAAAACCAGATGCAGGTGCCGATGATGTCAGCGCAGGTGACGCAACCCAACTCAAGTGGGAGCTCGATGAAGATCGTGTTCGTTGGGTTGTTTCGTTTCCCGTCAATCAGTAGTGGATCCCAGTTGGGGCGATCGGGGATCTAGCATTAGGGGTGGTCTTCTTTTATTTTGGTTCCATAGTCGTACCTTGATTGTATTCTGGATGATGTAATGCTATATTTATGTATTTTGTGATGTGGCGATTGTAATCCAACTCTTTATCCCTTTCTTATTCAATACATGGGATGTGTAAAGATTACCCTCTTGCGACATGCCTACTATGCGGTTATGCCTCTAAGTGGTGCTCCGACACGTGGGAGATATAGCCACATCGTGGGTGTTACATGCGAGGCCTAGATGGGCCAAAGCGGGGAAAAGCAGCAGCGGCCTCAAGGCCGGTCCACCAGCGAGGCAAGAGGCGCTGACGAGGCTCGCGGTCAACGGGAGTGGGGCGGCGCTACGAGCGAATCCTCTTGCTTGAAGTAGAAGCAGGGGAGGTCGGCGACGGTGCAAAACCAATGAGGGGAGCGGATCCGGGCATCTAGCGCTTGGGGCGGCATCGCATGGGAGAGGAAAAGACGGCGGGTGGCGGCGAAGGAAGTCCATGGTGGCGGCTTGATCCCCTGTCCATGAAAAAACAAAAGGGAGAGAGAGCTGAGCGACAGGAGAGGGAGAGCTTCAGCAAGGAAAAGGAAAGGGAAGGGAGCAGAGGCCTAGCGGCGCTGCTGGTAGAGCTCTCTAACGGGCAGACAGCGAAGGAAGTCCATGGTGGGCGTTGGAGAGCTGCAGAGGGCCGGCATTGGAACACTGGTGCTCGGGGCGACGCAGTCAACGGGCACGGGCGCTGCTCGTCCTCCTCTGGAGCAGGGACGAGGCGGTGGCTTCATGCGCGAGGATCCCTGGCCGCTGATTGGACTTGGGCAGGCGACGGGGCCAGTCTCCGGTGAAGCAGAGGCACGGGGACGAGGAGAAGAAGAGGGCATGGCGGAGGAGATTCGCCTGAGCTTCGGCTCGGTTGCCGGACCACAGAAGGAAGGAGGAGGCGCTCGGGCGCTGTTGCTGGAGATAGAGCTTGCTCGATCTGGAAGTTGTGGGGAGGAACTGCAGGAATGGGTGGATCGAGGGAGAGGAGGCTGGTTGGTTCGGTGGCGAAATTGAGCAGGGGAAGGAGGCGTGGGTTGGCTCAGGATGGATCCCGATGAAGATGCGGCGGCGGCGGGGTAAGGGACAAATGTCCTAGATTTTAGGGTTTGGGTATAAAGATGGGCTATGGGACTATATATATACGAAAAGGGGGGATGATCTGGATCCTTCGATCGCGATCGGGCGGTACGGAATAAATGGGCTAGGGAGTCCAAAAAGAAAAACGGAGATGTTTTGTAGATGTTTGGGGATGATCTGAGTCCAACGGTGACAACTGCCCAGGTCGAGTTCGGGGGAGTTTTCGGACGCGCGCACGAAGAGGGCCGCGGGCTGACGAGAGAGGTTAGATTGGGTTTGGCGGTAGGTAGGTGGGCTAGATGGACTGTTCAAGTGGACCAGTGGGCTGAGAAGAGAATAACATGGGTAGCCCGGCACCTGTTTCCGGAGACCGAAAACGTCCGACGTTTGACCGACTATATTGCCGCTATAGTTATCCGTTGAGGTGTCAAGCGGACTCCGAATGCGATGAAATTTGGCAGGCGGCCTACTGACAACATAACAACACCACATGCCAACTTTCTGTAACGCCCTCGATGCGGTTATATCTCCTATGTGTCGAAGCACGACTTAGAGGCATAACCGCATTGAAAGCAATGTCGCAAGTGAGGTAATCTTCACAACAACCCATGTAAATAAATAAAGGGGAAAAGTACATAGTTGGCTTACACTCGCCACGTCACACAAATACATAAATAAGTCATTACATTCATCCAATACACTCAGGATCCGACTACGGTACCAAATAAAGATCAACCCCCAAATGCGACAAAGTCCCCGATCGCCCCAACTGGGCACCACTACTGATCATCCAGGAAAGACACATAGTAATGACGAGAGTCTTCATCGAACTCCCACTTGAGCTCGGTCATATCATCTGGAGCGGTATCATCGGTCCCTGCATCTGGTTTTGGAAGTAATCTGTGAGTCACGGGGACTCAGCAATCTCACACCCTCGCGATCAAGACTATTTAAGCTTATAGGTAAGGTAAAGGTATGATGTGGAGCTGCAGCAAGCGACTAGCATATATGGTGACTAACATACGCAAATGAGAGCGAGAAGTGAAGGCAAAGCACGGACGAACAACTATGATCAAGAAGTGATCCTAGAACAACCAACGTCAAGCATTACTCGAACGCTGTGTCCACTTCCCGGACTCCGCCGAGAAGAGACCATCATGGCTACACACGCGGTTGGTGCATTTTAATTAAGTTAAGTTTCAGGTTATCTACAACCGGACATTGACAAATTCCCATCTGCCCATAACCGCGGGCACGGCTTGCGATAGTTCAAATCCCTGCAGGGGAGTCCCAACTTAGCCCATCACAAGCTCTCATGGTCAACGAAGGATATTCCTTCTCCCAAGACAATCCGATCAGACTCGGCATCCCGGTTACAAGACATCCTCGACAATGGTAAAACAAGTCCAGCAAGACCACCCGTTGTGCCGACAAATCCCGATAGGAGCTGCACATAACTCGTTCTCAGGGCACACCGGATAAGCTAAGCGTACGGGAGCCAACGTAACCCAAGTTGCCAAGGGACGGCTCCGCACGGTGCTATGGGTTGGACCAACGCTTAGAGAAGCACTGGCCCGGGGGGGTTTAAAATAAAGATGACCCTTGAGTCCACGAAACCCAAGGGAAAAAGAGGCGAGGTGGCAAATGGTAAAACCAAGGTTGGGGCTTGCTGGAGGAGTTTTATTCAAGGCGAACTGTCAAGGGGTTCCCATTATAACCCAACCGCGTAAGGAACGCAATATCTGGGAACATAACACCGATATGACGGAAACTAGGGCAGCAAGAGTGGAACAAAACGCTAGGCATAAGGCCGAGCCTTCCACCCTTTACCAAGTGCATAGGTGCATTAAGATAAACAATATAATATAATGATATCCCAACAATAAGCAATGTTCCAACAAGGAACGATCTCCAATCTTCACCTGCAACTAGCAACACTATAAGAGGGGCTGAGCAAAGCGGTAACATAGCCAAACAACGGTTTGCTAGGACATGGTGGGTTAGAGGTTTGACATGGCAATGTGGGAGGCATGATAAGCAAGTGGTAGGTATCATAGAATAGGCATAGCAAAAGAGCGAGCATCTAGCCAGCAAAGATAGAAGTGATTTCGAGGGTATGGTCATCTTTCCTGCAAAGTTCTCAGAGTTGCCTTGATCCTCGAAAGCATACTCAACGGGCTCCTCATTCATGAACTCGTCTCACGGTTCTACCCAAACAAGAGCAACAAGCAAAAGGAGCACAATCAACCACGTGCAATGCTCAAGCAACATGATGCAAACATGGTATGATATGCGGGATGCGATATGTGATGCATATGCAAGATTTGGAAAGAAATGATTGAACCTAGCCTCAACTTGGAAAACCAAGAGCGCCACTGGAAAGGTGAGTTGATTTCGGTCGAAATGGATATAAAGGTCACCGGAATCGGTCTGCGATTAACAGCAAGTAGCCTTCTAAATGCATCAAGATAAATAAGCTACTCCACTCAAACATGACAACAAAACACATGGCAGGGATCCACTCATGATGCTTGACAAAAGATGAACACTGAGCTACGGCTAATTCACTCATTAACAGGTTCAAACAAGCATGGCAAAAGTGCAAATGATAACAGGTTTTAGACTTTGTGAAATTAACACAAGCCAGGAATTTATCATCAGGAAGCAATGTTTAGAGCATGATAACTACATGCTATAGGAACATATCATGGCAAAGCAAGGCATGGCATGAAGCTACCCTAAGCATATAAGAAAAGTACCTTAGTGACCATGAGCCAAAAGGGATCAGAAAATACAATTGCATGCATGTGAACATAGCAAAAACATAAACAGATTCAGACTTGGTGAAAAACTGGAGCATGGCAAAACAGTTAACAAGTAGGCATGTTTATGAGCTCGATGCACTCACTACGAGGCATTGCATGACAAACTAAGAATACACCCAACAAATAGACATGGCATAGAAGCTAGACATGGCAAGAACAACAACATAGCATGCACGGATCAACAACAACAAGCTCGGCAAAATCGCTAAACATGTTAACAATCTGCCAGGAACATTTTATAGCAAAAGTAGAGCTCGATTGACTCAAGCTAGGTGCTCCATAATTGCAAACAAACACATGGATGGATAGAGCATAGCATTTTTTATAAATCATCCTTACTGATCATGCTCAAAAGAGGCATGGATCACTAGGAAACAACATGAACATATGGCACAAAGATTACAGCAGGACAAGGACTTTGTGAAATTCTAAGTCCCTGAAATCAGCATCATTCAGTAAGCTACTTTGCATGCTTGTGCTAGTCACCACAAAGATCACAAAAATACATGGCATAAACCCCTGTAAAGATAACATGGCATTCTACAAAACACATGTAGAGCTTAGGATCATAGCATGCACTCATTAATCATGGCAAAAATGACAAAAAGCCATTTGCTGAAATAGATCTGACATAATCATCACATAGCCCTCTTCCAACAGCATTTCGGGCATTAAGATGAGCTCAAATGAAAATGATGCTATGAGATGAAATGATGTAATCTTCGACACGAACATTTAGATATGCTACACGCACGAATCGGAGCTACGGATGCAGAGTTATGGCATGTCAAAAATTGCAAAAACCTAGGATTTCGGGAAGAAAAGGTCAACCGTGAGATGATCCAGATCCAGATGCGATAGGAGGGTACTGTAGCGGCGGCGGATCCGAGGAAGGCCGGAGTTGCACCGGAGTTCGTCCGAAGAGGAGGTGGCCGGCCGGTGTCAGCGGCGTGGGCGGTGGCGGCGCCGCGCGGAGAAGGGCGCCCGCGGCAGAGCTTGGCGGTGGCGGGCTCCGGCGGTCGGACTTGCACCGGCGGGCGGCGGCGCGGCGTCGGGATGAAGGAAGCAGGCAGCAGCGAGGAAGGGCGGCGGGGAGGCGCCCTGGCGGCGCGGGCGGCGGATCCGCTCGGGCGAGGCGGCGGCGCCCTGGGCCGTGGGGGCCCCGAGCGGGCTCGGCGGGCCGCGACGGTGGGTGACCCGGCGCTGGACACGTGGCGCTTCGGGAGTGGGTGGCGGTGGTGCGTCCGGCCGGATCGGACAATGTCCGGCGGCGCGCGAGGGAATTTAGTGTTTGGGGGGAGAGGAGACCCGGGATTTTCGGAGGGGAGGCTATTTATAGAGGTAGAGGGAGCTAGGAAACTCCAAATGAGGTGCAGTTTGCAGCCACGTGATCGTGATCGAACGCTCTAGATGATGGAGGAGGTTTAGGTCGGTTTTGGGCCAGTTTGGAGGGGTGTTGGGCTGCAACACACACGAGGCTTTTTCGATCCCTCGGTTAACCGTTGGAGTATCAAACGAAATCCAAATGGCACGAAACTTGACAGACAGTCTACCGGTAGTAAACCAAGGCCGCATGACAAGTCTCGGTCCAATCCGAAAACGTTTAACCCCCACACACGAAAAGAGGTAGAAAGGACCACCGGAGGACATAGGGGCGCCGGAATGCAAAACGGACAACGGGGAAAATGCTCAGATGCATGAGACGAACACGTATGCAAATACAATGCACATTATGACATGATATGAGATGCATGACAAAGACAAAAACACACGGAGACAAAAACCAGACAACAAGGAAATATAATAACTTAGTGCAGGAAATGGCAAGAGTTGGAATACAATTAAGGTAAATTACATCCGGGGTGTTACACTTTCAACCCATTCCGAGAATATTTTCCGACTACTTATAAAATAATATTTCCGACGTGTCGCGGGCGCGTGCAAGTGTGTCTGGGCTCAGAACGGACAACGGGGAGAACTGGGAGAACCCTGACGAATGCATGTTTTGAAAACATGATGATGCAATGCATATGATGACATGGCAAGATGCAACACGCAAGCGACAGACAAGGCAACAACAGCGAAAAACTGGAACACACCTGGTGCATCGGTCTCGGGGCGTCACGTAGGTGTCCTCCTTCAAATTGGCTGTTGTGGGATCCCTTCCCGCCTAATATTTGCGAAGAGGACCCGGGCCTTTATATATAGGACTAGCCACCACCGTATAGGGAAATCGAATCTTGGACTGGATCCATTCCACCAAGGCCACACACAAACTCACCAAGCACAAGAGCACCTCTCCTCAGGAGGCTGTTCTTCCCATGTAACTTTTCATCCATAGCCCAAGAGGCAATCCACCACACCACACTGGAGTAGGGTATTACACCACATCAGTGGCCCAAACCAGTATAAATCTTGTGTCCCTTTGTGATGAGGACATGACTACCTTGGATATGACCAAAAATATTGCATATATGCATATTTGTCAGGTGATTTCTAGTGCAAACTATTCAATAATCTATTTATGTTATCCAGAACAAAAATACTTCACACACTTTTGTGTTTTGTCTAATTGCAGGTGTATGGGACATTTGTACAATCCACATATGAAGATAAGGAAGAAAGAGATGTTTATTTGCTGTCCAAAAAGTTCTCTCACGTCACTTTTGGCCCAAGAGAAGATAGAGTCCAAGTCTCTCACGTTTTGGATTCAGATTCGGACTGCACAGACATACCTGACTCAAAACGCACACAAGTTTTTCATACGGACTCCGAATTGGGTGATTCTTTTTTTGTTGGAAACTAGATTTCGCGCACTTTCCAACCCAATTGGAATCACCTTCAAATTCGTCCAGAGCGTTGAGTTGTGGACGAAACAATCTGATGCTGCAGCAGAATTCGAGTCAAACTACAAGTCCAAAGGTGTTACATCACCTCCACTTGGGCCCATTGGCCTTGTACGACCTAGATTTAGTTTTAGGCTGCCTTGGGACGTCCTCCCACCTCCTTGGCCGCCACCCCTTGCTCCTATATAAGTAGATCCATCTAGTAGCTTTTCCTTGGGATTTTGTTTAGTTAAAAGTTAGCCATTGCAACTTCGTGTACTTCGTTTGTGTCCAACGACCAGACCAAGACCGCTTCCGGATCCCCACCATTATCAATACTTCATATATATTTGCAATATTCAGATTGCTTTATCATATTCTTGCTCGTTCTTTGATTGCTTGCAGGAATAGACCTTCGTGGTCAGGCTGACCGTGCTTCCAGCATCGTCAGTAACCTCAGGAGATTGGTTTAGTGATTGCTAAGGCGCAACGTCGTTCATGTTTGTAGTCGGATCGTCAAAGTCGTCTCCACCAAATCGATAGTTATCATCTCATCGAAAGATCGGGACCCTCGCCTCTATCAAGTGGTATCAGTTTTCAGGTTGCTCGGTGAGAATTTCCAGTTTTCCTAGATTAGATTTATTTTCTTACCTATTGTCCAAGAAAAAGCCACAAAAAAGAGTTAGATCTATTCATCCTTGGTCCAAGCCAGTCTGAGCCTTTGCAATTTTCTTTTCATTGCTTGCATAGTTGAATTATCGGTTGCATCGTCGTGTCGAGTTGCTGGTCTTAGTGTCTAGTTCCTTTAGAGTTTCGAGTTCTGTTCACATTAGTCACGCCGCCGCTGCATCATTATCCCTTCCGCCGTCCACCATCTCATCTATTAATTTCCACCACGTGCTATGCACTATTCATTGTCATAATCATAGTTGAGGTCATTCACATCTTCACCTGATCCAATCTGCATCTTATCTAGTTTGTCTTGGAAAGAGGGAGAGAAAAAAGAGAGAGAAAAAAAAGAGAGAAAAAGAAAGAAAAAAAAGAAAAAGAAAGAGAAGAAAAAGAAAAAAAACGTGAGAAAAAAAAAGAGAAGAAAAAAAATCGGATCTATCTAGAATAAATCTCGTACCTGAATTCGGATTGGAATCTGTTTTGCGCACTGTTCAGTAAAACAGGTGTATCTTCCTCATACGAAGTCCGTTTTACCTCCGTGAGTACACAAATTGAAGCTAGCGACGAGACGCATCTAAATAGTTGCAGAAGCTAGTTCAATATTTGACACCTCAAAATCGGCTTCTAAATAGGTCTTTTTGCCCTCCGAAGTTCGTGAACACAGCTTGTTCCAATTTTTCAGGCCAGTTTTAGAATTCTTTGACTCCTCATATTAACTCGGAATTGAGTGATTCTTTTTGCATTGGAAAGCTTGAGTTAGTAGCATTCTTTGAAAGAATTTATCAGAAAATTGTCTCAAACTTTTCAAGAGGAAAGTTGGAGAGAGAGTTGTTGTATATCCTGCTTGGCAGTTGTTTTTCATCATTATCTTCACTGCCGTTGTGATCTTCACTTATATCTTGCTGTCAAGAGCTACTTAGTATCCTTCATTGATGCTAGTTGTGCTACGCCGTGACCTCATTAGTGTTCTAGGCTCGCGTCTCTAGTCCGGTCTAGCCTAGGACCAGCACAGTATCGTCGTTGAGCGTTTATTCAACATTGCATCTTTGAATTGATTATTGCTAATCTTTTGCTACCATATATAGCCAACCCAGCTCCACATATTTCTACACCGTGTATACGTACGCACCCCTGGCAATCGCTTTACTCAATATTCGGAGTTACTTGACACCGCTGGTTGCCGATCACCGCCTGCTGCATGGTAAGAACTTGTAAGACATTGATATTTGCTTTACTGTGAGCGTTTTACCACCACATCCTAGTAGTTATAGGAACATTATTTTTGGGTTTTGTTTCTTGTTCTACTAATCATGACAGGATCCAGAGTTAATTCATGGGCTTTGTCGATCGCGGGAGACGTGCCACCACCTTTGCAAATACCACAACCGTCACGAGAGGTGCACAAACATTCAAATGCACATGATCAGGTTAATGTATCTATACCACCATTTAATGGCCGTTTTAAACCTGCTTTATATATTGAATGGGAGTTCGACATAAAAAATATATTTGCTTCCCATAATTTCGATGAACATAAAAAGGTTAAGGTTGCGGTTGGTTCTTTCACTGGTTATGCTTTGGTTTGGTGGAGTGAATATTGTCGGTTACACCCTGATTATATACCTACTACTTGGGATGATTTGAAACTTGCCATGCGACATACTTTCGTCTCTGCTTATTATACTCGTGACATGATTAAGAAGTTGCAACACTTAAAACAAGGTAGTGAAACTGTAACAAAATATTATGATGATTTACAAACTACCTTGTTGCATTCCTCTTTAGAAGAAAGTGAAGATGATTTTATGGATAGATTTTGGGGAGGATTAAACCGTGATATTCAAGAGATACTAATTCATGAAGAGTGTTATCCTATGGACCATTTGTTTCATCTTGCTTGCAAAGCTGAACAGGAAATAAAACGACGTGTTGGCCACGAGGAGAACAAGCGCACGGTGCACATTCCAAGAGTTGATATGATTGTTCCTTCAACTACTAGGCATACTATGACAACCACATCCGTTGTTGTCAGGACTACATCACCTCCACCATGTGACACATCGCCCCCGAGAGTGGCTACATCATCTGAGTTGATCATAAGAGGTAATGACAAAGGTACTGATCTTCCATCTCTACATGAGAATGATGAGCTACCCACTACTTTGATCACACCACCTATTTTCGAGGACTATGTTGATAATTTGACTTTGCCATGTGATCAAACAACTGAAATACCAACAATTTTGAGTGCATCCATTGAATTAACTATTGATGCAAAAGAACCAATGTTTAATCATTTTGATATGACCTCTAATCTTGGTGATGATTCTGTGTTGAATGACTTATTGCATGTTTGCTTATTTAAGCATGTTGTAGCATGTAAATTTGATGCAAGTAAGGTTTATTCACCAATGTTGGGATGGTTTAATGATGAACATTGTCAATCTTTTGAAATGAATAAGAGCTTCACTTATATGTGCAAACTGAGTTGCAATATTTTCATGCCTTCTACTTCTTGTGCTAATTTTTTGGCTTTAGATTTTTTGAACTATGCAAGTTACTCATCTATTCATGTGTCATATATGCAAAAATCAAGGGAAGTAAAAATGGATGACATATACATATACAACATGTACACCTTGTCTCTTTTGTTAGCCACATTTCAGATTAAGCAACGCCGAGGACGGCTTTATTTTCAAGAAGGGGAGGATGATGAGGACATGACTACCTTGGATATGACCAAAAATATTGCATATATGCATATTTGTCAGGTGATTTCTAGTGCAAACTATTCAATAATCTATTTATGTTATTCAGAACAAAAATACTTCACACACTTTTGTGTTTTGTCTAATTGCAGGTGTATGGGACATTTGTACAATCCACATATGAAGATAAGGAAGAAAGAGATGTTTATTTGCTGTCCAAAAAGTTCTCTCACGTCACTTTTGGCCCAAGAGAAGATAGAGTCCAAGTCTCTCACGTTTTGGATTCAGATTCGGACTGCACAGACATACCTGGCTCAAAACGCACACAAGTTTTTCATACGGACTCCGAATTGGGTGATTCTTTTTTTGTTGGAAACTAGATTTCGCGCACTTTCCAACCCAATTGGAATCACCTTCAAATTCGTCCAGAGCGTTGAGTTGTGGACGAAACAATCTGATGCTGCAGCAGAATCCGAGTCAAACTACAAGTCCAAAGGTGTTACATCACCTCCACTTGGGCCCATTGGCCTTGTACGACCTAGATTTAGTTTTAGGCTGCCTTGGGACGTCCTCCCACCTCCTTGGCCGCCACCCCTTGCTCCTATATAAGTAGATCCATCTAGTAGCTTTTCCTTGGGATTTTGTTTAGTTAAAAGTTAGCCATTGCAACTTCGTGTACTTCGTTTGTGTCCAACGACCAGACCAAGACCGCTTCCGGATCCCCACCATTATCAATACTTCATATATATTTGCAATATTCAGATTGCTTTATCATATTCTTGCTCGTTCTTCGATTGCTTGCAGGAATAGACCTTCGTGGTCAGGCTGACCGTGCTTCCAGCATCGTCAGTAACCTCAGGAGATTGGTTTAGCGATTGCTAAGGCGCAACGTCGTTCACGTTTGTAGTCGGATCGTCAAAGTCGTCAACACCAAATCGATAGTTATCATCTCATCGAAAGATCGGGACCCTCGCCTCTATCACTTTGTTCTGCGAGTTCGACGCGCTGAGCCTTGAGATTGCGGTGAGGGCATGAGCTAGAGGGAGGAGAGGTCTTTGTGCGAACCCCAGTGTATGAACCTCAAGGGTTTTGCCGGAACCCGAAATCCGACATTTGGCATGCCAGGTAGGGGTGCGCTGAAGCGTTCCTTCTGTTGATCCGCGTCCCACCGCTCCACCGCTTCCATGTCAGACGCATGTCAAGCCCGCGCCGGGCCGCCCTCGCCGCCCGTGTCGCTCAGACAGCCCCTGTCGGTGGGCTTCCCCGTCGTTCTATCAGGACCCCGACTCCAAGTCACAACGATCTAGCCAGTAACACCTCATATCACTTTGCGGCCTCACGCACGGTATTCCCACGGGTGTCGCCTTACCATGGCCCGGGACCATTTGCGCCTTTTGGCTCACGTATATGATAGTGTCGCCAGCATCCATATGACAGAGAACCCGGACCGACATGACTAGTCGTGAACTCAAAGTGGCACTAACTTACGGGAACAGGCATACATGAATCAACATCGAGCATGTCGGTCAGCAGCGTGCGAATCCGGGCTGTAGCACTGGGCTAACAGGACTTCGGTGAACCGGGCTGTAGCAGGCTAGGCAGGACTCCGGATGTCACCGCGTGACATTTCCCCGAAGGGACAGACACAGGAACAAAGTGAATCACATGCCGGCCAGTCAAGTGTTCCGGAGCAGTAGTGTTGGGCTAGCAGGACTCCGGTGAACCGGGCTATAGCGGACTACTATGGCTCATGGAAGCACAAGACTACATTTCCCCATAAGAGAGGCTACGAAGGATAAACAACTAGGTTGTCGGATCCCACACATACCAAGCATTTCAATCATACACACAATATGATCGATATGTGTAAATACAACATGGCATCACAAGAAAACTCTACAACTCAAAGTATTTATTCATTAGGCCCCGAAGAGCCAGATAAAACAAACATGGGTCTCATGACCCAACATTCAGAGCATACAAGTCAAAGCACATGCGGAAGCTTAACATGTCTGAGTACAGACATCTACAAATGAAAAAGGCTGAGAAGCCTGAATATCTACCAGATCCTGCCGAGGGCGCAAGATCGTAGCTGAGGTATCAAGCTAAATGTCGAAGTCCACACGGAACTACTAGCAAGACTGACGTCTCTCTGCAAAACATAAAATAGGCAAACGTGAGTACAAATGTACCCAGCAAAACTTACATCAGAACTAGCTACATATGCATCAGTATCAACAAAGGGGTGGTGGAGTTTGACTGCAGCAAGCCAGCTTTGACTCAGTGGCTATCCTAAACTATGACTGCAAGTAACTCTTTTGAGGTGGAAAACACGAGTCCACATATTCACCATATCAATACACCACTATGGATCCACTCCCGTCTCCCTACGAGAATGCCATCCATAGCACTCACGCTTATCTTGCGCATTTTAGAGTATCCACTTTCACTTGTCTATGAACTATGCAAGGGGTCCAAGTTTCCATATCCGAGGAACCCGGCTATTCGAATAGATAATGATAACCCTGCAGGGGTGTACTTCTTCACACACGCTCTCGCCACTTACCACCATGTACACATCGTGTATCTCGGCAACCTTCAAGCGGAAGCCTAGCGAGGGAGTCGGCCACAACCTGACTAACCGACAAGTCCCTCGTCCAGGTTTATCGCATATTTGGGTTCCATGCGCAAGGAGATCCGGTCGGGGTGTCACTCATAGCCCAAACGATGTGAGCAGGGTTCCCAAGCCCACCAACCGGGTGCCACTTGGTACACCGTGCCACTGTGCCTAGTCTGTCCCAAGCCCACTTGCATCGGGTGCCACTTGGTAGACTACTAACACAACCTACAAACACCAGAAACTAGTTGCAACTCCTGGACAGAGATCAGGTTGATTAATAAGTCGAGAGGGGCACTTAAGCATTCCAATGTGTGGTAGTAGCTGTTCATCGATCACAAACACAGAACTCAGTTCCTAAGGATGGCTTCAATGAGACAATCCACCATGTACTCCTACATGGCCTCTCACCGCTACCTTTACCAAATCGTGTTCACACACTTAGCTCTCAATAGTAGGACATGTTCACAACTTTCCAAATCATCCCCGATGAATCAGACTTGACACAACTCTAAGCAATAGCAGGCATGACAAACAAGCATGAATGAGTAGGCACATCAGGGCTCAAACAACTCCTACTCATGCTAGTGGGTTTCATCTATTTACTGTGGCAATGACAGGTCATGCAGACGAAAGGGTTTCAGCTACCGCATCATGTAACAGTTGAAACGTTGTTGTCCTAATGCGGTAAAAGAGAGCAGGAGCGAGAGAGTGGGATTGTATCGGAATGAACAAGGGGTTTTTGCTTGCCTGGCACTTCTGAAGATAGTATAGTTCATCATCAGTGTCATCGGTCACATTGTCGGAACCACGTCTATCGAGAGGGGACAAACACCGGTAACTGAGAAAGAACACAATCAATGCAATGCCACAATATGATGCATGATCATGACAAGGCAATATGCTGTGATTTGAGCTAATGCATCTAGCTATGATTTAAATGAAGTTGGTTTGAATACATGATTCAAATTCCAACTCCGTATATGATTATTTAAATGCCCTTTATTTGTTTTGTCCAAAATAGAGGACAAACATTGTTCAAACATGCATGAAAATGGTGCGGATGGATTCCTTGAATTTTTCTTATAAATTTTCATATATAATTTATTTCATTTGGAGCTATAGATTAATTTCTATGATTTTTCAAAGTTTTGGATATTTTCTGAATTAAACAAATCACTTAAGATTTATTTAAATTCCAGAAAAGGATTACTGCGTCAGCCTGACATCATCATGACGTCAGCAGGTCAACGGGGCACGGTCCAGGTCAAACCTGACCAGTGGGACCCACTGGTCAATGACAATGAGACACTTAGTGTCACAGACAGGTGGGTCCGTGCAACGGCCACGTCAGCGAGGTCAACGCCGACGCGTGGGGCCACTATGTTTAGATTAAACTTAAACTATTTTTGTTAGCTGGTTAGTTAGGCAGTGGGGCCCACGTGTCAGCGAGCCAGGGGGGTAGTTAGTGGGTCATTAGCCACTAATGATGTTGCCATGTCAGTACGCCGGAGTTGAACGCCGGCGACCAAACCCGACGGCATAGGATCTCCGAAGTTGCTCGGGACGATGATACAGGGGTCGGCTCGATGCGTTGGAGGCATAGAGGATGGAGGCGGAGCCCATGGGCACGTCAGAGGGGCGTGGGGGTGGCAGTGGCTGTGACTACGGCGAACGGCGGCGACGGCGGTTCTCGGTCTCGCTTGGGGCCGAGAGATAGAGGAGGGGAGGAGCTCCAGGGAGAGAGGGGAAAGTGATAGGGGACCGAGGAGAGTCGCTTGGCAATGCTAGAAGGGCCGAGCCGTCGCGGTGGAAGCAGGAGGTAGCGTGTGCGTGTCGGGCACGCGCCCTCGTGCCCTCTGGCACGAGGTTGAGGACGACTGGCATATCTAGGTAGGCTGGGCCGGCTAGAGGAGTTGGGCTAGGTAAGTGGGCTGCCAGGTAAACTCTCTCTCTCTCTTCTATTCTGTTTGTTTCTGTTTTCTATTTTTCTGTAATTTTTTTGACTTAAATAAAATGCTAAGGCATTTTCAAAAGCCCTAAAAATAATTGTGGGCACTTTTGAAAATATTTCCAATAGCCCTCAACCACTTTCAGAATTATTTGGGCATTTTTATTATTTATAGCAATTAAATGCCCAAATTCTAATACTCTATGAATTTATTCAAAAATCCAAAGTGACCTAGGAAAATGTGCACCATTTTTGGGAGAGGTTCTAGACCAATTCAAAAATGATGAACTTTTCCAAAGGAATTTTGGGTTCATTGAAAATGATTTTTTTATTTGAACCTGGTTGGATTCATCTGTGCTAGGGTTTCAATAGTCCCCAATTCAAATTCATTGAAATTTAAACATGATGCACACATGACTAGCTAGTCTAGGTCAAGGTAAAGGTAGGGATGTGACAACTCACCCCTACTAAACAAGAATCTCGTCCCGAGATTCAAGACGTGAGGTAAGAAGGAAGAGGGTCACAAAACTATCACAATCTTCTCGACCAACTGCCCTTCCCGAGGATGTTGATTTATTGCGTCATCTTGATCTTGATGTCTTTGCTTTCGGGATCTTCATCCAACATTATGACGGCAGAAGAAATTCTATAGGCATCGATCTCCTCGAAGATCGAGCACTCAAGATCAACTCATGGAGTGAGATATAAAACATCTCTTGAGCTGAGACACGAAACACACATCAGGGGTGTTGGAAAGAAGCGGATGATAAAGGTTCGATTTGGTAGGCAACAATTCCATGCTTAAGTAGGAGGGTGCATGGTTTCGAAGTAGCGAGGAGATAATTGTCATGATACCATAACGAGACATCTTAGGGAAGGTGACTCACAGAAATATTCCCTTAAGTGGCAAAAAGAATTACTATTGATTCATAGATCATTGAAACTCTTCATACCAGCCTAAGGCAATCACAATCGATCATTTGAAGGAGTCGGAAAAGGATGGCATACTCAGACTAGAATGGGTGATGTGGACTACCTTGTTGAAGACAACACAATGAGTGATTTTTGCTTATCACCATAAATAGATGGGACCCATGGTAGGACCACTTTGAAGATGATCCTAATTAGTAATTACTGAGAAGGTTAGTCCATAGTAGGATGACACAATGGCGGTGCAACCTGGGAACAAAATGTAAATGTTGGGAATGTTTCAACCATCATATCTGCCTGAGATTCAGATCTGGTTGGTAACAGGATATTTCAGGCAACATGTCTGACAAGGAAAGGTTGCAACACAAATCAACGGGATGATGTTGCGAGGTTCTCGGGAAATGAACTATGATAGCAAGCTCCAAAACATGAGCTGGTTCTGCTACAAACCTGTTAACACGTTGTCCCAGACAAGCATGATCACATGGTAGTCTTACAACAAAATACTACCGAGTTCTGGTAGGGAACCATCATTAATGATATCGAAGTCTCCACGCGGAAGTCTAAAGTAATGACCTTAGAACAGACTCCTTTATCTTGAACAAATCAATCAGTGGATTGGTGTGCTAGGAATTACCTATGGAATGGAGGTGGCCAAACCTATCAAACCAAAGAATACTTCGCGCATACATGACTGACTTGGGATGACTCCATAGGAAGCAAAACAAACTTTCTCAAAGTCACGACGGCAACTTGCACCAAATGCACGTGAATTAGAGGAAGTCACTTCTTGTATCCAAGCATGAGCTTCATGAACGGAGCATGAAGGCATTGCTTACAAAGTTCCCAATACTAGGTTGATGTTCAACATGAATCATGGAGGAGACAAAATGCTGTTGATGGGCTCAAGAGCGACTCTTCGGAA
The DNA here is from genome assembly GCF_002162155.2 of Triticum dicoccoides. NCBI lineage: Eukaryota > Viridiplantae > Streptophyta > Magnoliopsida > Poales > Poaceae > Triticum > Triticum dicoccoides. Next base: position 319,886,375 of record NC_041390.1, read on the forward strand.
TTTCCATATCACTAGACTTCCACCATTATCTGAACAATGTGTTAGTATTGGTCAGACCAAAAGATGTAATGGTGTATGCTCGAGGGATCAACCACGAGTAAGACAACATTACGAACATCGTTGGTACTGATTTGATTTGACGATAGCCCACACTCAAATCAACGGATTGATAAGACAATAGGTCCAACAACTGATCACAGGGACCAATCGATGGAGATATCATCTTTCTTCAACACACACTACACAAGAATATCCCTTTGGAACGAACTAAGTTAGGCAAGCTTTTATCTTCCAACTCTCCAAGTTGTTGTTCAGCTTAACCGACTAGCTCAGGGGTATCCAACACGGATTCTTGGAGAAGGGGTGATTTATAAGAAAACCAACTTGATCATGAACTCAACATAGCGGTCAGGTGACAACCAGGTAATACTTCCGAGAAGATCTTCGGAAAATCACGAACCACCGATATGTTACTAAGCTCGAGAACAACCTTGCTTTTTAGGGCAAGATGATATGATCAAAAGAGTGAGGGATTGACATAATGCTAACTCATTAATCGAGGAGTGCACCAGAATAAGGACTAGATAACACGATCAATCTTAGGATGATGATTCAATAACCAACACGCTAAGAATGAGAATATTGTCCATTAACTACCAAGCAATGGAGTTGCTAGGAGTATTGATTTCACACATCACAACTCACTTGCCAGCATTCCGGTTACAATAACACGGGAGCCGAGGAATGAACAATGATGGCAAGAATTATCACTGCGTCAAAATTCATAAGAGATGGTGCAATTCCTATGATATTCTTGACATGAAGATGGTAACACTTCAAGGTAGAACAGAGCAAAAGCTGGATTGGCATTTTGATCTGCGGAATACAATTGCTTTGACCCAATCCTAGATATGGATGAGGTTCTGGAGTTTGTTTCTCCTAGTCATTCTGAACTAGAATGGCTTGATGGACCACAAGAACGATAAGCACCGATGAACGAATGCTCACATACTCTTGACTATCAATTGATAGATGAAGGTCGGAATATAACTAAAAGTGGACAACTCAAAGGAACATATAACTTTCTGAGTTGTGGATGCATAGATTAGTATGTCGAATGAGTTCAACATATTTCTTCCGGATAACCCATGCAGAAAGGTAGAACTGGCAGAATCACAATTATGAATGGAGAACTCCTCAGGAGTACTCTAATGGTGATCTTTTGGTTCAAAGAACTTCTGCCTTAATGATTCATGGTATTTGGAAGAAGGAAATACCACGGACCTCGAGGACTATCGCAAAGGTTACTAATATCCTAAAGGAACTAGCAGCAATATCAACAGGAAGTGAACAGAGTGATTCTTGGGTCAAGAACACATGAGTAGAATACCTACTACTAAATGGCATCATGGGATGCTTTCAAGAATGATGGCCAGAATCATCACACTAGGGATACGAAAGCATTGCTAAATTCTCGAGGACACCTAGGGCCATAATACTAACTCCAACATACACGTCAAGGCAACAGAGTATCTCAACACACCGATTAGTGTGCTTAATCTGGCCCAAAAATACAACGGGAACATGGAGGAAAGATTTTCAAGTGCATTAGACTATTTAGAAACCGGGATGACTCGGACAGCATAACGGCTGTAAATACTGAAAATGATTTGAGACATCCTGCCAAAATGGTGGCATAACCACTCAACATCACAATATCAAGATTCCGAGACCAACTATGAACACACGGAAGTAGTAGAAACTGAATTGGGGCTTGAACTCAACAATCCTAGGGAACTATGGTTTAGTAACACGTCATCCTGACAGATAGATGAGGAGGCCTAGTTCTTAACCCCATAGAAAAGATAAGATGACTCAGATGAGAAGGTCATGAGGATAAGGAGTAAAAAGAGCCTTACGTTCCCATCCACAATCAATTCCCTTATATCACTAAAGCATTTCTAGACACAACTTTGACCAGCTTGGCTTGGTAATCCTGTTGGAAATATGCCCTAGAGGCAATAATAAAATGGTTATTATTATATTTCTTTGTTCATGATAATTGTCTATCGTTCATGCTATAATTGTGTTATCCGGAAATCGTAATACATGTATGAATACATAGACCACAACACGTCCCTAGTGAGCCTCTAGTTGACTAGCTCGTTGATCAAAGGATAGTCAAGGTTTCCTGACTATGGACATTAGATGTCATTGATAAAGGGATCACATCATTAGGAGAATGATGTGATGGACAAGACCCAATCCTAAGCTTAGCTCAAAGATCGTGTTGTTCGTTTGTTGTAGCTTTTCTCAATGTCAAGTATCATTTCCTTAGACCATGAGATTGTGCAACTCCCGGATACCGTAGGAGTGCCTTGGGTATGCCAAACGTCACAACGTAACTGGGTGACTATAAAGGTACATTACAGGTATCTCCGAAAGTGTCTGTTGGGTTGGCACGAATCGAGGCTAGGATTTGTCACTCCATATGACGGAGAGGTATCTCTGGGCCCACTCGGTAATGCATCATCATAATGAGATCAATGTGATCAAGTGGTTGATCATGGGATCATGCATTACGGTATGAGTAAAGTGACTTGCCGGTAACGAGACTGAACAAGGTATTGGGATACCGACGATCGAGTCTCGGGCAAGTAACGTACCGATTAACAAAGGGAATTGTATACAGATTGATTGAATCCTCGACATCGTGGTTCATCCGATGAGATCATCGTGGAGCATGTGGGAGCCAACATGGGTATCCAGATCCTGCTGTTGGTTATTGACCGGAGAGGCTTGTCGGTCATGTCTGCATGTCTCCCGAACCCGTAGGGTCTACACACTTAAGGTTCGGCGACGCTAGGGTTGTAGAGATATTAGCACACGGTAACCCGAAAATTGTTCGGAGTCCCGGATACGATCCCGGACGTCACGAGGAGTTCCGGAATGGTCTGGAGGTAAAGATTTATATATAGGAAGTCCAGTTTCGGCCATCGGGAAGGTTTCGGGGGTCACCGGTATTGTACCGGGACCACCGGAAGGGTCCCGGGTGTCCACCGAGTGGGGCCACCAATCCCGGAGGGCCCCATGGGCTGAAGTGGGAGGGGAACCAGCCACTAGTGGGCTGGTGCCCCCCCCCTTGGGCCTTCCCTGTGCCTAGGGTTAGAAACCCTAGGGGTGGGGGCGCCACCCTTGCCTTGGGGGGCAAGGCACCCCCCCTTGGCCGCCGCCCCCCCTAGGAGATTGGATCTCCTTGGGCCGGCGCCCCCCTAGGCACCCTATATATGGTGGGGGGAAGGGAGGGTTGCGCACCCAAGCCTCTGGCCTCTCCCTCTCCCTCCCGTGACACTCCTCCGTCTCCAGCGCTTGGCGAAGCTCTGCCGAGATCACTGTTGCTTCCACCACCACGCCGTCGTGCTACTGGATCTTCATCAACCTTTCCTTCCCCCTTGCTGGATCAAGTTGGAGGAGACGTCTTCCCAACCGTATGTGTGTTGAACGCGGAGGTGCTGTCCATTCGGCACTTGGTCATCGGTGATTTGAATCACGTCGAGTACGACTCCATCAACCCCGTTCTCTTGAACGCTTCCGCTCATGATCTACAAGGGTATGTAGATGCACTCCTCTTTCCCTCGTTGATAGATGACTCCATAGATTGATCTTGGTGATGCTTACAAAATTTTAGAAATTCTGCTACGTTCCCCAACAGTGGCATCATGAGCTAGTTCTATGCGTAGTTACTATGCACAAGTAGAACACAAAGTAGTTGTGGGCGTCAATATTGTCAATTATCTTGCCGTTACTAGTCTTATCTTGATTCGGCAGCATCGTGGGATGCAGCGGCCCGGACCAACCATACACGTACGCTTACGTGAGACCGGTTCCACCGGCTGACATGCACTAGTTGCATAAGGTGGCTGGCGGGTGTCTTTCTCTCCCACTTTAGTCGGATCGGATTCGATGAACAGGGTCCTTAAGAAGGGTAAATAGAAATTGGCAATTCACGTTGTGGTTTTGGCGTAGGTAAGAAACGTTCTTGCTAGAAACCTATAGCAGCCACGTAAAAACTTGCAACAACAATTAGAGGACGTCTAAATTTGTTTTTGTAGCAAGTGTTTTGTGATGTGATATGGCCAAAGGATGTGATGAATGATATATGTGATGTATGAGATGATCATGTTCTTGTAATAGGAATCACGACTTGCATGTCGATGAGTATGACAACCGGCAGGAGCCATAGGAGTTGTCTTTATTTATTTATGACCTGCGTGTCAACATAAACGTCATGTAATTACTTTACTTTATTCCTAAAGCGTTAGCCATAGTAGTAGAAGTAATAGTTGACGTGACAACTTCAAGAAGACACGATGATGGAGATCATGGTGTCATGCGGGTGACAACGATGATCATGGAGCCCCGAAGTTGGAGATCAAAGGAGCAAATGATATTGGCCATATCATGTCACTATTTGATTGCATGTGATGTTTATCATGTTTTACATCTTATTTTCTTAGAACGACGGTAGCTTAAATAAGATGATACCTCGTAAAAATTCAAGAAAGTGTTCCCCCTAACTGTGCACCGTTGCGAAGGTTCGTTGTTTCGAAGCACCACATGATGATCGGGTGTGATAGATTCTAACGTTCGAATACAACGGATGTAAGACAGATTTGCACACGCAATACACTTAGGTTGACTTGACGAGCCTAGCATGTACAGACATGGCCTCGGGACACAGAAGACCGAAAGGTCGAGCATGAGTCGTATAGAAGATACGATCAACATGAAGATGTTCACCGATGTTGACTAGTCCGTCTCACGTGATGATCGGACACGGCCTAGTTAACTCGGATCATGTTATACTTAGATGACTAGAGGGATGTCTATCTGAGTGGGAGGTCATTGAATAATTTGATTAGATTAACTTAATTATCATGAACTTAGTCTAAAATCTTTACAATATGTCTTGTAGATCAAATGGCCAACATTGTCCTCAACTTCAACGCGTTCCTAGAGAAAACCAAGCTGAAAGACGATGGCAGCAACTATACGGACTGGGTCCGGAACCTGAGGATCATCCTCATAGCTGCCAAGAAAGATTATGTCCTAGAAGCACCGCTAGGTGACGCACCCGTCCCACAGAACCAAGACGTTATGAACGCTTGGCAGACACGTGCTGATGATTACTCCCTCGTTCAGTGCGGCATGCTTTACATCTTAGAACCGGGGCTCCAAAAGCGTTTTGAGCAACACGGAGCATATGGGATGTTCGAAGAGCTGAAAATGGTTTTCCAAGCTCATGCCCGGGTCGAGAGATATGAAGTCTCCGACAAGTTCTTCAGCTGTAAGATGGAGGAAAATAGTTCTGTTAGTGAGCACATACTCAGAATGTCTGGGTTGCGTAACCGCTTGACTCAGGTGGGAGTTAATCTCCTGGATGACGTGGTCATTGACAGAATCCTTCAGTCGCTTCCACCGAGCTACAAGAGCTTTGTGATGAACTTCAATATGCAGGGGATGGAAAAGACCATTCCTGAAGTATTTGCAATGCTGAAATCAGCAGAGGTAGAAGTCAAAAAGGAACATCAAGTGTTGATGGTGAATAAAACCACTAAGTTCAAGAAAGGCAAGGGTAAGAAGAACTTCAAGAAGGACGGCAAGGGAGTTGCCGCGCCCGGTAAGCAAGCTGCCGGGAAGAAGCCAAAGAATGGACCCAAGCCTGAGACTGAGTATTTTTATTGCAAGGGAAGTGGTCACTGGAAGCGGAACTGCCCCAAATACTTAGTGGATAAGAAGGCCGGCAACACTAAAGGTATATGTGATATACATGTAATTGATGTGTACCTTAACAGTACTCGTAGTAGCTCCAGGGTATTTGATACCGACGCGGTTTCTCACATTTGTAACTCAAAGCAGGAGCTGCGGAATAAGCGGAGACTGGCGAAGGACGAGGTGACGACGCGCGTCGGGAATGGTTCCAAGGTCGATGTGATCGTCGGCGGCACGCTACCTCTACATTTACCTACGGGATTAGTTTTAAACCTCAATAATTGTTATTTAGTGCCAGCCTTTAGCATGAACATTGTATCAGGATCTCGTTTAATACGAGATGGCTACTCATTTAAATCCGAGAATAATGGTTGTTCTATTTATATGAGAGATATGTTTTATGGTCATGCTCCGATGCTGAATGGTTTATTCTTAATGAATCTCGAGTGTAATGCTACACATATTCATAGTGTGAATACCAAAAGATGTAAGGTTGATAATGATAGTCCCACGTACTTGTGGCACTGCCGCCTTGGTCACATAGGTGTCAAACGCATGAAGAAGCTCCATGCAGATGGACTTTTAGACTCTCTTGATTACGAATCATTTGACACGTGCAAACCATGCCTCATGGGTAAAATGACCAAGACTCCGTTCTCAAGAACAATGGAGCGAGCAACCAACTTATTGGAAATCATACATACTGATGTGTGCGGTCCAATGAGTGTTGAGGCTCGCGGTGGCTATCGTTATGTTCTCACCCTCACTGATGATTTGAGTAGATATGGGTATGTCTACTTAATGAAACACAAGTCTGAGACCTTTGAAAAGTTCAAGGAATTTCAGAGTGAGGTTGAGAATCAACGTGATAGGAAAATCAAGTTCTTGCAATCAGATCGTGGGGGAGAATACTTGAGTCACAAATTTGGCACACACTTAAGAAAATGTGGAATAGTTTCACAACTAACGCCGCCTGGAACACCTCAGCGTAATGGTGTGTCCGAACGTCGTAATCGCACTCTATTAGATATGGTGAGATCTATGATGTCTCTTACCGACTTACCGCTATCATTTTGGGGCTATGCTTTAGAGACTGCCGAATTCACTTTAAATAGGGCTCCGTCGAAATCCGTTGAGACGACACCGTATGAATTATGGTTTGGGAATAAACCTAAGCTATCGTTTCTAAAAGTTTGGGGATGCGATGCTTATGTCAAGAAACTTCAACCTAAAAAGCTGGAACCCAAGTCGGAAAAATGCGTCTTCATAGGATACCCTAAAGAAACTGTTGGGTATACCTTCTACCTCAGATCCGAAGGCAAGATCTTTGTTGCCAAGAATGGGTCCTTTCTAGAGAAAGAGTTTCTCTCGAAAGAAATAAGTGAGAGGAAGGTATAACTTGATGAAGTATTACCTCTTGAACCGGTAAGTGGCGCAGCTCAAGAAAATGTTCCTGAGGTGCCTGCACCGACTAGAGAGGAAGTTGTTGATGATGATCATGAAACTTCAGATCAAGTTGCTACTGAACTTCGTAGGTCCACAAGGACACGTTCCGCACCAGAGTGGTACGGCAACCCTGTCTTTGAAATCATGTTGTTAGACAACGGTGAACCTTCGAACTATGAAGAAGCGATGGCGGGCCCGAATTCCAACAAATGGCTGGAAGCCATGAAATCCGAGATAGGATCCATGTATGAAAACAAAGTATGGACTTTGACCGACTTGCCCATTGATCGACGAGCCATAGAAAATAAATGGATCTTTAAGAAGAAGACAGACGCGGATGGTAATGTGACCATCTATAAAGCTCGGCTTGTCGCTAAGGGTTATCGACAAGTTCAAGGGGTTGACTACGATGAGACTTTCTCACCCGTAGCGAAGCTGAAGTCCGTCCGAATCATGTTAGCAATTGCCGCATTCTATGATTATGAGATATGGCAAATGGATGTCAAAACGGCATTCCTTAATGGTTTCCTTAAGGAAGAATTGTATATGATGCAGCCGGAAGGTTTTGTCGATCCTAAGAATGCTGACAAGGTGTGCAAGCTCCAACGCTCGATTTATGGGCTGGTGCAAGCATCTCGGAGTTGGAACATTCGCTTTGATGAGATGATCAAAGCGTTTGGGTTTATGCAGACTTATGGAGAAGCCTGCATTTACAAGAAAGTGAGTGGGAGCTCTCTAGCATTTCTCATATTGTATGTGGATGACATACTGTTGATGGGAAATGATATAGAATTCTTGGAAAGCATAAAGGCCTACTTGAACAAGTGTTTTTCAATGAAGGACCTTGGAGAAGCTGCTTATATATTAGGCATCAAGATCTATAGAGATAGATCGAGACGCCTCATTGGTCTTTCACAGAGTACGTACCTTGACAAGATATTGAAGAAGTTCAAAATGGATCAGTCAAAGAAGGGGTTCTTGCCTGTATTGCAAGGTACGAGATTGAGCATGGCTCAATGCCCGACCACGGCAGAAAATAGAGAAAAGATGAGTGTTGTCCCCTATGCCTCGGCCATAGGGTCTATCATGTATGCTATGTTGTGTACCAGACCTGATGTAAACCTTGCCGTAAGTTTGGTAGGAAGGTACCAAAGTAATACCGGCATGGAACACTGGACAGCGGTGAAGAATATCCTACCTGAAAAGGACCAAGGAAATGTTTCTCGTTTATGGAGGTGACGAAGAGCTCGTCGTAAAGGGTTACGTTGATGCTAGCTTCGACACAGATCTGGATGACTCTAAGTCACAAACCGGATACGTGTAAATTTTGAATGGTGGGGCAGTAAGCTGGTGCAGTTGCAAGCATAGCATTGTGGCGGGATCTACATGTGAAGCGGAATACATGGCAGCCTCGGAGGCAGCACAAGAAGCAATCTGGGTGAAGGAGTTCATTACCGACCTAGGAGTCATACCCAATGCGTCGGGCCCGATGACTCTCTTCTGTGACAACACTGGAGCTATTGCCCTTGCCAAGGAGCCCAGGTTTCATAGGAAGACCAGGCATATCAAGCGTCGCTTCAACTCCATTCGTGAAAGTGTTCAAAATGGAGACATAGAGATTTGTAAAGTACATACGGACCTGAATGTAGCAGATCCGTTGACTAAACCTCTCCCTAGAGCAAAACATGATCAACACCAGAACTACATGGGTGTTCGATTCATCACAATGTAACTAGAATATTGACTCTAGTGCAAGTGGGAGACTGTTGGAAATATGCCCTAGAGGCAATAATAAAATGGTTATTATTATATTTCTTTGTTCATGATAATTGTCTATCATTCATGCTATAATTGTGTTATCCGGAAATCGTAATACACGTGTGAATACATAGACCACAACACGTCCCTAGTGAGCCTATAGTTGACTAGCTCGTTGATCAAAGGATAGTCATGGTTTCCTGACTATGGACATTAGATGTCATTGATAACGGGATCACATCATTAGGAGAATGATGTGATGGACAAGACCCAATCCTAAGCTTATCTCAAAGATCGTGTAGTTCGTTTGCTGTAGCTTTTCTGAATGTCAAGTATCATTTCCTTATACCATGAGATTGTGCAACTCCCGGATACTGTAGGAGTGCCTTGGGTATGCCAAACGTTGCAACGTAACTGGGTGACTATAAAGGTACATTACAGGTATCTCCGAAAGTGTCTGTTGGGTTGGCACGAATCGAGACTGGGATTTGTCACTCTGTATGACGGAGAGGTATCTCTGGGCCCACTCGGTAATGCATCATCATAATGAGCTCAATGTGATCAAGTGGTTGATCATGGGATCATGTATTACGGTATGAGTAAAGTGACTTGCCGGTAACGAGACTGAACAAGGTATTGGGATACCAACGATCGAGTCTCGGGCAAGTAACGTACCGATTGACAAAGGGAATTGTATACGGATTGATTGAATCCTTGACATTGTGGTTCATCCGATGAGATCATCGTGGAGCATGTGGGAGCCAACATGGGTATCCAGATCCCTCTATTGGTTATTGACCGGAGAGTCTTCTCGGTCATGTTTGCATGTCTCCCGAACCCGTAGGGTCTACACACTTAAGGTTCGACGATGCTAGGGTTGTAGAGATATTAGCACACGGTAACCTGAAAGTTGTTTGGAGTCCTGGATGAGATCCCGGACATCACGAGGAGTTCCGGAATGGTCCGGAGGTAAAGATTTATATATAGGAAGTCCAGTTTCGGCCATCGGGATGGTTTCAGGGGTCACTGGTATTGTACCGGGACCACCGGAAGGGTCCCGGGGGTCCACCGGGTGGGGCCACCTATCCCCATGGGCTGAAGTGGGAGGGGAACCAGCCCCTAGTGGGCTGGTGCGCCCCCCCCCCCTGGGCCTCCCCTGCGCCTAGGGTTAGAAACCCTAGGGGTGGGGGCGCCACCCTTGCCTTGGGGGGCAAGGCACCCCCCTTGGCCGCCGCCCCCCTAGGAGATTGGATCTCCTAGGGCCGGCGCCCCCCCTAGGCACCCTATATATAGTGGGGGGAAGGGAGGGCTGCGCACCCAAGCCCCTGGCCTCTCCCTCTCCCTCCCGTGACACTCCTCCGTCTCCTAGTGCTTGGCGAAGCTCTGACGAGATCACCGTTGCTTCCACCACCACGCCGTCGTGCTGCTGGATCTTCATCAACCTCTCCTTCCCCCTTGATGGATCAAGTTGGAGGAGACGTCTTCCCAACCGTACGTGTGTTGAACTCGGAGGTGCTGTCCGTTCGGCACTTGGTCATCGGTGATTTGAATCACGTCGAGTACGACTCCATCAACCCCGTTCTCTTGAACGCTTCTGCTCGTGATCTACAAGAGAATGTAGATGCACTCCTCTTTCCCTCGTTGATAGATGACTCCATAGATTGATCTTGGTGATGCATAGAAAGTTTTAAAATTCTGCTACGTTCCCCAACAAATCCTACAGGCAGTCAGGCTCTGATACCAAAGCTGTCAGGACCCCGATTCCAAGTGACAACGATCTAGCCGGTAACACCTCATATCACTTTGCGGCCTCACGCACGGTATTCCCACGGGTGTCGCCTTACCATGGCCCGGGACCGTTTGCGCCTTTTGGCTCACATATATGATAGTGTTGCTAGCATCCATATGAGAGAGAACCCGGGCCGACATGACTAGTCGTGAACCCAAAGTGGCACTAACTTACGGGGACAGGCATACATGAATTAACATCGAGCATGTCGGTTAGCAGCGTGCGAATCCGGGCTGTAGCACTAGGCTAACAGGACTCCGGTGAACCGGGCTATAGCAGGCTAGGAAGGACTCCGGATGTCACCGCATGACATTTCCCTGAAGGGACAGGCACAATAACGAAGTGAATCACATGCCGGCCAGTCAAGTGTTCCGGAGCAGTAGTGGTGGGCTAGCAGGACTCCGGTGAACCGGGCTGTAGCGGAGTACTATGGCTCATGGAAGCACAAGACTACATTTCCCCATAAGAGAGGCTACCTATTCGCACACGAACACGTCACGTGTACCCTCGACGCTGGGGGTGATGCACCGCAGCTCGCGTCGAAGGAGTCTCACCAGAAGCGCGATTCGCAAGTCGACCGGCCAGAGCTTTTGAGGAGCCGAAACACCACACTCCCGGGAGGGACCCCGTCGGGGAGTGCGGCGGCTATGGGCTGCCCTAGGTCGGTCCAACCGCCCCTAGAGCCTCGGGATTCGCAGCTCTCCAACATGAAGAAGAATGAAGAACGACGAAGCAAGAACGGTGGAGAGACAAAACGTAGATGAAAAAGTAGTAGATGTGTTTTTTGCGATTGTGTGTTGTTCAATCGGCCGTCACCTCTCATCTATTTATGAGGCGGCTGGACTTTCCGTACAAGAAAAGGACTAAAAATTCCTAACCTAACTCGGACAGGAATCTTTGGCAATTTCCGGATCAATCTCGGTCTCACTGATTGGTTTGCTTCGGTCCCACCGAGTGAACGTGGCCAACTCTCTGTAACCTTCTGTAATTTACGAATCAATCTTGGTCTCATCGATTGGTTTGCTTCGTTCCTACCGAGTCAACATTGCCAACTTCCTGGTAAATTTTCGGACAAACTCGGTCTCACCGATCAAATCAACTCGGTCGGTCCGAAATGACTCTGCAGCTTCTGTTTCTGACCTTGGTATTTCGAATACAACTTCGTCCTTCGAGATAAGATCGGATGCCGATGGCCTAAACTTCAAAGATGTTCTTATCGACAATACGAAACTTTTTTATGTAGATCACTTCTCCATTTGAAGCCATATTATTTACATTCTTGACCGTGCCAAAATCTGGTGTCAACACATGCCCCCTGTTTTTCGGCAAAACTTGCGTGCCGAAAAATAATTTGCAATGTATTTGTTCTAAGGACGATGTCAACACTCCATTGGCCATTTATTTTTCTCGGGGCCGATACTTATGTATCGGCCATGTTTATGCTAAGGGCGATAGTTATCTATCGGCCATTGCCTATCTAGGCTTCTTGCCACACACTTGGGTGATATTTCTTTAAATATTTGCCATTGAGAGCTCGAGGTAACAATGTGCCTTGTACAGATTCCACCAAATATGAGTTTCCGGGAACCACTCTTGTAATCCTAAAAGGACCTTCCCAACTTGGAGACCATTTCCCGAATTTTTTATCTCTTGAACCAATCGGCAGAATCACTTTCCAGACGAGATCACCAACTTGAAAATTCTTCAACTTAACTTTCTTATTGTAAGCTCTCGCAACCCTCAACTTGTCTCTCTCTATGGACTTCAAAGCGGCCAAACGTTTATCGGAAACCTCATCAATATTGTCCATCATCAAGTTATAAAAGTCCACTGCCGATAAATCATTTTGTTTGGCTATTCTCAAAGCATTCAAATTTACTTCCACTAGTAAAACAGCCTCTTGACCATATACTAGCTCAAATGGAGTCACCTTCGTAGCACCATGCCTTGAAATTCTATGTGCACACAAAGCTTCAGATAACAACTCATGCCATCCCCTTGGATTATCCTCAATCTTCTTCTGGATGAGTTTGATTAGAATTTTATTGCTACACTCAGCTTGTCCATTGGCTTGGGCATAATATGGAGAGGAATTGAACAACTTTATGTTATAAGATTCGGTAAATTCTCTGACTTGGTGTGACATGAAAGATGAACCTTGATCTTTAGTCAATGTTTTAGGAATGTCGGTTCTATGAATAATGTGCTCGGTTATGAATTTAATTACCTCCGTATGTGTCATTTTCTTGAGAGGTATTGCTTCAGACCATTTAGTGAAATAATGGTTGCTACCAATACGAACCGATGCCCCTTTGAGGAAGACGGATGAATTTGTCCAATAAAGTCTAAACCCCATCCTTTGAAAGGCCACGGCTTGATAATGGGATGTAACATAGCAGCAGGAGCCAACTGAATATCACCAAACTTTTGACAAGCTTCACATCCTTTATAATATTTGAAGCAATCATTAATCCCAGCACGTCGTAGTAACCATTTCATCTTGGGAGCCGAGTGATGAGTGCCACAAATACCTTCATGGACCTCTCCCATAGCAATTCTCGCTTGGTCCTCATCCAAGCACTTTAAAGGAACATCATCGACCGTTTGGCGATAGAGACCAGCATCTCTCATTGTGTATTTGAAAGCCATACGCTGAACAGCCCTGTCTACCCTTCTACGAGGATCACACAAATAATCAATGATGGGTTTCCTCCAGTCTTGATTTTCTCCTGCATTGAATATTTCATTAGCGGCTGAAACAGTGGACTCCGGTTCGGCCTCCCCTATGTTGGCAAGACTAGACATCGGCTTTTCAGAAATATGAAACATGCCATGATCAACATGATAGCCGGATGCTTGTTGTGCCAACTCATTTGCTTTCCAATTTTCATGTATAGATATATGAGTAATGCTAAAATAATCCAAAGTAGAAATTATATCTAGACATTTATCAAGATAGACATTAAGTGATTCGTCAAAACATTGAAAGACTTTGGATATTTGCTGCACTACTAATAATGAATCACCATAAGCCTCAATATGTGTAACACCTATAGCAAGTAAGATCTCCAGACCGAATAATAATGCTTCATATTCGGCTTGATTGTTTGTACAAAAATATTCTAAGCGGCAAGAGGCTTCAAAAACAGCACCATGAGGGGATATGTAAACAATACCAACACCTTGGCCATTGCTACAAACTGAACCATCAAAATATAATATCCATGGTACTAGTGAGACAAGATTTATATCACCATCATGCTTGTCATCAATCCGATGTTCAACAATAAAATTAGCAACGATTTGGCCTTTCATGGATTTTAGAGATTCATATGCCAAATCATATTCAATCAAGGCATAAGCCCACTTGCCAATTCTACCACTAAGAACTGGTCTATGCAACATGTATTTAATGACCTCGGTCTGACAAGCTCCTATGCAAGCACTCGGCACTAAATAATGTCTCAATTTTGTGCAAGCATAATATAAACATAGACATAATTTTTCAAAAAATGTATACCTTGTCTCGGTGTCCAATAAACGGCGGCTCAAATAAGTGATGGCATGCTCTTTTCCTTCGGTTGAGTCAGAACAACACCAATAACTCCTTCCTCTGCTGCAATGTAAAGCCTGAAGGGTTCCCTATGCTTGGGTGCTTTCATCACCGGCGGAGTGCATAAATAAGTCTTGATCATATTAAATGCTTCTTGCTGTTTTGCCCCCCAAGTGAAATCAGTATCATTATTTAACCGAAGATAGGAGTAAACGCATCAACCTTCCCTAACAGATTAGCTATGCACCTCCTCAAATAATTGACCTTGACAAGGAAATTTTGCATATCTCTCTTGCATGTTGCAGCCTCCACTTTTTGTATGGCCTCTATCTTTTTGGGATCAATCTCTATGCCATCTTCATGAATAATGAAACCCAAAAACTTATCAGCTGACACACCAAATGCACACTTCAAAGGATTCATCTTTAGTCCATACTTTTTCATTCTTTCAAAAGCTAAACGCAAATCGGCCAAGTGAGATTCAAAAGCATCCGATTTGACAACAATATCATCAATATAGACCTCAAGTATGACACCGAGTAAATCATGAGAAATTAAATCCAAAGCCCTTTGATACGTGGCGCCGGCATTATTTAATCCAAAGGTCATCACCATCCACTCAAATAAACCAAGGAAACCAGGGCATCGAAAAGCCGTTTTGGACATGTCCTCTTCGGCCATAAAAATCTGGTTATACCCCACATTACCATCAAGAAAGCTAATGACCTTATGTCCAGAAGCATCATTAATAAGCATATCGGCTATTGGCATAATATACTCATCTTTAGGTGTAGGTCTATTTAAATCTCTGAAATCAATGCACACCCTCAACTTGCTGGAGCCTTTCTTCTCTACTGGTACAATGTTAGAAATCCACTCGGGCATACCTGCAAGGCCTAATAAAATTAGCTTTAAGCAAACGACCGATCTCTTCCTTGATCCGGTCATACATTTTTGGATTAAACTTTCTAGCCAATTGTTTGTATGGTCTAAAATCGTCCTTTAGTTAACCGATGCTCCACTAGCTCTCGGCTTAAACCTGGCATTTCATGGTATTCCCATGCAAAGCAACAAACATATTCTTTCAACAGCTCGATCAACTTAGCCTTATGATCGGCTCTTAAATTTTCGTTTACAAATGTCGGCCTAGGAATTGAACCATCTCCTCTATCTATCTCTTCTAATGGATCGGCTGATGTAAAACCTTCTCCTAATTTATCCATATCATCAAACTCTTCTATGGACTCATACATATCGTTCTCATTGGAGCGATATTCTACAAGACGCTTTTGTAACCACTCTAAGTTAGGATCCATTTAAATACATCATACATTGGAGCCAATTATCGCCAACCGGCTTTAAAGAAACGGGCACGAAACCACTTTTTGTGGCGCTAAGAAAATTAAATTCTAACAAGTCGCGCCCCGTCAAACAAGTAGCATTGGGATGTTGCCAATCCACCGATGCATCGGCCAAAGCAACACAGGCCGAATTATCCGCATGAATGACTTCTACTTCATCATCAACCCATTGAATCAAAAACTGGTGCATAGTAGATGGCACGCATTGGTTTGCATGAACCCAATCGCGGGCTAATATCACATTGTAGTTACCTTGCACGTCGGTGACAAAGAATGCGGTAGCCAAACTTTTGCTTCCCACCGTAAGCTCCACATACATTACACCTTTGGCTTCAGTTTTCTCTATGCCTTCAAATCCATTAAGCACCATGTTGGTCTTTATTAAATCTTCATCACGCAGCCCCAATTTTTGTAGACCGAATATGGCATAAGATTCACCAAGCACCACCATCGACAAGCATTCTAGCAACTGGCGATCCATTAATATGACCTTTAAGGAACAATGGCTTCAAGTGCATCACTGGTTCTTTTGGCTTCTCGAATATAGCATTTTTAGGACCAAAATCTAGCTGAGCTACTTCCCCTTCTTCATCTATAGCACGAAATTCAGCGGGTAAGTAATACACCATATTAATATCCATACCTTCATGAACAGGTGTAGACTCATAATCAAGCATTTCATCTCCTTCCGCAAGCATGTCCACTGACTCCGAAATATCTCCAAGGGAAGAGGAAGTAGTAGGCAAAGTGGACGATGTAATAGTAGCTGCATCGTCCCCCGTTGGTGGTGTAGGTGTTGCTATGATCAATGCAGAAGCTGCCATGTTTTCCTTTTGCTTTGGCCTCCAAACTTGTTTTGGGGGTACCATGGGACGACTTTCATTGAATAATTTATCCCATAGCTTTTCTGCTTCTTGTTCCTCTATCTCATGACTCCTCATGCGCTGCAATCTCCTTTTTTGCGCCTTGGTCAGACCGGAAGGACACCACTTAGGCTGAGTATATTTTGGATCCCTTGACTTGGCCTTGCTTGTGCTAGCTTCATGATCATTAGCCATGGGACCCTGCCGGGCAGCAGCCACATCCTTATTAGAATCAGCCGGATTATCAACAATAATCCGCTCTTTGATTATTAATTCTTTAGTTCCTATCATAATAGTTTCAGCACTAGTACTCTTCTCCTTTTGCTTGCCAGGCTATGAAATTTCAGCACTTGGTGATTTGGCACGCCACACTTGCCTGCTGACCCTTTTTTGATCATCTTGCATTGGCCGATTGACACCATTGTTCAAACGGCCTCGTGTGGGATAAGAAAGCCTTTCATGAACGGGCCTCCTTGGTTCTGCCCAACCCGGATGAAAAGCATAAGGGGCCATTGGGGGCTGCCCCCATCCTCCATTAAAACCACCTATGTAGTATGGCGCATAGGGGGGTGGCGCCGTCCCTGGTCCCGGTGCCCATGACCCATATGGCCTTGCATGATGCCGAAATTCTTCCCGAGGAGGTGACCTTGAGCGCTTCAAATTTGATGACCGGTTAGAGCTAGAACCGGCCGCTTGATTGGCATACTTGGACAACAACATATCAAAAGTAGGATTGATTTTCTTGCGATGTAGTTTAGCTTCATTTGTCTTCCACTTGCCAACCTCTGGACTCTTGGGTTTAACAAATTTGACACGAGTGTTCTCTTGCACTTGTGGTTGCCCCCCGAGTGTAGGATTCTTGATGGTGATCTTGATTATCTCCTTGCCATCAGGTTGCTTATCAAGCACAACTTGTCTCCCCAAGACCTTGTCACTCCCCTTATCTTTCCTGGGCTCACCAATGACAATATTATTCTTTTTAGCTGATTCGGCTATGCTGGGCCGAATTAACATCTTCTTCCCCTCCAAATCCATGGTGTTCATTGGGAAAGGCTGCTTATCAATTTGCATCTCAGAAAAATTCAATCGTCTGTCATTAATGGCCGATTGTATTTGTCGTCGAAAAACATTACAATCATTAGTAGCATGAGAAAAAGAATTATGATACTTGCAATAAGCACGCCGTTTCAGCTCTTCAAACGGTGGTAAAGTATGAGATATTCTAATAATCTTTGCTTGCAATAAAGCATCAAATATTCTATCACACTTAGCAATGTTGAAAGTAAATTTCATCTCCTCATCACGATTCTTATGAATCGACTTTAAATCATTTCAAGTAAATGGTTTCGCCTTAGATGGCCAAACAAATTCAGCAGCATAAATATCACCCTCATTGTCCGAGTGGTCAGTACCATACTCAACCATATTCATCTTAGGATGATCAATTTTATATCTATGCACCTCTTTAAGATCTTTGCTTCGGCTTTCTTGAGCCAAAGCCCTTTGCAAGACTTGGTTGATATTTAAAAACTCATGTCCTTCTAGCCTTTCTCTAATGTGAGTTCTCAAACCACTAAGCACAAGATCAGCTAAATCTCTCTTGGTTATTACCAAACTATAGCACCGGTTTTTTGTATCTCTAAATCTCTTGACGTAATCGGAGACCGATTCTTCATGCTTTTGTCTAACCGATGTAAGATGTGACAACTTAAGCTCATTATCACCACTATAAAAATGATCATGAAACTTCTGTTCCAAGTGAAACCATGTAGTAATAGAATCGGGTGGTAACGTAGAAAACCATGAGAAGGCAGTACCGGTTAAAGATAAAGGAAAATAACGTATTCTCCACTAATCTCGTGAACTTGCCTCACCTAATTGTGCCAAGTACTGACTAACATGCTCCCAGGTGGTTTTTGTGCCCTCTCCATTAAACTTAACAAAATCTGGAATTTTATATCCTGGAGGTCATTGAATTGCACCAAAGTATTCTGGATATGGCTTTTAGTAAATACGGTTCCTTGGTAACTCAACTCCAAAATTCTCTCAGAGCATCTTAGCCATCTCCCCTCTAAGATTAGCTAGACCATCATCCACGGTGGACGATGAAGCTTGTGGTAGTAGCATGGGAGGAGTAGGGTTAGTAGTTGCAGGTGTGATTTGTTCCATGTATGCCGAATTGTAATTCGGCAGTGATCTAACAGTGTTTGCTCTTGTAGGTAGGGTTTGGTTCGGCGTCACCACTGAACTTGGCATACTCATGATAGGATTAATGGGTGCGGCAACAATTTGATTTGTGGGGTTAGGATAAAAATTCATCGGCATGGGAGGTGCCGATGAAATGGGCAAAGTTGGACTAGAGATTTCTGCAGTAACAGGCACACCAACATTACCACTAGATGATTGAGGCATACTATTTTTAGCATTACTATTTTCCAAGAAAATTTGATATAAGAGATTATTGCTATCAGTAATGCGACTATCAATTTCAGCCCATACCTCGGGAGAGAAGGTATTACTTACAGAGGGTTTAACCTCTTCATCATGAAGAGGAGGGAACTTGATTTCTCCAACCGGAGTGATATTGCCTTGGCGATCCTTCTTGCACTTATCAAGGAACTACTGCATCTCCTTCTCTTCACGCGCCTTCTTGTACTCCTCATAAGCTTGGCGATGTTCCTTCGGTAACTCCTCAAAATTGGGCTCGGTTATGTTATCGGCGTTGATTTCCGAGGGCTTGGGAATCTTATCGTTGCCAGACATGATGGATGATGATGATGCTTCATCTTGTCCCCAGTGGAGTCGCCAAAAAGTGTGTTCGCACACGAACACGTCACGTGTACCCTCGACGCCGGGGGTGATGCACCGCAGCGCACGTCGAAGGAGTCTCACCGGAAGCGCGATTCGCAAGTCGACCGACGAGAGCTTTTGAGGACCCAAAACCCCACACTCCTGGGAGGGACCCCGTCGGGGAGTGCGGCGGCTATGGGCTGCCCCAGGTCGGTTCAACCGCCCCTAGAGCCTCAGGATTCGCAGCTCTCCAACATGAAGAACGATGAAGAACGAGGAAGCAAGAACGGGGGAGAGACAAAACGTAGATGAAAAAGTAGTAGATGTGTTTTTTGCGACTGTGTGTTGTTCAATCGGTCGTCACCTCTCATCTATTTATGAGGCGGCTAGACTTTCCGTACAAGAAAAGGACTAAAAATTCCGTCCAAAACATCAAAAACACTAACCTAACTCGGACAGGAATCTTTGGCAATTTCCGGATCAATCTCGGTCTCACCAATTGGTTTGCTTCGGTCCCACCGAGTGAACGTGGCCAACTCTCTGCAACCTTCTGTAATTTACGGATCAATCTCGGTCTCACCGATTGGTTTGCTTCTGTCCTACCGAGTCAACATTGCCAACTTTCTGGTAAATTTTCGGACAAACTCGGTCTCACCGATCAAATCAACTCGGTCGGTCCGAAATGACTCTGCAGCTTCTGTTTCTAACCTTGTTTTGCCTCCACGGGTTGCATATGACCTCGGATTAAGATGATATTTATATCAAAATCGATCGTTTCGACGAGACGAAGACAATTCATGTAGATCATTTTTTCATACGAGGCAGTCCTGGGGGCGTAATCAGCCAAATAGTGTTCTGAATACAAAATCTTGGTATTTTGAATACAACTTCGGCCTTCGAGATAAGATCGAATGGCGATGGCCTAAACTTCAAAGATGTTCATATCGACAATACAAAACTTTTTTATGTAGATCACTTCTCCATTTGAAGCCATATTATTTAAATTCTTGACCATGCCAACATCTGGTGTCAACACTACGAAGGATAAACAACTAGGTTGTCGGATCCCACACATACCAAGAATTTCAATCATACACACAATATGATCGATATGTGTAAATACAACATGGCATCACAACAAAACTCTACGACTCAAAGTATTTATTCATTAGGCTTCGAAGAGCCAGATAAAACAAACATGGGTCTCATGACCCAACATTCAGAGCATACAAGTCAAAGCACATGCGGAAGCTTAACATGTCTGAGTACAGACATCTACAAACGAAAAAGGCTGAGAAGCCTGACTATCTACCAGATCCTGTCGAGGGCACAAGATCATAGCTGAGGTATCAAGCTAAACGTTGAAGTTCACACGGAACTACTAGCAAGACTAACGTCTCTCTGCAAAATATAAAATAGGCAAACGTGAGTACAAATGTACCCAGCAAGAATTACATCAGAACTAGCTACATATGCATCAGTATCAACAAAGGGGGTGGTGGAGTTTGACTGCAGCAAGCCAGTTTTGACTCAGTGGCTATCCTAAACTATGAATGCAAGTAACTCTTTTGAGGTGGCGCACACGAGTCCACATATTCACCATATCAATACACCACTATGGATCCACTCCTGTCTCCCTACGAGAACGCCATCCATAGCACTCACGCTTATCTTGCGCATTTTAGAGTATCCACTTTCACTTGTCTATGAACTATGCAAGGGGTCCAAGTTTCCATATCCGAGGAATCCGGCTATTCGAATAGATAATGATAACCCTGCAGGGGTGTACTTCTTCACACACGCTCTCGCCACTTACCACCATGTACACATCGTGTATCTCGGCAACCTTCAAGCGGAAGCTTGGCGAGGGAGTCGGCCACGACCTGACTAACCGACAAGTCTCTAGTCCAGGTTTATCGCCTATTCGGGTTCCATCCGCAAGGACATCCGGCCGGGGTGTCGCTCACGGCCCCAAACGATGTGGGAAAGGTTTCCAAGCCCACCATCCGGGTGCCACTTGGTACACCGTGCCACTGTGCCTAGTCTTTCCCAAGCCCACCTGTACCGGGTGCCACTTGGTAGACTACTAACACAACCTACAAACACCAGAAACTAGTTGCAACTCCTGGACAGTGATCAGGTTGATTAATAAGTCGAGAGGGGCACTTAAGCATTCCAATGCATGGTAGTAGCTGTTCATGGATCATAAACACAGAACTCAGTTCCTAAGGACGACTTCAATGAGACAACCCACCATGTATTCCTACATGGCCTCTCACCGCTACCTTTACCAAATCGTGTTCACACACTTAGCTCTCAATAGTAGGACATGTTCACAACTTACCAAATCATCCCCGATGAATCAGACCTGACACAACTCTAAGCAATAGCAGGCATGACAAACAAGCATGAATGAGTAGGCACATCAGGGATCAAACAACTCCTACTCATGCTAGTGGGTTTCATCTATTTACTATGGCAATGACATGTCATGCAGAGGAAAGGGGTTCAGCTACCGCAGCAAGTAACAGTTGAAACGTTTTTGTCCTAATGCAGTAAAAGAGAGCAGGAGCGAGAGAGTGGGATTGTATCGGAATGACCAAGGGGGTTTTGCTTGCCTGGCACTTCTAAAGATAGTATAGTTCTTCATCGGTGTCATTGATCACATTGTTGGAACCACGTCTATCAAGAGGGGACAAACACCGGTAACTGAGAAAGAAAACAATCAATGCAATGCCAATATGATGCATGATCATGACATGGCAATATGTTGTGATTTGAGCTAATGCATCTAGCTATGATTTAAATGAAGTTGGTTTGAATACATGATTCAAATTCCAACTTCATATATGATTATCTAAATGCCCTTTATTTGTTTTGTCCAAAACCGAGGACAAACATTGTTCAAACATGCATGAAAATGGTACAGATGGATTCCTTGAATTTTTCTGATAATTTTTCATATATAATTTATTTCATTTGGAGCTATAGATTAATTTCTATGATTTTTCAAAGTTTTGGATATTTTCTGAATTAAACAAATCATTTAAGATTTATTTAAATTCCAGAAAAGGATTACTGCGTCAGCCTGACATCATCATGACGTCATCAGGTCAACGGGGCCAGCATCGTCCAGGTTAAACCTGACCAGTGGGACCCACTAGTCAGTGACCCTGAGACAGTGTCATGGACAGGTGGGTCTGGGCAATGACTACATCAGCGAGGTCAATGCCGATGCGTGGGGCCACTGTGTTTAGATTAAACTTAAACTATTTTTGTTAGCTGGTTAGTTAGGCAGTGGGGCCCGCGTGTCAGCGAGCCAGGGGGTTAGTTAGTGGGTCATTAGCCACTAATGACGTTGCCACGTCAGTACGCCGGAGTTGAACGCCGGCGACCGAACCCGACGGCGGAGGATCGCTGGAGTTGCTCGGGACGGCGATACAGGGGTCGGCTCGAAGCGCTGGAGGCATAGATGACGGAGGCGGAGCCCATGGGCACGTCAGAGGGAGAGGGGGTGGCGGTGGCTGAGACTACGGCGAACGGCGGAGATGGCGGTTCTTGGTCTCGCCTGGGGCCGAGAGATAGAGGAGGGGTGGAGCTCCAGGGAGAGAGGGGAAAGTGACAGGGGACCGAGGAGAGTCGTGTGGCGATGCTAGAAGGGCTGAGGCGTCGCGGTGGAAGCAGGAGGTGGCATGCGCGCGTCGGGCACGCGCCCTTGTGCCCTCTGGCAAGATGTTGAGGATGACTGGCATATCTAGGTAGGCTGGGCCGGCTAGAGGAGTTGGGCCAGGTAAGTGGGTGCTAGGTAAACTCTCTCTCTCTCTCTTCTATTCTGTTTGTTTCTGTTTTCTATTTTTCTATAATTGTTTTGACTTAAATAAAATGCAAAGGCATTTTCAAAAACCCTGAAAATAATTGTGGGCACTTTTGAAAATATTTCCAATAGCCCTCAACCACTTTCAGAATTATTTGGGCATTTTAATTATTTAATGCAATTAAATGCCCAAATTAAAATACTTTATGAATTCATTCAAAAATCCAAAGTGACCTAGGAAAATGTGCACCATTTTTGGCAAAGGTTCTAGACCAATTCAAAAATGATGAACTTTTCCAAAGGAATTTTGGGTTCATTGAAAATGATTTTTTTATTTGAACCTAGTTGGATTCATCTGTGCTAGGTTTTCAACAGTCCCCAATTCAAATTCATTGAAATTTAAACATGATGCACACATGACTAGCTAGTCTAGGTCAAGGTAAAGGTAGGGATGTGACACGTTCTCCATCTCCTGTTGCCAACACCGCTACCGGCCCGGCAGCGAACGAGCAAAGCATCATCACTGCACCCCTCCGTGCGGCGGGACGGCCGCACCGCCACCCCGTCGCTGACTCCGGCCGGCTCATCGTCTCACGCTCGCCGCGCACCCACAGACGCACAGGTTGCGCTGCTCATGGCACGCGAGCTCCTGCGCTACTGCCGGGTCGATGACCTCTACGAGGATTGGTTAGACCGCATCACTGAGCTCGTCAGCGCCACTGGGGGCTCTCCTGCACCATCCCTCTAGCTGCCTCACCCACCTCCAGCCGCGGGCGATGTTGCTCATAGAGCGCCTCCGCCGCCTCCACATAAAGACGACGCCCTTGCCCCGAGGCGCGCAGCTCACTGAGCACCACTGCCCCCTCCGCGTCAAGACGGTGTCCTCGCCCCAAGACGCATGGTCCCGCGGCGTGATCTGCCACGCCTTATGCCCGCGCACGAAGAAAAAAGCTCCCAAGAGCTCCCCCAACCGCTAGAAAACGCTCCAGCGCTCCCGACGCCACGACAAGACCGCGTGCGGCCTGTGGCGGCGATGCACGGACATCAAGGGTAGGCTTCGCCCCTGCAGGGGGCCCCCATGGCCACCGCGCCTTCGCTCCCGAGCTGCGCACCGTCGTTTGGCTAGGCAAGTTCATGTCGGATCTGCCCCCACGCAACGACGGCACCCCGACCCCGTGCAGTTCCTGCAGCTCTATGAGCTAAGCATCGAGGCGGCCAACAGCGACGAAAAATTCATGGCGAACTGGTTTCCCATAGCTCTCAAGGATGGCGCCCGCTCATGGCTCCTGAACTTGCCCGCGGGATCGGTCTCCTCCTGGGGTGAGATGCGCGAACGCTTCATCGCCAACTTCTAGGGCACTCGCGACCGTCCTCTGGCCGCGGTTGACCTGCGCCCCATCAAGCAACAGCCAGGAGAGACCCTGCAAAAGTACATCCAGCGCTTCAACAGCGCCCGCCTCAAGATCCCCAAGGTGACGGACGAGGCCATCATCTCAGCATTCTCCGATGGCATCCGCGACATCAAGATGAAGGAGGAGCTTGCCATCCACGAGGAGTTGTGCACGACTTTGGAGCTATTCAACATAGCGACCAAGTGCGCAAGAGCTGAGGAAGGGAGTCTCTCCCTCCTCGAGCTCCCTGCTGCCGACCCAGAAGAGAAGAAGGCCAAGGTCAAGGATGTGAAGCGCAAGGGAGTGGCCGTACTCGCGGCAGAGCCAGACACGAAGCGCGGCCGGGACCACCCTGAGTCGTCCAAGGGCAGCCGTCTGTTCTCCGCCTTCCATAATGTACACAGCCACAACGCCAACGATTGTCAAGAGCTCAGGGCTATCCAAGATGGACGCTTCAGTCGACGCCCCGAGTGCACCGACCGGGGCTACGGCTGAGGAGGAGGACGAGGTGGAGGACGCTGGGACGACCGCGGCCCCCGCCAGGAGTGGCGCGACCGGCCTCGTGAGGACCACCGGCAGGAGCAGCCTCGTGAGGCCGTCTGGCGCGACCAGCCTCCTGAGGTCCGTCCTCAGGGCAATCCTGGTCTTCCTCCACTGCCGCCACCACCAAGAAGGAATGACGACCACCACCATGACGAGGGGGCTGGGGGCTTCCAGGAACCGTGGGCCATCGCTTGCATTTTGGGTGGCGCTCAGGCCGCGACTTCCCAGTGCATCTTCAAGCAGTTCTCTCATGAGGTGAATGCAGCCCTTCCCAGGCTCGAGGCCACGCGCCCGCTCAGGTGGTCCAAGTACGCCATCACCTTCAGCTCGGCGGACTAGCTCAAGTGCGTGGTGACCGTCGGCGTCCTCCCGATGCTCTGTTCACCCATCATCAGCAATGTCCAAGTCACTAAGACCCTCATCGATGGCGGCACGGGGCTCACTGTCCCCTTCCGTCGAGACGTTCGACAGCCTCCAAGTGCCATACGATCAGCTTCAACCCACCAAGCCTTTCTCATGAGTGACCGACGGCTCCACCACCCTGATAGGGCAGGTCAGCGCGACAACTACCACACCGAGCTCGTCGACTTTGACGTTGCTCACATCCATCCACCGTACAATGCCATCCTCGGGTATTCGGACCTGGCCAACTTCATGGCAGTGACCCACCACGGCTACAACGTGCACAAGATGCTAGGAAGCGGCGAAATCATCACAGTCCCCTGCGAAGAAAGAGATGCGGTGTGGTCCCTCGAGCGCGCCTTCCAAGCCGTAGCAATCGAAGAACCTGACAGCAAGGGCACGTACCCTCCTGAGGCCAACCCCCAAGAAGAAGAAGCAGCTACTCCGCATAGGGCCTCAGGGGAGCGGCGCCTCCAGCGGTACCACGTCAGGATCGGCGCCCGCACCTGGGGCGCCTCCCTCCCTCGCATAGGAAGGCGCGCCCGGCGCCCTCCTCGGGCAGGGCTCAGGGACTCTCGTCTGGAGGGCCTTAGACCTGGCCAACATCACGAGGGAGGCGCTCGGGCACCACATGGAGGCGTGCTTCGCGCCATGTTTCCCCCAGAAGGGCACTAGGCGAGGAGTGCCCGACGCTCAGGAGTTCATCATCAAGACCACCAAGGAGCTTCAGGAAGCAAGGGCAATACGCGGCGACCGCCGCCTACCTGGTGCAGCTCCCCATCCAGGCGAAGGTGGTGAGCTGCGCATCTGCATCGACATCCCAGGGATCAACAGGGTCGCATCTCAAGAACTGTCACAGCCCTAGAATTGTTTGCAATAGTTGCATAAGAGAGCATCCATGCATCATGTCTAATTTCTGAAAGTTGAATTGAGGTTTCTTGAAACCCTCAGAAATCAGTTCAAAAATAACCAAGTTTAAAAATCTTCTCAAATGAGTCCAATAAAATGTTCTTGTTATTTCATAGAATTATTGGCAAGAGCTAAAATTCAAACCAATATTTTTATGAGCTCAGAAACATTTATTTTGGCCATTTGAATTAATCCAATAATTATTTGCTTTGGATTTATAATTAATATATATTAAATATAACTTCAATAATTCTGGAAGTTTGTGAGTGGCTTTATATATATTTTAGCAAGCCATATAATAACCTACAGAATTTATGAAAATGATTTAGTGGATAAAACTAAATCAAAACAGAGAGGAAATAAAATAGAAAACAGTAATTAAAATAGAAAATAGAGAAGGAGGGAGTACCTGGGCCTTACCTGGCAGAAGAGGCCCAGCCCACCAGGGGCTGAGTGGTCTTCTTCCTCCTGCCAGGAGGATAGGCAGGTGCGTGGCGAGCGCGCTGACGACGCCTTGCCACCTCCTGCTTCAGCCGCACGACCCCGGCCCTCCATACGTGCCACGGAGACGCCCAGCGCTCCCTCTCGCTTCCCCTCGTCTCCCTGGACCTCACTCCCCTCTCTGCTCTCTCTCTCTTTCTCGCGACCGAGCGGAGCTCGTCGCCGCCGACGTGCACCACCGCGGCCACCGACCTCCCCACGCCAATCCGGATATTCCACGAGCTCCACCTCGACCCCCGCATCCTCTGCACCAAGCCATGAGCCGCCAGGAGCTCCGTGACAATGTCCCCGACCCCTTCTTCCTCCTCGGGTCGCCGGAGATCCTCTTCGCCGCCCTCTTGCTCCGACGCTTCCCCGAGCCATCCGACACCGCCAAACGACGCGTTGTGAGCCCCGCCGCCTTTCCCCCTGTTCTCCCTCGCTCGTTCGTCCCCTAGCCGTACTTGCCACCGCACCTGTGAGCTTCCCGTCGCCATCCATGTCGCCGCCGAGCCTAGAGCTCGATTCACCCGAAGCCGAGCACGTCTGCGTGCTCAGCAGCCCCCCAGGAAGCGAACGCCACCACCCAAGCCTCCCGCCTTGCACCCTAGCCTCGTCCCGCCTGATCCCGTGGCTCCGGCCACCGCCAAGCTCCCTACCGACGGTGTTACTAGCCACCCCGCGACCAATGGCCTACGCGGTTGGATGCGGCACACCTTCAGCCACCCATAGATGCAAACTACGCGCAAAACCGAGCCCCATAGCAGGTTTCCGGCGAACTTCCGCCGCTGATCTGGTCATCGCCAGCCTAAGTCCGACGAAGATGACATGGTGACGTTATTAGCGGCTAATCCCACAATTAGCAGCCTAGCAAACACTAATAGCGGGCCCCACCACAGGGTCAAACCCCAGTCAGCGCTGGATTTGACCGTGGGTTAGTCCCTGTGTCAATGACACGCGGGTCCCTCCAGTCAGGTTTGACCCTGGTCAATTCGGCTGACCTGCTGATGTAGTAGTGACACAATCCTGATGTCATTAATGATTTTCTGGATTTAAATAATCCAGAAAATTCCAGAAAATTAGCAAAACATCTAAAAATCATAGAAAATCAACCGTAACTCCAAATGAAATAAATTATATATGAAAAATTATCAGAAAAATCCAATCTATCCATCTGTACCATTTTCACGCATGTTAGAATAACTTAAGGCCACTGTTTAGGACAAATCAAATGAATGGTATTTAAATAACCACATGTGGAGTTTGAATTTGAACTTTGGGTTCAAACCAACTTCATTTAATTGTGCTGCTAGTTGCATTAGCTCAATCAACAACATGTTGCCATGTCATTATCATGCATCATGTTGTGCATTGCATTGATTATGTTCCTTCTCTGTTGCCGGTGGTTGCCCCCTTTCGATAGATGTTGTACCGACGATGTGATCGTTGACACTGTTGAAGACCCAATGATATCTTCAGAAGTGACAGGTAAGCAAAACCCCCTTGTTCATTCCAATACAATCCCACTCTCTCGCTCCTGCTCTCTTTTACTGCATTAGGACAACAATGATTCAACTGTTACATGCTGCGATAGTTGAACCCTTTTCCTCTGCATGACCTGTCATTGCCACAGTAAATAGATGAAACCCACTAGCATGAGTAGGAGTTGTTTGAGCCTTGATGTGCCTACTCATTCATGTTTGTTTGTCATGCCTGCTACTGCTTAGAGTTGAGTCAGGTCTGATTCATCGGGGATGAATCGGAGGTGTGTAAACGTGTCCTACTGTTGAGAGCTAAGTGTGTGAACACGATTTGGTAAAGGTAGCGGTGAGAGGCCATGTAGGAGTACATGGTGGGTTGTCTCATTGAAGTCGTCCTCAGGAACTGAGTTCTGTGTTTGTGATCCATGAAACAGTTACTACCACGCATTGGGCCCGAAACCAATGGACCCTCTCGGCTTCTTAATCACCCTAGTACTCTATCCAGGAGTTGCAACTAGTTTCTGGTGTTTGTAGGTTATGTGTTGGCAGCCGTGCGTAGCGCTGACCCTAGGGGTGGGCTATGATGCGGTAGATACACCATGGCACGGTGTACCGGGCGCCCGTTTGGTGTCTCGGGAACCCTGTTCACATCGTTCGGGGCCGTATGTGGAAACCTCGGCCCGACTCCCTGCGGATGGAACCTGGATAGGTGATAAACCTGGACTAGAGACTTGAGTGTTTAGGTAGGCCGTGGCCGACACCCTCGTTGGGCTTCGGCTGGAAGGTTGCCGAGTACATGTCGTGTAAACGGCGGTAAGTGGTGAGAGCGTGTGTGAAGAAGTACACCCCTGCAGGTTAACATCATCTATTCGAATAGCCGTGTCTGCGGTAATGGACTTCTGGGTTGCCTATAACAGTTCATAGACAAGTGAAAGTGGATACTCTAAAATGTGCAAGATAAGCGTGAGTGCTATGGATGGCATTCTCATAGGGAGACGGGAGCGGATCCATAGTGGTTTATTGATATGGTGAATATGTGGACTCGTGTGCGCCACCTCAAAAGAGTTGCTTGCAGTCGTAGTTCAGGTTAGCCACTGAGTCAAAGCTGGCTTGCTGCAGTTAAACTCCACCACCCCCTTTATTGATACCGATGCATATGTAGATAGTTCTGATGTAAGTCTTGCTGGGTACATTTGTACTCACGTTTTCTTAATTTATGTTTTGCACAGAGATTTCAGTCTCGCTAGTAGTTCCACGTGGACTCCGACGTTTAGCTGATACCTCAGCTACGATCTTGTGCCCTCGGCAGGATCTGGTAGATAGTCAGGCTTCTCAGCCTTTTCATTTGTAGATGTTTGTACTCAAACATGTTAAGCTTCCGCATGTGCTTTGATTTGTATGCTATGATTGTTGGGTCATGAGACCCATGTTTGTAATATCTCGCTGCTCGGAGCCTAATGAATAATTATTTGAGTCGTAGAGTTATGTTGTGATGCCATGTTGTATTTACACATATCGAGCATATTGTGTTTATGATTGAAATGCTTGGTATGTGTGGGATCCGACAATCTAGTTGTTTATCCTTGGTAGCCTCTCTTATGGGGAAATGTAGTCTAGTGCTTCCATGAGCCATAGTAGTCCGCTACAGCCCGGTTCACCGGAGTCCTGCTAGCCCAGCACTACTTCTCAGGACACTTGACTGGCCGGCATGTGTTTCACTTGGTTCATGTGTCTGTCCCCTCGGGAAATGTCACGCGGTGACATCCGGAGTCCTGCCTAGCCTGCTACAGCCCGAGATCCTGGAGTCCTATTAGCCCAGTGCTACAGCCCGGATTCACACACTGCTGACCGACATGCTCGACGTGATTCATGTATGCCTGTCCCCATAGGTTGGTGCCGCTTTGGGTTCACGACTAGCCATGTCAGCCCGGGTTCCCTGTCATATGGATGCTAGCAACACTATCATATACGTGAGCCAAAAGGCGCAAACGGTCCCGGGCCATGGTAAGGCGACACCCGTGGGAATACCGTGCATGAGGCCCCAAAGGGATATGAAGTGTTACCGGCTAGATCGATGTGACTTGGAATCGGGGTCCTGACATCTTTGGTATCAGAGGCTGACTACCTGTAGGATTACCAAGCCAAACTGGTCAAAGTTGTGTCTAGAAATGCTTTAGTTATGTAGGGGAATTGATTGTGGAAGGGAACATAAGGCTCTTTTTTACTCCTTTACCCTATGCCCTTCTGATCTGAGTCAACCTCTTCCTTTCTACGGGGATTAAGAACTAGGCTTCTCATCTTTCTATCAGGATCATGTGTTACTAATCCGTAGACTTGTAGGATTGATGGATTCAAGTCTCAGTTTAGTTTCTATTATTTCTGTATGTTCTTAGTTGGCCTCAGAACCTTGATATTCTGTTGTTAAGTGACTATGCAAATCCTTGTGAATGTCTCAAATCTTTTTCTGAGCATTTACAGCCGTTATGCTGTTCGAGTCATCCTAGGTTTCTAAGTAGTCTGATGCATTTGCAAACCCCTTCCTCCTGTTCCTGATGTCCATTTGGGACAGATTAATCACACTAATCGGTGAGTTGAGGTACTCTGTTGCCTCGACATATATGTAGGAGCTATTATTATGACCCTAGGTGTTTTAGGGAGTCACCTAGTAATCTAGCCATGTTTGTGTTCCCGGTGTGATGATTCTGGCCATCATTCTCGAAAGCATCCCGTGATGTTATTAGTTAGTAGGTATTCTATTTATGGGTTCTTGAACCCGAGGTTCACCCTACTTACCTCATGTTGATAGTGTTGCTAGTTCCTTTAGGATATTAGTAACCTTTGCGATAGTCCTCGAAGTCCATGGTATTTCTTTCTTCCAAATACCATGAACCATTAAGGCAGAAGTTCTTTGAACCAAAATATCACAATCAGAGTACTCGTGAGGAGTTCTCCATTCATAATTGTGATTCTGCCAGTTCTACCTTCCTGCATGGGTTATCTGGAAGAAACTTGTTGAACTTGGTTCGACATATTAATCTATGCATCCACAACTCAGAAAGATATACGTCCTATTGAGTTGTCCCTCTTCATTTGTATTCTAACCATCGTCTATCAATTGATAGTCAGGAGTAATTGTGCATCCGTGTCTATCAATGCTTATTATTCTTGTGGTCCGTCAAGCCATTCTATTCCAGAATGACTAGGAGAAACAAGCTCCAGTACCTCATCCATTTCTAAGATTGGGTCGAAGCAGTTGTATTCCGCAGATCAAATGCAATCAAGCTTTTCATCTGTTCTACCCTGAAGTATTACCCACTTTATGTCAAGAATATCGTGAGAATTGCACCATCTCTTATGAATTCTTGATGCAGTGATACTTCTTGCCATCATTTTTCATTCCTCGGTCCCGTGTTGTGGCAACCGGAATGTCGGCAAGTGAACTATGATGTGTGAAATAAATACTCCTAGCAACTCCGTGGCTTGGTAGTTAATGGACATTAATATCATTCTTAGTGTGCTGATTATTGAATCATCACCCTAAGGTTGATCGTGCTACCTAGTCCTTATTTCTGGTGCACTCTTCGATCAATGAGTTAGGATTATTCAACCCCTTTCTTATTTGATCATATCATCTTGCCTCGAAAGCAAGATTGTTCTCGAGCATAATAACATATTGGTGGTTCGTGATGTTCCAAATATCTTCTCGGAAGTATTACCAGGTTGACACCTGACGGCTATGTTGAGTTCGTGATCAAGTTGGTTTCTGATAAACCACCCCTTCTCCAAGAATCTATGTTGGGTACCCCTGAGCTAGTTGGTTAAGCTAAACAGCAACTTGGATAGTTGGAAGATACAAGGCTTTGCCGAATTTGGTTCTTTCTAAAGGGATATCTTTGTGTTTGTGTGTGTTGAAGAAAGATGATATCTTCACCAATTGGTCCTCGTGATCAGTTGTTCGATCTATTGTCTTGTCAAAACTTTGACTTGAGTATGGGCTATCGTCAAGTCAAATCAGAACCAACGATGTTCATAATGTTGTCTTACTCGTGGTTGATCCCTTGAGAATACACCATTACATCTTTTGGTCTGACCAATGCTATCACCGTGTTCACATGATGGTGGAAGTCCAGTGATGTGGAAATTCCGATGAGTTGTTGTTGAGCCCATCAACAACATTTTGTCTCCCCCATGATTCATGTTGAACATCAACCTAGTGTTGAAAACTTGTAAGCAATGCCTTCATGTCCCGTTCATGAAGCATATGTTGGTGTAAGAAGTGACTTCCTCTAATTCATGTGTGTTGATGAAAGTTGTCACCGTGAGTTCGAGAAAGCTTGTTTCTGTTCCTCTGGAATCATCCCAAGTCAACCATGCATGTGCGAAGTATTCTATGGTCAGATAGACTGATCATCTTCATTCCATACGTATCCCTAGCACACCAAGCCACTGATTGACTTGTTCAGGGAGAAGAAGTTCTCCATAAGAGATAATCATATGACTTATGCAAGGACTTCGATATCCTTGATGATGATTCCCAACCAGGACTAGGTAGTGTTTCATTGTAAGACCACCATGTGGTCATGCTTGTCTGGGACAGCATGTTCACATGTGTTTAGCAGAACCAGCTCATGTTTTGGAGCTTACTACCATAGTCCATTTCATGAGAATCTCGCAATGTCATCTCGTCGATTTGTGTTGCAAACTTTCATTTTCTTTCTAGACTCGATGAGTCTGTAATATCCTGACACCGACCAGATCTGAATCTCAGGCAGATGTGATGGTTGGGACGTTTTCCCAAGAGCTATAATATTGGTCTCTCTGTAACCCGGTAAAGTGGATGTCGTGGCCAACACACCCAGCCGGAAGACCTATTATTGTAGTATCTTGATTGAGTAAGTTGGCCACCTCCCCATAAGGATTATGTAGGATTTACTCCAGTAGTTATTCCTTATGGATTCCTGAGCTCCCGGAGTCTGACCTGCTACTTGATGTTCTAGATACCAAACCATTTCAATGAATGCGTTAGGCTAGCACATCAAGGAGAACATTAGAAGCGTAGCGCTAAATGTCTCTCGGTCGATCATCCAGATTTTGATCCCTTGGCCTCGCTAAGGTGAAATCTGAGAAAGTGTTATCTTTCTTTGCATCTGCATCTTCCACCATTATTCATCATGGTAGCATGTTGTGTTGCCAGGATCCTTGACACGGATATTGGTAAAACCTTGATGAATACGGAAATGCTCAACTTCTTGAGAGCACGCGTAAGCACTAGGATTTATCGTCGGCATTAACTGGGAGCCGTTCTCGGTTTCTTCGATTATGCCATAACCTTTCAAACAGTGGAATCTCTCTCTATTGTTGGGTTTCTCCCCAGTTACTAGAATCATTCCCAGCATTTGCACTTTGTTCCCAGCTTGCACCGCCATTGTGTCATCCTACTACGGACTACCCTTCTCAATAATTACTGATCAGGATCATCTTCAAAGTGGTCCTACCACGGGTTCCATCCATTTCCGATGTTAAGAAAATCATCCATCGCGTTTTCTTCAACAAGGTAGTCCACATCATCCATCCTAGTCCGAGTATGCCATTTCTTCGAGCTATTTCAAACGATCAATTGTAAATTGCCTTAAGCTGGTATGAAGAGTTTCAATGATTTATGGATCAAAAGTAATTCTTTATGCCACTTAAGGGAACAGTTCAACGAGTCCCCTTCTCCGAGGTGCCCTATTATGGGTTCATGACAATTATCTCCTCGCAAATTTGAAACCTTGCACCACCTTACTCAAGCGTGGAATTGCTACCTACCAACTTGAATCCTCGTCGTCTGATTTCCATCACCCTGATGTGAACTTTGTGTCTCAATTGGAGAGATGTTCCTATGTCTCACTCCATGAGTTGATCCTGAGTTGTTCGATCTTCGAGAACATCGATCCTTCTAGAGTTTTCCCTTCCGTCTCGTTGTCATGTTGGTTGGAGTTCTCAGAGAAAGACATCGAGACAAAGATGGTGATCGAATCAACGTTCTTATGAAGTGCAACTTGGATCATGAAGATTGGGTTAAGTTTGCGTCCCCCTTCATCTTACCCTACGCTTGAATCTCGGGACGAGATTCTTGTTTAGTGGGGGTGAGTTGTCACGTCCCTAGAATTGTTTGCAATAGTTGCATATGAGAGCATCCATGCATCATGTCTAATTTTCTGAAAGTTGAATTGAGGTTTGTTGAAACCCTCAGAAATCAGTTCAAAAATAACCAACTTTAAAAATCTTCTCAAATGAGTCCAATAAAATGTTCTTGTTATTCCATAGAATTATTGGCAAGAGCTAAAATTCAAACCAATATTTTTATGAGCTCAGAAACATTTATTTTGGCCATTTGAATTAATCCAATAATTATTTGCTTTGGATTTATATTAAATATAACTTCAATAATTCTGGAAGTTTGTGAGTGGCTTTATATATATTTTAGCAAGCCATATAATAACCTACAGAATTTATGAAAATGATTTAGTGGATAAAACTAAATCAAAACAGAGAGGAAATAAAATAGAAAACAGTAATTAAAATAGATAACAAAGAAGGAGGGAGTACCTGGGCCTTACCTGGCAGAAGAGGCCCAGCCCACCAGGGGCTGAGTGGTCTTCTTCCTCCTGCCAGGAGGACATGCAGGTGCGTGGCGAGCGCGCCGACGACGCCTTGCCACCTCCTGCTTCAGCCACACGACCCCGGCCCTCCAAACATGCCATGGAGACGCCTAGCGCTCCCTCTCGCTTCCCCTCGTCTCCCTGGACCTCACTCCCCTCTCTGCTCTCTCTCTCTTTCTCGTGACCGAGCGGAGCTCGTCGCCGCCGACGTGCACCACCGCGGCCACCGACCTCCCCACGCCCATCCGGATATGCCATGAGCTCCACCTCGACCCCCGCATCCTCTGCACCAAGCCATGAGCCGCCAGGAGCTCCGTGACGACCTCCCCGACCCCTTCTTCCTCCTTGGGTCGCCGGAGATCCTCTTCGCCGCCCGCTTGCTCCGACGCTTCCCCGAGCCATCCGACACCGCCAAATGATGCGCTGTGAGCCCCGCTGCCTTTCCCCCTGTTCTCCCTCGCTTGTTCGTCCCCTAGCCGTACTTGCCACCGCACCCGTGAGCTTCCTGCCGCCATCCATGTCGCGGCCGAGCCCATAGCTCGATTCACCCGAAGCCGAGCACGTCTGCGTGCTCGACAGCCCCCCAGGAAGCGAACGCCACCACCCAAGCCTCCCGCCTTGCACCCTAGCCTTATCCCGCTCGAGCCCGTGGCTCCGGCCGCCGCCAAGCTCCCCGCCGACGGTGTTACCAGCCACCCCGCGACCAACGGCCTACGCGGTTGGATGCGGCGCACCTTCAGCTACTCGTAGATGCAAACTACGCGCAAAACCGAGCCCCGTAGCAGGTTTCCGGCGAACTTCTGCCGCCGATCTGGTCGTCGCCGGCCTAAGTCCGACGAAGATGACGTGGCGACGTTATTAGCAGCTAATCCCCCAATTAGCAGCCTAGCAGACATTGACAGCGGGCCCCACCACAGGGTCAAGCCCGATTCAGCGCTGGATTTGACCGTGGGTTAGTCTCTGTGTCAATGACACGCGGGTCCCACCAGTCAGGTTTTGACCCTGGTCAATTCGGCTGACCTGCTGACGCAGTAGTGACACAATCCTGATGTCATTAATGATTTTCTGGATTTAAATAATCCAAAAAAATTAGCAAAACTTCTAAAAATCATAGAAAATCAACCATAACTCCAAATGAAATAAATTATATATGAAAAATTATCAGAAAAATCCAATCTATCCATCTGTACCATTTTCATGCATGTTAGAGCAACTTAAGGACACTATTTAGGACAAATCAAATGAATGGTATTTAAATAACCACATATGGAGTTTGAATTTGAACGTTGGGTTCAAACCAACTTCATTTAATTGTGCTGCTAGTTGCATTAGCTCAATCAACAACATGTTGCCATGTCATTATCATGCATCATGTTGTGCATTGCATTGATTGTGTTCCTTCTCTATTGCCGGTGGTTGTCCCCTTTCGATAGACGTTGTACCGACGCTGTGATCATTGACACTGATGAAGACCCAATGATATATTCAGAAGTGTCAGGCAAGCAAAACCCCCTTGTTCATTCCAATACAGTCCCACTCTCTCGCTCCTGCTCTCTATTACTGCATTAGGACAACAATGATTCAACTGTTACATGCTGCGGTAGTTGAACCCTTTTCCTCTGCATGACCTGTCATTGCCACAGTAAATAGATGAAACCCACTAGCATGAGTAGGAGTTGTTTGAGCCCTGATGTGCCTACCAATTCATGTTTGTTTGTCATGCCTGCTACTGCTTAGAGTTGAGTCAGGTCTGATTCATCGGGGATGAATCGGACGTGTGTAAACATGTCCTACTGTTGAGAGCTAAGTGTGTGAACATGATTTGGTAAAGGTAGCGATGAGAGGCCATGTAGGAGTACATGTTGGGTTGTTGTAGGATCGAAAGTATGTCCAGAGGGGGGTGATTAGACTACTTGATCTAATAAAAACTTAACCTTTTCCCAATTTTAGTTCTTCGCAGATTTTAGCTAATTTAGGACAAGTCAAGCAATCATCACATAATTCAAGCAAGCATGCAAAGAGTATATAGGCAGCGGAAAGTAAAGCATGCAACTTGCAAGAATGTAAAGGGAAGGGTTTGGAGAATTCAAACGCAATTGGAGACACAGATGTTTTTCCCGTGGTTCGGATAGGTGGTGCTATCCTACATCCACGTTGATGGAGACTTCAACCCACGAAGGGTAACGGTTGCGCGAGTCCAAGCAGGGCTCCACCCAAGGGTAACGGTTGCGCGAGACACAGGGCTCCACCCACGAAGGGTCCACGAAGAAGC
This sequence comes from Triticum dicoccoides, assembly GCF_002162155.2. Classification (NCBI taxonomy): domain Eukaryota; kingdom Viridiplantae; phylum Streptophyta; class Magnoliopsida; order Poales; family Poaceae; genus Triticum; species Triticum dicoccoides. The sequence continues at coordinate 319,923,643 of NC_041390.1, forward strand.
AACCACCCACAAAGGGTCCACGAAGAAGCAACCTTGTCTATCCCACCATGGCCATCGCCCACACAGGACTTGCCTCACTAGCGGTAGATCTTCACGAAGTAGGCGATCTCGTTGCCCTTACAAACTCCTTGGTTCAACTCCACAATCTTGTCGGAGGCTCCCAAGTGACACCTAGCCAATCTAGGAGACACCACTCTCCAAGAAGTAACAGATGGTGTGTAGGTAATGAACTCCTTGCTCTGGTGCTTCAAATGATAGTCTCCCCAACACTCAACTCTCTCTCATAGGATTTGGATTTGGTGGAAAGAAGATTTGAGTGGAAAGCAACTTGGGAAGGCTAGAGATCAAGATTCATATGGTAGGAATGGAATGTCTTGGTCTCAACACATGAGTAGGTGGTTCTCTCTCAGAACATATGAGTTGGAATGGTGTGTGTGTTCTGATGGCTCTCTCCTCGAATGAGAAGAAGGTGGAGGGGTATATATAGCCTCCACACAAAATCCAACCGTTACACAGTTTTCCAATCTCGGTGGGACCGAATCAATAAACTCGGTCGGACCGAAAATGTAAACCTAGTAACCGTTAGAGATTTTCGGTGGGACTGACATGCAACTCGGTAGGACCGATATGGTTAGTGTTTGGGCATAACGTAATCTCGGTGAGACCGATTACACAAACTCGGTGAGACCGAATTTGGTAATTAGCTAACCAGAGAGTTGGTCAGGCAAACTCGGTGGGACCGATTTGCTCTTTTGGTGAGACCGAGTGGAACTCGGTGAGACCGAAAAGTTACAAAGGGGAAACACTGAGTTTATATTGCAATCTCGGTGGGACCGATTCGCTCTTTCGGTGAGACCGAAAAGTTACGAAAGGGAAACAGAGAGTTTGCAACCCCATCTCGGTGAGACCGAGATCCCTATCGGTAGGACCGAATTGCTAGGGTTTGGCAGTGGCTAATGACAAGTGAAACTCGGTGGCGCCGGATAGGAAGAATCGGTAGGACCGAGTTTGGCTTAGGGTTTAGGTCATATGTGGATATGGGAAAGTAGTTGAGGGTTTTGGAGCATATCACTAAGCACATGAAGCAAGAGGCTCATTAAGCAACACCTCATCCCTCCTTGATAGTATTGGCTTTTCCTAAAGACTCAATGTGATCTTGGATCACTAAAATATAAAATGAAGAGTCTTGAGCTTTTGAGCTTTAGCCAATCCTTTGTCCTTAGTATTTTGAGTGTTCCACTTTCACATCCATGCCATGCCAATCATTGAGCTTTCCTGAAATAATCATCTTGTAATAGCATTAGCTCAATGAGCTATATGTTGTTATGAATTACCAAAACCACCTAGGGATAGTTGCACTTTCAATCTCCCCCTTTTTGGTAATTGATGACAACATATAGATCAAAGCTTCGACAAATGATAATAAGCATGAAATATATCGTTGCTTTGAGAAGTATGTGATAAGTAAGAGCTCCCCCTAAATTTGTGCATATTTAAAATTTGCTTTGGACTGCAAATGCACAAAGAGTTAGAGTCATGGGTTACTCTTCCATGTCACATACATCTTGGTGGAGCGCTCAAAATGATAAGAATGAAATACATGCACTCATCACCAAGAATAGTTAATGATCACACAAGATAGATAGTATAATAGCAATAAGCAAGCATTAAGTGTAGCTTATGATCAAACACATGATCATCAATGTCTCACAAATAATGACGTAGTATCTCAAGCACTCAAAAGCAAACAAGTTTGAAAAACCACCAAATAAAGCAAGAGAGAAAAGCAACACTCTCTCTCTCGAAGCCTATGATCTATACATCTTCTCCCCCTTTGGCAACAAGTTACCAAAAAGTTCCTAGAAAATGCATAGTGCTAAATCGACGCTCAGGCTTGATCTTCTGGTGGTGGTGGAGTCCGGATCACTCCAAGGACGAAGGCTTCGGTAGATGCTGAAGTAGACGCTGGAGTTGGAGCTGAAGTAGACGCTGGAGCTGAGGCTGTAGCTGGTGCAGAAGTGGTGGCTCTGGTGTCAGCAACTAGCACGGCGATGACCTCGGGCCTCGTGGCACTCTGGACAAGGCATGAGTGGTAGTCCTGCCTCTCCTCTCCTGCATGTCCTCCTGGAGCTGCTCCACTGCAGACTGAACTTCCGTTACTTTGACATCCAAGTCATAGAACTTCTGTTCCATGATTCTCTCTAGGCTCTGCTGATTCTGAGTGAGGGTGGCCAGACTTTGCTCAATCCTCAGCATGGATGCAATCAAGTAACCAAGCTGCTCTTGTTTGGTCTTCAAGAAATACTCAGATGCCTCCTCTTGAGTAGGCATCTTGGCGGCTTTCTCCTTCCTTGCCTTCTCCTTCTTTGCAAATGCTTGGGCAGATGATGGCTCATTCTCAGTCATGACAACTTGATTGTCCTCGAAATCTGGACGGATGGGCAGGTGTTCCTTGTCCAATAGATATATGCCCGTGCCCATCTTGGAGTTGATGAGCTCCTGAATTTGAGGGGCATATCCGCAGCTCCTCTTCTGATCTGCTGCAGTCCTCTTGATAGCTTCCACTATGAGGCTCATCACCTTGAACTTCTGAGGCACATCAAACACATGTAGCAAGTTGATAGCATGGCCTCTGATCATCTTGTGATCACCTGACTTGGGCAATAAGGTGTGCCTCAAGATCCAATTGATAGTCAGGAGCCCTGACAGAAGGTAATGTACTGATCCAAACTTGAAGGTATCAAGTGCTTCATTTGGGATCTCCTTGTACATATTCGACATCGAGTTGTGGTCCATCTACTTCTTGGCATAGATATCCAAGTCATCATCTTGCTCCTCTGGGGCATTAATGATCTGTGCCCACTCAGCAACTGTGGATTGGTACCTTGTACCCTGAGACATCCATGTGATCCTCCCATCTGGATAAAAGTGAGCTGTGGAGTAGAACTGCATGATAAGCTCCTCATTCCACTTTGTGAGCTTCTGCCCAACAAAGTCAGCTACTCCACAAGCTATGAAGCTGTCTTGTACTCCGGGATAGTGCTCCTCATTGTCCTTGATATATTCCTAGTCGACCCATCTCATATCGCAGACAATGGGCTTCTTATCTAGCAGCACAGTCTCATAGAAATCTTGCTGCTCCTTAGTGTGAAACCTGTAGTCCACTGCTGTCCTTCTCCTTGAAGCATATGGGTCTGCTTCTCTCCATTTCCTCAGCCCTGAATCTCTCCTGAGCTTCATGTCCTCAGCCACAGGATGAGCATCGTTGTGGTCTGGGATCTTGGGCTTTAGCTTTCTCAGGACATTCTCTTCCTCTTCTTCAGCAACAGTCTCAGGCACTGGGGCCTTGTTCTTCTCAGCTGCAGGAATGCTCCTTGTATTTCTCTTAGGCTTTGGCTTTGGAGCTGGCTTCGCCTTGGAAGCAGCTCCCCCTGATTTTATGGCATCTCCCATTAGCTTGGGTGCCTTGGGCGCTGGTGCAGCCGCCTCTTCTTCTTCCTCCTCTTCCATGATGGAAGCTTTGCCAAGCACTCTAGCAACAGTCTTCTTCACCCTTTCCTTCCTTTTCTTGCCCTCAGCTGCAACTGGCTCTATGGGCTTCTCAGTTGACATTCTGGCCTTTGACATTGGTTGCCTGCCTGCTGGCCTTTTGATTTTCAGACCTGGCTTAGTGCCTTGAGCTGGCTCAACTTTCTTGGAAGTGGCCTCTTCCTCTGCCACATAGTCCTCATCTTCGGAATCTGAAGTCCTCTTCTTCCTTTGTCTCGTGGCAGCCTTTGGCAAATTGCTAGGAGTGCTCCTGCTGCCTTCATCAGAAGAACTTGAGGGACTAGTGCCCTCACTCATCACCACTTGCTGCTCTGACATATTTTGGCTATCACTTTGATTAGACATGCTCCAAACTGACTACTGGCCCTGTGAATAGATTATAGATGAGATAGAAAAGATGAGCATCACAAAATGCAGAGATTTTTGCAAAAGAATGATCCAAAAACTTAGTTTTAGTTTCCCACTGAAATCATCTCGGATCTACCGATTTTCAAACTCGGTGATACCGAAGCAGTTTTGGAACCTAAACTAGTGAACTCGGTAGGACCGAGTCATAGTTCGGTGGCACCGAGACTACTAGGGTTTCACTGAGTTCAAAAATCGGTCACACCGATAAGTCATTCTCGGTCAGACCGAGTCTCACTTGTGCAATGGCATAAGCCAAATCGGTGGGACCGAGTTTTTCAACTCGGTGGGTCCGAGATAGTTTCGGCGGAAACCTAAACCTAGAATTTTCGAATCAAACCTAATCTATGAGCGTTTTGACTGGATAGGAGTGTTTCAATCGTGGCTAGAATCAATATGATCACAATGTGCTAGGAATCAGATTGGGGAATAGCACAAAGATCAAGTCCATACCCTAGTTCGGCGGGGACTTGCTACGGCGGCAACGGCGGGGCAGAATTCCTGTTGACGGCGACGGAGACCAGCGACTGGAGGCTGCTGGTGGCGAGAAGACGATCCGGAGACCACGAGGGCAGAGCAGGCTATCGCGCAGGCGAAGGGGTTCGGAGAAATTTCCAAAATTTTGCCCGTGACTATATATAGCCCGACCCTGTCGGTGTGACCGAGTGGAAAAACTCGGTGGCACCGAGATTCATAACTGCAAGCAGTTATTGAAACTCGGTGTGACCGAAGTATTCAAATCGGTTGCACCGAGATCGAAAACCTAGATCAACTTAATGATCTCGGTAGGACCGAAAGTGGAGTATCGGTCAGACCAAGAATCATAAAGAGGTTTTGGAATTTTAAGTCTATGACGAATCGGGGACTCCGAGCGCTCCTCACACAGAGTGGTTTGAATCTGACTTGATCAAATTTTGTGATGCAGCATGAATAGAGTTTGAGACGAGAAAAGCATAGATAGCTAGAGGAGGTTCTTAGGCATTCTTGTCCATCCACTTGGCAAAAGAAGATAAAACCGAACAATCAAAACAACAAGTGGATGTCCTCGAATGAGTAAAATATGCAACCAGCATGCTCACACAATAAGATGGCAAATGAAATATGTGGCAAGGCATGCACAACCAATTCTAGCATCTATCAAGCAATTTGCGATGACAAGGTCATCTATATATGAGTATATTGACTTAGGAGTCAAGTGAGAACACTTGATCATAGGTCATACTCATCGTTTAAGCTCAAGTGGGGTTACCACTTTTACATAAAGCATTGATTTGTTCACATCTTTAGAGTTGCTTTAGCTCAAGTCTTAGAGTAAAGCTCCCCTAGACGTGATATCCCCCCTAAGAGGGATGAACTAACCTTGGGTTTTGTCGATGATGACTTCATGTAGATATTGAAGATGTGGATGCTCAATGTTGATGTAGATCTCTTGGAGCTATCCATTTGAGTGAATTGCACTTTCAATACCTACATTGGTTAGTCCCACAAGGAACAAGCAAGGATATCCATAGACATAGAGTGATGTACACAAAAGATGATGTCCATGAAAACTTTTAGGTTACCTTGTCCCTTGTCTTACCAACAAGAGGGTTTGTGACTCCTTGAACTAGTGCAAGATGTGGAAGTTGATTGCACTTGTTCTTGCCAAAATGATAAGAGTGAAGTATGTTGGCGGAGTCACCCTCAAGAACTCTCTAGTTCTTCTTCTTTTGGATCCACATCATCTTGATGGGAATCCTTGGAGTTGTAGTCGTACTTGATGAAGTGGAACTTGAAGTAGTCATGGGAATCCACTTGACTAAGGTCTTTGGAGCTTCTTCAAATGCATCAATTTCCTCTTGAAGCTTGTCCTTGCCTTTTTGCTTGTAGTCTTGTGGTGGAAGATCATCTTGAGATTGTGTCCCCTTGAAAGAAGTATACTTCTCTTGTTGAGGGACAAACTTTGTCTTGGGGTATTGATCTTCTTCCCACTCAACTCCATTGGCATTGAACTTTCGTTCAAAACCAACACCTTGATTCTTCCGGTGCATTCCTTGCTTGCGCACAATTTCCTCGAATTGCTTACTCCCGGCAAGGCTTTTGTACACTCCTTTCTCTATAATTCCCTTCAATAAGCTATTTTATTGCTCAAGTGTAACTTAGCTAAGAGAATCATTAGTGGAATCAAGAGAACTACTAGAAGCAACAATATTGGATTTAGCATGATCATTGTTACTACTAGAGGAAGAATCTTTCTTCTTACTAGACTTGACTTGAGGCATGTAAGTGGATAAGAGTAAACGCTTGGCAACGTAAGAAGAACTTTTCTTGCGGAGATCATCATTGATTGCCTTTAAGAACTCATGCTCTTGCTCAAGATTGAGCTTTTCAAAGCGTAATTTCTCATGAGCTCTTAAAAGTTCTCGATGATCTTCGAAGATGGTTTCATGAGCTAACTTAAGAGTGTTTAGTTCTTTAGTTAGGGCCTCAATTTTCTCCTTATCATTCTCATTCGTTTTATCTTGATTAGCATGATTAATTGGTCTTTCATCATAATATTCATCACTAGAGTTGTCACCAAGCAAATCATCACCTAACAAATCATCTTAGGACCTTTGGCCATGAAATCAACATACTCGGGGTGTGTTACCTTTGGACCTTTGGCCATGAAGCATCTTCCAATTCCTTCATTTGGTGAGTCAAATATGTCATAGGAGTTGGTTGACACAAGTGCTAGACCGGCAACACCTTCATCTTGAGTATCTTCGGAGCCGGAGTAATAACTTCTCTCGGAGTGGCTGTCGGAGTCGGAGCCGGATACCCATTCACCAACATGAGCTTGATGTCTTTGTCTTGTGTAGCTCCTTGATGATTTTTCCTTCCTTTCCGAATCCTTGCTTCTCCGTGAGTATCTTCGTTCATAACGATCATCTCTACTCCTTCTCTCTCTTGGTGGTGATCCTTTGCTTCTTCTTTTTGGAGAATCTTCTCTTCTCTTGTAGGGAGCCGTACACTCATTGGAATAGTGTCCGGGTCTTCCACAATTGTAGCAGTTTCGCTCTCGACTAGAAGATCTTTTGTCATTGTAGGACCTTGACTTGGAGCTTCTATCTTTGCTTCTACTCTTGTAGAACTTGTTGAAGTTCTTCACCATTAAGCTCAATTCTTCATTGAAGTCTTGTTTCTCACTTGATGATGTAGGGGCTTCACATGAGGCTTTATAGGCACCACTTGATTTGTTGTGAAGTTCCTCTTTATCCTTAAGTGACATCTCATGAGCAACAATTCTTCCAATTACCTCCATTGGCTTGAGATCTTTGTAATTGGGCATCATTTGGATCAATGTGCACACGGTATCATATTTTCCATCCAAGGCTCTTAGAATCTTCTTGATGATGAATTTATCGGTCATCTCTTCACTTCCTAAGCCGGCAATCTCATTTGTGATGAGAGCAAGCCTAGAGTACATTTCAGCGACACCTTCACCATCCTTCATCTTGAACTTGTCAAGTTGGCTTTGAAGCACATCCAACTTGGATTCCTTGACGGAGTCGGTACCTTCGTGCATATCAATCAAAGTGTCCCAAATTTCCTTCGCATTCTCAAGGCGGCTGATTTTGTTGAATTCTTCGGGGCACAATCCGTTGAAGAGAATATCACAAGCTTGAGCATTGTATTGCAACATCTTCAACTCATCCGCGGTAGCTTCACAGTTCGGTTCTCTCCCATCAAAGAAGTCACCTTGCAATCCAACACACACAATAGCCCAAACGGCGGGGTTATGTCCAAGAATATGCATTTTCATTTTATGCTTCCAACTAGCAAAATTAGTACCATCAAAGTAAGGACCTCTACGGTGATAATTTCCCTCGCTAGACGCCATACTCTCCTAGGTTGTGAAACCAAGGCTATGACCACCAAAAGCTATGGAGATCAAAGCAAATGGAGACCAAAGCTCTGATACCACTTGTAGGATCGAAGGTATATCTAGAGGGGGGTGATTAGACTACTTGACCTAATAAAAACTTAACCTTTTCCCAATTTTAGTTCTTGGCAGATTTTAGCTAATTTAGGACAAGTCAAGCAATCATCACATAATTCAAGCAAGCATGCAAAGAGTATATAGGCAGCGGAAAGTAAAGCATGCAACTTGCAAGAATGTAAAGGGAAGGGTTTGGAGTATTCAAATGCAATTGGAGACACGGATGTTTTCCCCGTGGTTCGGATAGGTGGTGCTATCCTACATCCACGTTGATGGAGACTTCAACCCATGAAGGGTAACAGTTGCGTGAGTCCACACAGGGCTCCACCCAAGGGTAACGGTTGCGCGAGTCCACACAAGGCTCCACCCACGAAGGGTCCACGAAGAAGCAACCACCCACAAAGGGTCCACGAAGAAGCAACCTCCTCTATCCCACCATGGCCATCGCCCACACAGGACTTGCCTCACTAGCGGTAGATCTTCATGAAGTAGGCGATCTCCTTGCCCTTACAAACTCCTTGGTTCAACTCCACAATCTTGTCGGAGGCTCCCAAGTGACACCTAGCCAATCTAGGAGACACCACTCTCCAAGAAGTAACAGATGGTGTGTAGGTAATGAACTCCTTGCTCTTGTGCTTCAAATGATAGTCTCCCCAACACTAAACTCTCTCTCATAGGATTTGGATTTGGTGGAAAGAAGATTTGAGTGGAAAGCAACTTGGGAAGGCTAGAGATCAAGATTCATATGGTAGGAATGGAATGTCTTGGTCTCAACACATGAGTAGGTGGTTCTCTCTCAGAACATATGAGTTGGAATGGTGTGTGTGTTCTGATGGCTCTCTCCTCGAATGAGAAGAAGGTGGAGGGGTATATATAGCCTCCACACAAAATCCAACCGTTACACAGTTTTTCAATCTCGGTGGGACCGAATCAATAAACTCGGTCGGACCGAAAATGTAAACCTAGTGACCGTTAGAGATTTTTGGTGGGACTGACATGCAACTCGGTAGGACCGATATGGTTAGGGTTTGGGCATAACGTAATCTCGGTGAGACCGATTACACAAACTCGGTGAGACCGAATTTGGTAATTAGCTAACCAGAGAGTTGGTCAGGCAAACTCGGTGGGACTGATTTGCTCTTTTGGTGAGACCGAGTGGAACTCGGTGAGACCGAAAAGTTACAAAGGGGAAACACTGAGTTTATATTGCAATCTCGGTGGGACCGATTCGCTCTTTCGGTGAGACCGAAAAGTTACGAAAGGGAAACAGAGAGTTTGCAACCCCATCTCGGTGAGACCGAGATCCCTATCGGTAGGACCGAATTGCTAGGGTTTGGCAGTGGCTAATGACAAGTGAAACTCGGTGGCGCCGGATAGGAAGAATCGGTAGGACCGAGTTTGGCTTAGGGTTTAGGTCATATGTGGATATGGGAAAGTAGTTGAGGGTTTTGGAGCATATCACTAAGCACATGAAGCAAGAGGCTCATTAAGCAACACCTCATCCCTCCTTGATAGTATTGGCTTTTCCTAAAGACTCAATGTGATCTTGGATCACTAAAATATAAAATGAAGAGTCTTGAGCTTTTGAGCTTGAGCCAATCCTTTGTCCTTAGTATTTTGAGGGTTCCACTTTCACATCCATGCCATGCCAATCATTGAGCTTTCCTGAAATAATCATCTTGGAATAGCATTAGCTCAATGAGCTATATGTTGTTATGAATTACCAAAACCACCTAGGGATAGTTCCACTTTCAGTTGTCTCATTGAAGCCGTCCTCAGGAACTGAGTTCTGTGTTTGTGATCCATGAAACAGTTACTACTACGCATTGGGCTCGAAACCAATGGACCCTCTCGGCTTCTTAATCACCCTAGTCCTCTGTCCATGAGTTGCAACTAGTTTCTGGTGTTTGTAGGTTATGTGTTGGCAGCCGTGCGTAGCGCTGACCCTAGGGGTGGGCTATGATGCGGTAGATACACTGTGGCATGGTGTACCGGGCGCCCGTTTGGTGTCTCGGGAACCCTGTTCAGATCGTTCCGGTCCGTATGTGGAAACCTCGGTCGGACTCCCTGCGGATGGAACCTGGATAGACGATAAACCTGGACTAGAGACTTGAGTGTTTAGGTAGGCCGTGGCCGACACCCTCGTTGGTCTTCCGCTTGAAGGTTGCCGAGTACATGTCGTGTAAACGGCGATAAGTGGTGAGAGCGTGTGTGAAGAAGTACACCCCTGCAGGGTTAACATCATCTATTCGAATAGCCGTGTCCGCGGTAATGGACTTCTGGGTTGCCTATAACAGTTCATAGACAAGTGAAAGTGGATACTCTAAAATGCGAAAGACAAGCGTGAGTGCTATGGATGGCGTTCTCGTAGGGAGACGAGAGCAGATCCATAGTGGTTTATTGATATGGTGAATATGTGGACTCATGTGCGCCACCTCAAAAGAGTTGCTTGCAGTCGTAGTTCAGGTTAGCCACTGAGTCAAAGCTGGCTTTCTGCAGTTAAACTCCACCACCCCCTTTATTGATACCGATGCATATGTAGATAGTTCTAATGTAAGTCTTGCTGGGTACATTTGTACTCACGTTTTCTTAATTTATGTTTTGTAGAGAGATTTCTGTCTCGCTAGTAGTTCTACATGGACTCCGAAGTTTAGCTGGATACCTCAGCTACGATCTTGTGCCCTCGGCAGGATCTGGTAGATAGTCAGGCTTCACAGCCTTTTCATTTGTGGATGTCTGTACTCAGACATGTTAAGCTTCCGCATGTTCTTTGATTTGTATGCTATGATTGTTGGGTCATGAGACCCATGTTTCTAATATCTCGCTCCTTGGAGCCTAATGAATAAATATTTGAGTCGTAGAGTTATGTTGTGATGCCATGTTGTATTTACACATATCGAGCATATTGTGTGTATGATTGAAATGCTTGGTATGTGTGGGATCCGACAATATAGTTGTTTATCCTTGGTAGCCTCTCTTATGGGGAAATGTAGTCTAGTGCTTCCATGAGCCATAGTAGTCCGCTACAGCCCGGTTCACCGTAGTCCTGCTAGCCCAGCACTACTGCTCAGGGCACTTGACTGGCCGGTATGTGTTTCACTTGGTTCCTGTGTCTGTCCCCTCGGGAAATGTCACCCGGTGACATCCGGAGTCCTGCCTAGCCTGCTACAGCCCGGGTTCTCGGAGTCCTATTAGCCTAGTGCTACAGCCCGGATTCACACGCTGCTGACCGACATGCTCGATGTGATTCATGTATGCCTGTCCCCATAGGTTGGTGCCGCTTTGGGTTCACGACTAGCCATGTCGGCCCGGGTTCCCTGTCATATGGATGCTAGCGACACTATCATATACGTGAGCCAAAAGGCGCAAACGGTCCCGGGCCATGGTAAGGTGACACCCGTGGGAATACCGTGCGTGAGGCCGCAAAGGGATATGAAGTGTTACCGGCTAGATCGATGTGACTTGGAATCGGGGTCCTGACAAGAATGCTTCTGGCCTTCGCGCGCTGGGTGGTGTGAAGGTCCACCTCACAGCTATGTTCGCATGCCATTTGGCCTGTCGAGCGTGGCAACCACCTTCCAGCGCAGCCTACAGAGCATCCTGGCAACCCAGGAGGCCAGACATCACGCGTTCCTGGCAGAGATTGAGACGGTCCTCAGGGAGCCACCTGAGCCCCTAGAGCCTCCCGAGGCTCAGGGTCTTGGCGGCTCGTGAGGAGCGACTTCTTCAGTGCGCGCCTTCAGCAAGCGCCTTCAGCTACCCCAACGCTCCTTCGACAACAAAACCATGTGACATTTTCCAAGTTCATTCAGCTGGGAGCACCCCCAGGCTGCATCATTCCCAGGTCGCGTGGGCCTGTCCCCGCGACATGTATCCTTTTTGCGTCTTTAGCATACTTTACTGGGGGCGCCCCTCGGGCTGCATCATCCCCAGGCCGCTTGGGTCCGTCCCAGCGGCATGTATCATTCTCGCATCTATCTAAGCTATCTGGTTCCCATGCATGAGTTATTTATATCCATCACCTGGTTGATCGCCACCCGCCACGAGAGCCACTCATGCCGGCACGGCGCTTGTGCTCGGGTGCCCCCTGCAATGCTGACAAATCTGAGCGGTCGAGCTCTGGCTCGCGGCACACCCGCGCACGTCACCTCACCAGACCCTTAGTGCCTTTACCTTCTTGTGGAGCGACCAGCGACAGACCGACAATCATAGTGGCAATTTGTGTCCCTCCTGACAATAACCTGCAGGAACCTCCTGAGGACAACAGCAGAGGCGGAGGACGGTGAGGGGAGCGCCATATCTGGGCGCGGTGGCCGCCGGCGAGGTCGGTGACTGGCAGAGGCAACGGCGGAGGGCAGAGGCGGCGTGGCGCGATGGGCCGGGCGGGCCCCCCTCGGGCTCCCTGGGACGAATCGGCGGTGGGGCGGCGGCTACCACATGGTGGCTTCTCACTGTCTCGGGGTGGCGGCGTGAAGCGTCCGGTGGTGGTCGGACATGTCTAGTGGGCGAGGGGAAAATTTAAGGGTTTGGACTACGGGAATTTCGGGGAGACACATATTTATATGTAGGGGGAGCTAGGAGAGTCCAAATGAGGTGCGGTTTTCGCCCACACGATCGTGATCCAACGACGAAGAGCATGGAGGAGGTTTAGATGGGCTAGTGGGCTGTTTTGGAGGGGTGCTGGTCTACAAGAGGATCTCGTCCCGAGATCTAGGACTATAAGAACTCCGGATATTCGGAACAGAGGTGGTCCTCGCGTTCCCAGGTTGCTTCTCGGTTAGAATGGTGCAACCACTTCACTTTCAGGAATTTGATTGACTTATTACGAGTCTTGCGCTCGGTTTATTCAAGAATAGCAACGGGATGCTCATGATAAGACAAATCTTCTTGGAGGTAAATCTCTTCGAAGTTGATACTGCGCTCAGGCGTCTTGAAGCACTTCCGAAGCTGTCACACGTGAAATACATCATGCACATTTGCGAAGTTGGACGGAAGCTCAAGTTGATAGGCGAGGTCGCCTCTTTTGCCAACGATCTTGAAAGGACCAACATATCTCGGGGCAAGCTTCCCTTTGATACTGAAGCGACGAGTGCCTTTCATTGGAGAGACACGGAGGTAGACATGGTCTCCGATCTCGAAAGCCAAGTCACGGTGCTTGCTACCATAGTAACTCTTCTGGTGCGATTGCACAACTTTGAGATTTTCATGGATGACTTTACACATTTCTTCAGCTTTTGTGATCAAGTCGTTGCCAAGAAGTTGGCGTTCACCAGTCTCTGACCAATTGAGAGGAGTACGACAGTTTCTGCCATATAGAATTTCGAATGGGGCCTTGCCCGAACTTTCTTGGAAGCTGTTGTTGTAGGAGAACTCGGCATATGGAAGACAATCTTCCCACTTCATACCGAAAGAGATGAAACAAGCCCTAAGCATGTCTTCGAGGATTTGATTGACTCGGTCGACTTGCCCACTTGTTTGAGGATGGAAAGCGGTGATGAAGCGAATGTTGGTGCCCATGGCCTTCTGGAAGGAGTCACAGAACTTGGAGGTAAAAATGATTCCGCGGTCTGAAGATATCAATTGTGGGATACCATGCAACGAGACAATTCTAGAGGTGTATAGCTCTGCCAACTGAGCTGCTGTGATAGATTCTTTGATTGGAAGGAAATGCGCCACTTTTGTGAGATTGTCAATGAAACAAAAATAGCATCATTCCCATGCTCGGACTTAGGAAGTCCAGTGACAAAGTCCATTTTGATATGGTCAAACTTCCATTCTGGAATGGCAAGACGTTGGAGGAGACCAGTTGGTCATTGGTGTTCTGCTTTCACCCTTCGGCAGACATCACATTCATTTGCAAATTGAGCAATCTCTCGCTTCATTCGAGTCCACCAATACGACTGCTTGAGGTCATGGTACATCTTCGAACTGCCCGGATGAATGAAAAAGAGAGAATTGTGCGCTTCGTTCGTTATGACCTTCCTTAGATCACCTTTAGGAACCACAATCCGGTCCTCGAATAATAAAGTGTCTTTGTCATCAATGCGATAGCACTTGTATTTGGGTAAGCCCTTGGCAATACCGCGTTTCACCTTCCTCGCCATGGTATCAAGGAGTTGTGCCTCACGAATTTGCTCTTCCAAAGTATGAGTGATTTGAAGGTTGGCAAGAAAACCTTGAGGAACAACTTGGAGATTGAGCTTGCGGAAAGCTTCACAAAGATCCAGTTGGAATGGCTTGAGAATTAAGCTGTTGCAATAAGCCTTCCTGCTCAAAGCATCTGCAATAACATTGGCCTTTCCTAGAGTATATTCAATACTTGGATTGTACTCTTGAATCATTTCAACCCAACGAGTTTGCGTGAGGTTGAGTTTGGTTTGAGTGAAGATATACTTGAGGCTCTTGTGATCGATGAAAATGTCCACTTGCCTTCCCAACAAGAGATGTATCCATGTTATTAATGCATGGACAACTGCCGCCAACTCAAGATCGTGAGTGGGGTAGTTCCTTTTGTTGGGATTCAACTGACGAGAGGTATAAGAAACAACTTCCTTCTCTTGCATTAACACAGCGCCGAGACCTTGCAATGAGGCATCGCAGAAAACTTCGAATGGCTTGGATTCGTCAGGAGGAGTTAAGACAGGAGCTGAGACAAGCTTCTCTTTGAGAGTGTTGAAAGCAACATCACACTCAGGAGCCCAGACATACTTGACATGCTTCTGGAGGGGGTTTGAAAGAGGCTTTGCAATCTTTGATAAATTCTCAATGAATCTTCGGCAATAGCTTGCAAGACCAAGAAAACTGCGGAGCTGCTTGACATTCTGAGGAGGCTCCCAATTCACAATTGTAGAAACCTTCTCTGGATTAACAGCAATGCCCTTGGCGGAGATGATGTGACAAAGGTAGAGAACTTCATCGAGCCAAAACTCACATTTGGAAAATTTCTCATAGAATTGATACTCTCTGAGCTTGTCGAGCACCAGACTCAAATTCTTGGCATGATCCTTCTTATTCTTGTAGAAGACCAAGATATCATCGAGATACACCACGACCATTTCATTTGTGTAAGGGTTGAAGATGAAGTTCATCATGCGAGAGAATGATGGAGGAGCATTGACAAGGCCGAAAGACATGACAGTGTATTCATAAGAACCAAAGCTTGTTCTGAATGTTGTCTTGGGGATATATTGTTCACGAATGTGAATCTGATGATAACCCATACGGAGGTCAAGCTTGGAGAATACTTTAGCACATTTAAGTTGCTCGAATAGCTCATTGATATTGGGAAGAGGATACTTGTACTTTATTGTCTTCTTGTTCAATGGACGGTAGTCGACACAAAGTCAGTCTGTGCCATCATTCTTCTGGACAAAAAGAACACCACAACCCCACGGAGATGAACTCGGTCTGATCAAATCCAGACGCTCTTGTTCATTGAGTTGTTTCTTCAATTCCTTCAAATCCTTAGGTCCAAGCTTGTATGGACACTTGTAAACAGGTTCAGTACCAGGCTCAAGATCGATAACGAATTCAACTGGCCGGTGAGGAGGCATTCCCGGAAGCTCTTCTGGAAAGACATCTTGGTACTCACAAATGACTGGAATCTGAGAAATTGCATCTAACTCACCCTTCTCATTGAGAGAAAACAATCGAATGGTTTCATCCCGAGCGACATAGATGAGCACATCCTCAGAAGAGTGTGTCAATTGAATCTCCCTGGCAGCACTATCAAGTTGAGCCTTGTGCTTAGAAAGCCAGTCCATGCCGAGAATTAGATCAATATCCGGGCCACCAAGAATAATTGGGGAAGACAGAAATTTATAGTTGCCCATCTTGATAGAAACATCAAGAGCTATCAAACTAGAGCTCAATCGTTTACCCGAAGAAATGATAGTTATTTTTCTACCCAAATGTGAAGAAGTGAATTCATGCTTGCCAAAAAATGGACTTGACATGAAACAATGCGATGCACCATTATAAAATAAGACTTTTAAAGGAATATCATTAACTAGAAGGTTACCCAAGATCACATCTGAAGAATCCTCTACCTGAGGTGTGTTCATCATGTCCACCTTAGCATGCTTGGGATATGCTTGACCACTTCATTGCTTGAAGATCTCACAGGAGGAGGAGGCGGAAGGTGCCTTTGGCTAAAGCACTTGTTTGCATAGTGACCTTTCTGCTGACACTTGTTGCAAGTCACCTCTGAGAGCAGACGATGATAAGGGGTAAGGGAGTCCAGGACTAAGGGGTCCTCGGGCGTCCGGCCTATTGGACATGGGCTGGGCTGATGGGCTATGAAGATACAAGACCAAAGACTCTCACTCGTGTCCAGATGGGACTGTCCTTGGCGTGGATGGCTAGCTTGGCATTCGGATAAGAAGATTCATTTCTATGTAACCGACTTTGTACAACCCTAGTCCCCTCCGGTGTCTATATAAACCGGAGGGATTAGTACGTGGGGACGATCATAATCACATAGGCTAGACTTCTAGGGTTTTAGCCGTTATGATCTCGTGGTAGATCAACTCTTGTAATACTCATATTCATCTAGATCAATCAAGTAGGAAGTAGGGTATTACCTCCATAGAGAGGGTCCGAACCTGGGTAAACATTATGTCCCCTGTCTCCTGTTACCATCAACCTCAAACGCACAGTACGGGACCCCCTACCCGAGATCCACCAGTTTGACACCGACATTGGTGCTTTCATTGAGAGTTCTGTTGTGCCATCCTCAGAAGGTTCGATGGATCCATCCATCTTCTACAACAACACTGCCCGGGGAGATGTCTTTCTCCCTGGCCAGATCTTCATATTCGGCGGCTTCGCACTGCGGGCCAACTCGCTTGGCTATGTAGAGCAGATCGACAGCTACGCGCATGGCCGTCAGGTTAGGTTTGGAAGCTTGAACTACGTCGCTGGTATCCATGTAGACTTGATATTCGATGGGTTTGAGCCCATGGCAGCCACTCCCTGCCATCGCGATGAACATGACCTAGATCTGTCATAAGACTATACCTAGGAGATTGTGCCTGTAAGCGCTCTGGCCCTAGACCCGGAGCAGCTTGGGCCATCCAAAGACGGTGGATGTTCCAAGCTGTCTCTGAGTCCCTTGGCAGACGGACTGATGACTGCTAAACCCAGTTCATGACCTAGATCTGGCTCAACTCATTAAAAACCCTCTCTTTAGCAGGGGACTCACAGCCGAATTATATCCGGTTTGAACTGGGGACTGATGACGGGGATTTCACTTCCTACCCACCTCCAACGTAATAGCCACTATCGAAGATCTAACCGACATGCTCGACTACGACTCCGGAGACATCGACGGTATGGACGACGATGCCGAAGAGGAGCAGGCTCAAAACCCGCCATTTACCGGGCGCCGGACGGCCACCTCCTCCTATGAGTATACATGGTGGATACACCCAAGGAAGTTAACAGTGATGAAAAACAAGACCCAGTGGAAGATAAACCACCTACGATACAGCCAAAGCGCCAACTACAGCGGCGCCACTCTAAATCATGCCGTGAAAAAGACAGCCATACCGGCACAGGAGAAAGCAATACCCTAGACGATGCCAGAGACAAAGAAGACCCCGCTGAGCCAGCTTCCAAACAGGCCGAACGGGAAGATGGGCGAGTTAGCCCTGACAAACAGGTTGCAAACGAAGACTCGGAGGACAGTACTTATCTTCCACCCTCCAAGGACGAGGTGAGCCTCGGTAGCGAAGAATTTATCATGCCTGAGGAACCTTTCGAGCAGGAGTGCTTTAAGCAATAGCTAATAGCCACTGCAATGAGCCTGAAAAAGAAGCAGCAACAGCTTCAAGCTGATCGATATCTGCTCAACGATAGATGGACTAATGTCCTGGCAGCAGAAGAATACGTCCTCGAGCTCCCAACCAAAAGCTACCCAAAGCATATACTCCTACCCCAATTTGATTACGAGGCACTTGAGCCCGTACCATCAGCGCATAATGCGACTGATCGACCACCACGTGGACGGGACAAAACGGTAACTCAACCCGAACACCGGCCCGTCCTATCTCGCCGTAAGGACAGAGACAAAACTGCTCAGGAATACATGTATGATGTCCGGCAGGGCCTACAGAATAATGAAGGCCCGACCAGATCGATCTACGGATCATGGGGGCGTGCCCCAACGCGCGGCGATGGCCATCAAGGCGAACATGGCAAGCACAATTACGTCGGAGCCGAAAAACTCAGACGGACTCCATCCAAACTGCATCATGACCTGGCCCGATATAGGGGCGCTGCACACCCTCTTTGCTTCACTGATGAAGTGATGGAGCACAAATTCCCAGAAGGGTTTAAATCCATGAACATCGAATCATACGACGGAACAACCGATCCAGCAGTATGGATCGAAGACTTTCTTCTCCATATCCACATGGCCCGCGGTGATGACCTCCACGCCATCAAATATATCCCACTAAAACTAAAGGGAACAACGCGACACTGGCTAAACAGCCTTCCAGAGAACTTCGTTGGCAGCTGGGAAGACCTGGAAGACGCCTTTCGCAATAACTTCCAAGGTACATATGTCCGGCCACCAGATGCCGATGACTTAAGTCACATCATCCAGCAGCCCGAAGAGTCAACCAGGTAGCTCTGGACCAGGTTCCTAATTAAAAAGAACCAAATTGTCTAGTGTCCGAATGCCGAAGCCCTCGCGTCCTTTAAACACAACGTCCGAGATGAGTGGCTCGCCCGCCACCCCGGTCAAGAAAAACCAAAATCCATGGCAGCCCTTACCGCTCTATTGACCCGCTTTTGCACGGGAGAAGACATCTGACTGGCTCGTAGAAGCAACAACGCCAATGATCCGGGCACTTCCGAAGTCCGAGACGGCAACGGCAAGCCACGAAGCAATAAACACAAGTGTCGCAGTGTTAATGAAAGAGCGCAAGACACGGCGGTCAACGCCAGATTCAGTGGCTCCAGACCCGGTCAACGGAAAAATGTCATTCAAGGCAAATAGAGACGAACCATCCAATCTAGACAAAATATTGGATCGGCCCTGCCAGATTCACGACACCCCCGATAAACCAGTTACTCACACCAACCGAAGTTGTTGGGTCTTCAAACAAGCCGGCAAGCTTAATTCCGAACACAAAGGGAAGGGGCCGCCCAGTGACAGCGGTGATGAAGAGACTCGCCGGCCGAATACCGGGGGTCAGAAGCAATTCCCCCTGAAGTAAAAATCGTAAACATGGTATACTTGACGCACACCCCTGGAGGGAAACGCATGCGTGCACTACGGGATGCATACGCCATAGAGACGTTCCCCCCAAATTTCGCCATATCCATCCCTAAGGTTCGGCGGCCACAGTCTAAGTACCAAGCGGACTCATCAAGCCGCATTACTGATCGGCCATTTAAACTACCGGCCTCTATTAACTGGGACCGATCAATCTCAGAGCTGGATTAGCAGTTCGGTCTCCGTTGTTCGCCTCATATACCTGCGAAGTTTGTACCGCGTGTACATAATTGGGTACTTAAAATACCCTGGTCATCGGCAAAGGCACAATACGGACAGGCCTACAAGCTCCATCATAGCCTTCTCTTCTTTTCTTTTCTAACTTTTTTATCTTTCATCACAGGTGGTTCAAAGACCGGTCATCTCACGGACACTGTCGGAGTTCGGCTTCGTTCACCTACCCAAAGGTTATTCCTATTGAGTCCTTTCACCGAGGCAAGGTGGTGCAGACGTGCGATAGCAGGTCCGAGTAACTCTCAGTAGACCGCACTCTCTATTTAGAGCTTGTAAAGTGCCTTCTCCCTCAGCTGTCGACCACCGACATGTCAAATAGCCTGGGTCATGGCGTTATTATTTGTAAAATGGCAATTGACGCATCAATCAGGTTCTAGTGAACATAATTCATATTCAATATCCACTTTTTTCTAAAAGAACAGAACGTTGCTTCTTCGGTTGTTTCACACATGCACCTTCGCACAAATCGCCAGGGGCACAATACGGGAACAAATAAATTGCCGACAAGTCCGAACAACTTTATAGCGCACTTCAGCGTCACGAGTTTGGCCTTATATGCATCAGCTATGAATCATGTCTTTGGTCAATAGTTGGGTTGCCCGGCTCCTGTTCTTATTACCTTACGTTCCACTCTATCTGCTAGGGTAGTAAAGGGAGAACTACTACGATTGTGTCTTGGTTTACCCAGATGAGCACCTCACTAGAGAAAGCCAAAAACTAACTATCATGATGCGGTGAGAGCTGGTCAACCACTCGATGACTTATCAGAATCATCCGCGATTCCTTCTGTATTACACGAAGGACCGCTCTTCCGGTCACCTATGTAATGCACCATATTCGGATAGCCGTGTACATACCAGGGGCTATATCTTAGAGCCATCGTCAAACTCCTATGGCTAAGTGAAAGTGTTAAAAACCTATAGTCCAATTGCCTAGTTCTCCGCATTGACACCTCCTTCACGGACCAAGACGTTGGGTCAAGAGTGATCAAGTGCTTTTTCGAACACCCCCGTATTTTATGCGATGGGGCTGAAGCCGACGACTGGAAAACTTTCAGATTATACAAAAACGGCCGCACAAGAGGAGCCAAAACTTTTAAGCATGGCCTTAAAATATCATAATATTGTTTTTACAAATTTGGTACAATCACTCGAAGACCATATCCTTTGAGCACTGAACCTCTATCAAGAGGGCACCCTCTAGGACATCTTCAAAGTAATGCTTCGGCGGGTGTTTGTCCTTGCCCCCGGGCGGACTCGTCGCTGCAACATCGGCGGCATTCATCTTTGCCCAATACGTTTTGACATGGGCAAAGGACATATGTGCACCTTCAATGCACGCTGATCGCTTCACGGCGTCGACACGCGACACCACATCCATAAGCCGCTGCACCAAACCAAAATAACTATCCGGAATTGGCTCAGTCGGCCACAGCCGGACCACGAAGTCCTTCATGGCAGAACTGGATATCTTGTGGAGTTCGGCCCACTGGGACATCTGTTCGTTCAGCAATAGCAGGCGCTTTGGCATGCCGAATTGCGTCCAAAAAAGCCTCTCCGTTGCATACCCTTCTTGCGCTTGGTAAAATTGCGTTGCATCGGAGGTGCTCTTCGGCAAGTCCAAGAATGCGTCTGGAGAACTCCACATTCGATTAAGAAGGGCATACTTCCCATCGCCGAATTTAGTCTGTAATAAGAAAGGCTTACCAACCGCTATCTCCCCAGCTTGTCGGATCTCCTCCCGAGCCGCCCTAGACTCGGATCGTGCTTCCCTCGCACCATGTACGGCATTATCGAGATCGACCATTTTGGCTTTGTTATCCCTCTGAGGAATTCGCACCGGACAGTGGCTTCCTTTAGCTCACGTGCCTTGATAGACATTCTCTCCTCGCACTGGCGCCGAGTAGCCTGTTCAGCTTTTAACTCATCAGCTGCCTTCTCAGCAGCCACATTACTCATCCGGGCTTGCTCCTTGGCTCGGACAAGTTTAGCCCGAAAGGCCTCCACCGCGGCAACACTATCTGCAGTTATGCACTTCTCAGTATATAATGATTAGCTTCGTGCTCATATTATTATACCAACATACACTGACCGCCTCAAAACATACCTTGCGCCTCGTCGAGCTGCCTGTTAATAAGCATGATGTTGTCATCCGCCACATTAAGCTTCTTCTCCAGATCTACAACCTCTGCAGCGTGGGCAGTCGTCGTGGATTTAACAGCATGTGTTCCAATTAATTTGATTATTTCCTAGGCATATATTTTTCGATCCTCTGATTGCCTTCCTTTGGATGCCAACCAGAGTCTCAGGGGCTACTATGCATACACAGGTGCATTTTGCGTATAGAGCACAATCAAAAACATTACATTACATACCTCGAGGCCTCTTAGCAGGCCCGTGAAAGCTTCATTCAATCCGCTTTTCGCGATGTTCCTCTGAGACGGACGAATATCGCAACATGTCCATCATGGTATCCGGCGCCTCCGGTGTTACGCCCTCGATGCGGCTATATCTCCCATGTGTCGAAGCACGACTTAGAGGCATAACCGCATTGAAAGCAATGTCGCAAGTGAGGTAATCTTCACACAACCCATGTAATACAAAAGGGGAAAAGATACATAGTTGGCTTACAATCGCCACTTCACACAATTACAAGAATAAAGCATTACATCATCCAAATACAATCAAGGCCCGACTACGGAACCAAAATAAAAGAAGAACCCCAAATGCGACAAGGTCCCCGATCGACCCCAACTGGGCTCCACTACTGATCAACTAGAACGAAACAACACAAAGGACAAGATCTTCATCGAGCTCCTACTGAACTTGGTTGCGTCATCTGCACGGACTCATCGGCACCTGCAAGCTGGTTTTGGAAGTATCTGTGAGCCACAGGGACTCAGCAATCTCGCACCCTCGCGATCAAGACAATTTAAGCTTATGGGTAAGGTAAAAGGTATGAGGAGTAGCTGCAGCAAGCGACTAGCATATATGGTAGCTAACGTACGCAAATGAGAGCGAGAAGAGAAGGCAAAGCACGATCGAGAAACTATGATCAAGAAGTGATCCTAGAACAACCTACGTCAAGCATAACTCCAACACCGTGTTCACTTCCCGGACTCCGCCGGAAAGAGACCATCACGGTAACACATGTTGTTGATTCATTTTAATTAAGGTCAAATTCAGGTTTTCTACAACCGGACGTTAACAAATTCCCATCTGCCCATAACCGCGGGCACGGCTTTCGAAATTTCAAATCCCTGCAGGGGTGTCCCAACTTAGCCCATCACAAGCTCTCACGGTCAACGAAGGAATAGACCTCCTCCCGAGATATTCCGATCAGACTCGGTATCCCGGTTCTACAAGACATTTCGACAGGGTAAAACTAAACCAGCAACACCACCCAGATGTGCCGACAAATCCTGATAGGAGCTGCACATATCTCGTTCTCAGGGCACACCGGATGAGCAAGACGTCGGCTAAGCCAACCTAGAGTTGCCCCTGGTAGCCTCGGACATCGCTCAGTTGGACCAACACTCAGAGGAGCACTCGCCCGGGAGGGTAAAATAATGATGACCCTCAGGAGCGCGACTCTTAAGGGAAAAGAAAAAGGCTAGGTGGCAAATGGTAAAACCAATGTTAGGCATTGCTGGAAGAGCTTTACTTAAGGCGAACTATCAAGGGGTTCCCATTATTACCCAACCACGTAAGGAACGAAAAATCCGGGAATATAACACCGATATGACGGAAACTAGGGCGGCAAGAGTGGAACAAAACACCAGGAATAAGGCCGAGCCTTCCACCCTTTACCAAGTATATAGATGCATTAATTGAAATAAGATATACTGTGATATCCCAACAAGTAAACATGTTCCAACAAGGAACAACATCTCCATGTTCCAACAAGGAACAAACTTCAATCTTCACCTGCAACTAACAACGCTATAAGAGGGGCTGAGCAAAGTGGTAACATAGCCAAACAACGGTTTGCTAGGACAAGGTGGGTTAGAGGCTTGGTTCAACAATATGGGTGGCATGATAAGCAAGTGGTAGGTATCGCAGCATAGGCATAGCAAAAGAGCGAGCATCTAGCAAAGCAAAGATAGTAGTGATTTCGAGGGTATGATCATCTTGCTTGAAATCCTGCAAGGAAGAAGAACGAGTCCATGAAGAAGAGAAACGGACATAGACGAATGGGTCCTCACAAACATGACGTTACCGGAACCAACCCGAAGAAGCAAACACCGGAAAGAAACACACAACATAGTAAACAACCAACACATGAACATGGTATGATATGCGGGATGCGGTATGTGATGCATATGCATGATTTGACAAGGAATGCATGAACCTGGCCTCAACTTGGGAATCCAAGTGTGCCACTAGAAATATGAGATGAAATCGCTTGAAAACGATATAAAGAACGCCGGAATCGGAGTTACGGTTTGGAAATGGCAAGCGATTCAAATATGGCCACGTTCTGCGATTTATAGCAGGTAGTCATCTAAATGCAACAAGATGAACATGCTACAACACTCAAACATGGCATAAAAATACATGGAAGGTATGCATTCATGATGCTTAACAAAAGTATAGCAATGAGCTATGGCCAATTAATCCATTAACAGGTTCAAATAAGCATGGCAAAAATGCATATGGTAAACAGATTTCAGACTTAGTGAAATTAACACTGGTCTGGAATTTCAGATCAGATAGCACTCTTCGGAGCAACAAAACTATATGCTACAGGACCTGAACATGGCAAAGTAAAGCATGGCATGAAGCTACTCAAAGATCTTAACAAAAGTCCCTTAGTTACCTTGAGCCAAAAGGGATCGGAAAATACAATTGCAAGCATGTGAACATGGCAAAAACATAATCAGTTCTCAGACTTAGTGAAAACTGGAGCATGCTGAAATAGATATCAAGTATGCATGTTTACGAGCTCGATGCACTCACTACACAGCAAGGCATGACAATATAAGCATACAACCATCAATAATACACATAATACAAGCTAGACATGGCAAGAACAAAAGTATAGCATGCACAGATCAACTACAACATCCTCGGCAAAATTCTAACAAGTAGACAATCTGCCCAGATTCACGAAATGACAAAAGTAGAGCTCGATTGACTCAGGCTAAGGTGCTCCATAATTGCAAACAAAGACATGGATGGATAGAGCACTACAAGATTAACAAAACATCCTTACTGATCATCCTCAAAAGAGGCACGGATCACTAGGAAACAACATGAACATATAGCATCATGAGATAAACAGCTCAAGTACTTAGTGGAAATGCTAAGTCCCTGAAATCAGCATTACCAAGTGCCTCACTTTGCAAGCTTGTGCTAGTCACCACACACATCACAAAAATACATGGTTTGCACCTCTAGAAAGATGGCAAAACCCTTAACAAAACATATGTAGAACTCATGGGCATATCATGCACACAATAATCATGGAAAAAATGACAAATATCTAAATGGAGCAGCAGATCTGACAATTATCTCAAGTAGCACTCTTCTAATAGCATTTCGGGCATCAAGATGAACACAAATGAAAATGATGCAATGAGATGAAATGATGTGCTCTCTGAGGCGAACATTTTGATATGCTATATGCATGAATCGGAGCTATGGATACAAAGTTAAGGCACGATGAACATGGCCATATGAAAAGTGAAAATTTCGGGGAAAAGTCAACGGGTGGACGAGGTGGTTCCGGGACGAAGCGATCCGGGGACGGGCGCGGGTGTTTGGTTCGAAGGGCTGGTGGATCTGATCCCGGTCCGCCAGATCCGGCCGGATCGAACTCCGGCGATGGTGGCGGTGGCCGGCGACTGGAGCGGCGCGGCACGGTGGCCGGTGTATGATGGCGGCGGCGGCGGCGACCTCGGGCAGGAGGCGGGGTCGCGTAGAGGCGAGGACGCGGGCGGCTCGCGCGGAGGAGGTCGTCGGCGGGCGAGGGCGGAGATGGGCGGCGCCGGCGGATGGAGGTGGTGGCGCGCGCTCGCCGGACTGCGGCGACGGC
>NC_041390.1:319949502-319990867 GCF_002162155.2 Triticum dicoccoides
ACTACAGCGGCGCGGCGAGCGGGGCACCGCGGTCGGGGAAGAAGAGGGAGCGGGGCGCGCGGGCGCGGCCCAGATCTGCGACGGGGAGGGCCGGACACGGGCCCGGCGGGCTTCGGCGGGAGGCGGCTGGCGGCGATGCCACGTGGCAGGATCTGGTTGGATGCGGCGGCGGGGAGGGCGACGTGGCACGCTCCCATTGGACGGGGCGATGTGGCCGGCGGCGGTGGATGCGTCCGCCGACGAGACGGACATGTCCGGCGGCGCTGAGGGAGGAGTTTAGGGTTCATCTGCGCGAAAATTCCACGAGGGACACATATTTATAGGTAGAGGGAGCTAGGAGAGTCCAAATGAGTTTCGGTTTTCGGCCACGCGATCGTGATCGAACGCTCTAGATGATGGAGAAGGTTTTGGTGGGTTTTGGGACAAATTGGAGGGGTGTTGGGCTGCAACACACACGAGGCCTTTTCGGTCCCTCGGTTAACCGTTGGAGTATCAAACGAAGTCCAAATGGTACGAAACTTGACAGGCGGTCTACCGGTAGTAAACCAAGGCCGCTTGGCAAGTCTCGATCCAATCCGGAAATGCTTAACCCCCACACACGAAACAAAGGTAGAAAGGATCATCGAAGGAGAACGGAGCACCGGAATGCAAAACGGACAACGGGGAAAATGCTCGGATGCATGAGACGAACACGTATGCAAATGAAATGTGCATGATGACATGATATGCAATGCATGACACGCGAGAAAATACAAGGCAACAACAACGAATAACTGGATGACACCTGGCACATCGGTCTCGGCGCGTTACATCCGGATTCCGGGAAGCAGCTGTGGGAGTATGGACTCCCTTTGAAGGGATATGTTTGTCCGACCCTAGAGTCGTCTCTGGCCATAAACCAGATAGTCCGGGGCCTTTATTGTTGGCCCCCGTAGGACCGTACTTCCCGGACCTTGGGTGACTGAAGTTTCACCTTGGGGCATTGTCTTCATTATCCCCTGCACCACTTGTTGATCGGGAGAGATCCTCCGGGACGACACCTCGAAGCCGTTCGCCCTATTCGGCGAGGAATCCTGTGGAGGCATTTCGATTTCCTTCATTTCCGGAACAAGATCCCCCGAAGAGGATTGTTGAGGAAGACTGTGTGCCGGACTGCAAAAACATGTATTCTAGATGTTACCCTTGTAACGGGAAAAGGAACAGGATATGTTTAAAACATCATTATTCACTTACGATTCTGCTAAAGGCTTGTCCTTATGGAGGAACTGCACGACAATGTCATCTTCTGATCCCAAACCGCCTAATAGGAGTGTCTTACCTCGCTTAGGAGCCTTTACCTCCCAACCTTCGGAGGCGGCCCTTTTCTTACCATGGGGTGAAAGGATGTCCGCTTCTCTTTCTCTTTTATCTTCGGAAGAGGGAACCTTAATCCCCCCGGACACAGTGTTTGGTGTATCTTCAGAATGGAGGCCGACTTTGGCCTTCCAGCTCTCCTCATTGTCCTTTTTTCACTAGCACCTGGAATGGTGTCGGGACAAGCATCCTTGTCAGCACAGGACTAGCTAAGTCTTCGGGAAGGGGGCTCGAACACCTAATTCGCTCCGCCTTCTTCGTCCAGCCCTGGAAAAAGATGGTTTTCTCAATGCCTTATCACTAGATATTTAATTAAGCTGTGTTCGGAAGTTGAGCACTTACCGAGGTATCCGGATGGTTGCAGTCAAGGCCGATGTCCTCGGTAGTATCCGGCCACTGTTTTTGTGTCCCAAAAAATAACTTCCACATTCCTTTGTGCGTCGTGCCGAAGAAGTGTTGAAGGGTTCATGATCCTTCCGGATTGAACTCCCACATGTGGAGGGGCCGTCGCTGGCATGGGAGGACCCGACAGACTAACATTACTTGAATCACGTCGATGAGATAAGTGTCCTTCTCAAGGAGACTCCGGATGTGGCTCTGTAGAGTCCGCACTTCGTCGATTGATCCCCAGTCCAGCCCCTTGTTGATCCATCATGCGAGCTGAATTGGGCTGCCGGATTGGAACGTAGGTATAGCTTCCCACTTGGTACCATGGGGTTCAGTGATGTAAAACCACTCCCGCCGCCATAAGTTAGAACATTCTGTGAAGGATCCTTTTAACCAAAGAGCATTGGTGAGCTTGCTCACCATGGTGCCACCACACTCTGCTTGCTTCCCTTCGATCACCTTCGGCTTCACATTAAAGGTCTTAAGCCATAAGCCGAAGTGTGGGGGAATACAGAGAAAGGCCTCGAACATGACGATGAATGCCGAGATGAGAAGAAAAGAGTCTGAGGCTAGGTCGTGAAAATCTAGCCCATAATAGAACATGAGCCCTCGAACAAAGGGTGAAGAGAGAACCCTAGCCCTTAGAGGAAGTGGGAAATGAATACGACCCTCTCGCCAGATCTGGGTGTAGGAATAACCTGCCCTTGAGAAGGAAGCCTATGGGGGATTTCCGCGGTCAGGTACCATGCCGCCCGGAGCTTACCAATAGCCTCCAATGTGACAAAGGAAGCCACCCACTGGCCTTGAGAACTAGGCCCGGACATGACTGGGTAGCTCGAAGCAATTAAGTTGAACCTTGGGTGCTGGAACTCAAGGTCGAAGAGGTTGATGAAAGGGTCGGCGTAAAAAAGAAAGCCGGGTCGTAACCCCTTTATAAAGACGATGAATATCGAACGTCTCCTCCTAGGCCTTAAAACCTGCCTATTCCTAAGGAATCATACCAACAGAACGGTTGGGATACCCACACCCGTATTGATGAGAATCATGTAATAAGGGGACACAATCTCTACTTCGACAAGACGTGCCAATAAAACAGCGACAGGTTAAAAGAAAAAATGATTCAAAACAATAACCGGACAGGGACGTGATGTCACGTTACAAAAAGTTATCAGCAGATCCGGACACGTCCGTTGTGTTTGAAGACTGTGATGGAGTATTCGGAAGAGGAACCCGCCCTGCAATGTCGAAGACAATCTGCGTGCCGGACACCTCATCATTGAAGCCTGGTTCAGGGGCTACTGAGGGAGTCCAGGATGAAGGGGTCCTCGGGCGTCCGGCCTGTTGGACATGGGCCGGACTGATGGGCTATGAAGATACAAGACCGAAGACTCTCACTCGTGTCCGGATGGGACTCTCCTTGGCGTGGATAGATAGCTTGGCGTTCGGATAATAAGATTCCTTTCTATGTAACCGACTTTGTACAACCCTAGTCCCCTCCGGTGTCTATATAAACTAGAGGGTTTAGTCCGTGGGGATGATCATAATCACATAGGCTAGACTTCTAGGTTTTTAGCTATTACGATCTCATGGTGATCAACTCTTGTAATACTCATATTCATCTAGATCAATCAAGAAGGATGTAGGGTATTACCTCCATAGAGAGGGCCCCAACCTGAGTAAACAATGTGTCCCCTGTCTCCTGTTACCATCAACCTCAGACGCACAGTTCGGGACCCCCTACCCGAGATCAGCCGGTTTTGACACCGACAAGGGGCACTTGACCTTGGAGTTTGAGTCTGAGACTTGTTCTGATAGCCTGGGTTGGGTGGGTGGGAAGATCCATGGCCACCTTTGTTCTTCTGCTGGTAGGGTAGACGAAACGGTGGAGGAGGAAGCCAGAATTTCTGTTGCTTAGCTGCCACTTGTTAGGAAGAAGAAGACTGAACTGCATCCCTAATTTTCTTCTTAGAAGCCTCACACTT
This sequence comes from Triticum dicoccoides, assembly GCF_002162155.2. Lineage (NCBI taxonomy): Eukaryota > Viridiplantae > Streptophyta > Magnoliopsida > Poales > Poaceae > Triticum > Triticum dicoccoides. The sequence goes on from NC_041390.1 coordinate 319,953,225, forward strand.
GAGATGAGCACCTTCTTGCTTGAGAGCCATGTTGTAGAATTGATCAAACTTAGTCGGCTCAACAAGAACGAGACCTAACTTCTGATATTCTTTGAGGCCACCCTTGAAGTGATAGATCATGCTCTTTTCATCAGGAACATCCTGCCTTGCGAACGAGCAAGTTTCTGAAACTGGATGTTGTATTGGTACACGGACACGCTTCCTTGCTTGAGATTGCGGAACTCCTCATGCTTTCTCTCAACAACACTTGTTGGAATATGATGAGCTTTGAAATCCCGGCAGAAATCATCCCAGGTAATCACACGACCTCCTCTGGAATCTTTGTATTGTTGATACCAATCAGCAGCCTGGTCCTTGAGTTGAAATGAAGCAAACTTGACAAAGTCCTCAGGCTTCACATTGCTACATTCAAAATGCTTGCAGATGTCCACGAGCCAATCATCGGCGTCCGTGGCCTCGACACAGTTGCTGAAAGACTTCGGCTGATTTGCAAGGAACTAGTTGAGGGTAGCAAACTGAGGTTGATTGTTGAACTTCCCTTGACCTTGATTTCCTTGGTTTCCTTGGTCTTGGTTGCGCTCTTGCAAGAGTTGAAAAACCATCTAGGTGTTGGCATTGGTGGCTGCCATGACAGCTTGACATGCCTCCAGAGGCGGAGGTGGAGGTGGAGTGTTCGCCTGACTCGCTTCATCGTGTTCCGGATTCAGACGCGTTGGAGGAGCCATCCTGAAAGGGTGACATCCGTTAGAACCATGATAGAAAATCTAAATCAACGGATAGAAATTGCAACATATAGTCCTCACAATAAACATGCGAACAGACTTGAATGAATGCATTCCAAAGTTAACATCAGACATCCGTTAAGGTGAGAAGCCACATAGATAAAGGTTGATGAATGAAACAACAAGGTGCGACTGGAAAAAATAAATGGTAAGGATTACCCAATCAAAAACCAAATATCTACAGGAAGAAATACTAGTGCTACTTGAATTCCCACCTATAAACTCCCGAAACTTTCTGGTTATGCAATCTGGTGTTGGGGATACAGGGAGGCACAATATATATCACACAACTAACAAGCCCTACGCTCCAACTGTATCCGTCCATCAACACATAACCAAGAAACCCTCGGAAATCATGTACCTCAACCTTCAAAAAGCATCTGTTATACGAGTTATGGCAATACTCCCGAACTGACGCCCCAGTACTGGGTGGCGTCGAGGTTATCTCACTAACAACTTCTTAAAAAAGATTTTCGCTGTCGACGAACTCAGGTATTCCAGAACTGCAACGATAAAATTGTGACGACAACACATCGGAGCTCCACTCCCCGGGATACTGCCACAACCCCTAAAGGTCAGGAGGCACCAAGAACAATGTTCTCGTCACAAGAATATCAGAACAATTCCAAGATACCCGTGTGATCCTAAAAAAATTCATGAAATTTGAGGAGGGGAAAGTCAAAACATCTATGTCAGGAGGCCTCACCAGAGCGACGAAGGGATTGAGGAGTAAAAAGAATCCTACTCTCCGTTATATATAATCCTAAGACTCAAACCATTTTGTTCTAGACCCAACAACATCAGTGATTCAATCAAGCAGGGGGCTCCTAAGTCATGGATGGCTCTGATTACCAACTTTTAACGCCCATGATGCGGCTATAGCTCCTATGTGTCGAGGAACGACTTAGAGGCATAACCACATAGTGGTTTTGTTGTAAGAAGGGTCATCTTCACAACATCCCATGTAATGAACAAGAAAGGGATGAATAGAGTTGGCTTACACTCGCCAAATCATACAATATTCAAATAAGTCATACATCATCCAAAATACACTCATAGTCCAACTAGGCACAACCAAATGGAAAGGAAGATAAGCCCAACTGCTAAATCCCCGATCGCCCAATTGGGCTCCACTACTGATCATTAGGAAAAGACACGTAGTAACGACCAAGGTCCTCGTCGAACTCCCACTTGAGTTTGGTAGCATCACCTGCACTGGTATCATCGGCACCTGCACCTATTTTGGAAGTATCCGTGAGTCACGAGGACTCAGAAATCTCACACCCGCGAGATCAAGACTATTTAAGCTTATGGGTAGCATATGGTAATAAGGTGGACTTCCAGCAAGTGCTAAGAAAATATGGTGGCTAACATACGCAAATAAGAGTAAGATGAGAAGCTACGCAATGGTCGTGAAGCTAGAAAAGATCAAGAAGTGATCCTGAAACTACTTACGTTCAAACATAACCCAAACCGTGTTCACTTCCCAAACTCTACCGAAAAGAGACCATCACGGCTACACACGTGGTTGATTCATTTTAATTAAGTCAAGTGTCATGTTCTCTACAACCCGATATTAACAAATTCTCATCTGCCACATAACCGCGGGCACATCTCTCGAAAGTTTATACCCTGCAGGGGTGTCCCAACTTAGCCCATCACAAGCTCTCACGGTCAATGATGGATATTCCTTCTCCCGAAAAGACACAATCAGTCTCGGAATACCGACTACAAGACATTTCGACAATGGTAAAACAAGACCAGCAAGACCGCCCGACTATGCCGACAAATACCGATAGGAGCTGCACATATCTCGTTCTCAGGGCACACCGGATAGGTCAAGCTACGAGTAAAACCAACCCTCAAGTTTCCCCGAGGTGGCCCAGGTTGTGCGGTTCAGACCAACACTCAAAGGAGCACTGGCCGGGGGGGGGGTTAAAATAAAGATGACCCTTGGGTCTGCAGAACCCCAGGGAAAAGGCTTAGGTAGTAAGGCAAATGTAAAACCAAGGTTGGGCCTTGCTGGAGGAGTTTTATTCAAAGCGAACTGTCAAGGGGGTCCCATAACCCCAACCGCATAAGGAACACAAAATCAAGGAACATAACACCGGTATGATGGAAAAACTAGGCTGCAAGAGTGGAACAAAACACCGAGCAAAAGGCCAAGCCTTCCACCCTTTGCCAAGTATATAGATGCATTAATTAAATAAGAGATAATATGATATCCCAACATATCCATGTTCCAACAAGGAACAACCTGCAAGGTACATGCAGCTAGCAACGCTATAAGAGGGGCTGCGCAAAAGAGGTAACATAGCTAGACAAAGGTTTGCTAGGAAGGTGGTTAGAGGCTTGCCATGACAATATGGGAGGCATGATAAACAAGTAGTAGGTGGCGCAACATAGCGATAGAGTGAACAACTAACAAGCAATGATAGAAGTGATATCGAGGGTAATGATCATCTTGCCTGCAAAGTTCTCTGAGTTGTCGAAAGCTTGCTCCTCGTTAGCGTACTCAACAGGTTCCTCGTTCACATACTCGTCTCCCGCTCTACCAAAAGCAAGAAGACAAGCAACGGAACAACAATCAATCGCGGTGCAATGCATAAGCAACATGATGCAATACATGGCATGGAATGCAAGATATGATATGAAATGCATATGGGTACACCGGAAGGGACAAGATGATCAAGGCATCAACTTGGCAAACCAAGTATGCCGCTGGAAAGATGAGGTGATTTCGGTCGAAATCGATATAAGGATCACCGGAAACAGATGCACGTTTGCAAATGGCAAGCAAAACAAGAATGATGCAAATATGCGATTAACAACATCATAGCACTTAGAATGCAAAACAAGAATGATGCAAAGATTAGAAGGACTCTTCTTTTGAAGATCATCATTGATAGCCTTTAGGAACTCATGCTCTTTCTCTAAATTTAGCTTCTCGAAGCGTAGCTTCTCATGAGTCCTTGGGAGCTCTCTATGATCCTCTAGAGTTGTTTCATGAGCTAACTTGAGTGTTTAGACTCATGCTCTTTAGTTAGACGCTCAATCTTCTTCTTATCATTGTCATTCGTTTCATCTTGATTAGCATGAATACTAGCAATTTCATCATAGTTTTCATCACTAGTATTGTTAACAAGTAAATCATCATCACCTAGCAAATCATCTTCATCATTATTGAAATCAAGATACTCGAGGTGTGATACCTTAGGTCCTTTTGCCATGAAGCATCTTTCAATTCCTTCATTTGGTGATTCAAATATGTCGTAGGAGTTGGATGACACAAGTGCAAGACCGGCAATCATCTTGAGTATATTCGGAGTCAGAGTGATAGCTTCTCTCAGAGTAGCTGTCGGAGTCGAAACCGGATACCCATTTACCAATGTGAGCTTGATGTCTTCATCTTTTGTAGCTCTCTGATGACTTGTCCTTCCTTTCCGAATCCTTGCTTCTACGAGAGGGTCTTCGTTCATAACGATTGATGTCTACTACACAACCTTCTTCTTGTAGACATCATTGGGCCTCCAAGTGCAGAGGTTTGTAGGACAGCAGCAAATTTCCCTCATGTGGATGACCTAAGGTTTATCAATCCGTGGGAGGCGTAGGATGAAGATGGTCTCTCTCAAGCAACCCTGCAACTAAATAATAAAGAGTATCTTGTGTCCCCAACACACTCAATACAATGGTAAATTGTATAGGTGGCGCTAGTTCGGCGAAGAGATGGTGATACAAGTGCAATACGGATAGTAGATGTAGTTTTTTGTAATCTAAAAATATAAAAACAGCAAGGTAACTAATGATAAAAGTGAGCGAAAATGGTATTGCAATGTGTTGAAACAAGGCCTAGGGTTCATACTTTCACTAGTGCAAGTTCCCTCAACAATAATAACATAATGGGATCACATAACTCTCCCTCAACATGCAACAAAGAGTCACTCCAAAGTCACTAATAGCGGAGAACAAACGAAGAGATTATTGTAGCGTACGAAACCACCTCAAAGTTATTCTTTCTGATCTATCTATTCAAGAGTCCGTAGTAAAATAACACGAAGCTATTCTTTCCATTCGATCTATCCTAGAGTTCGTACTAGAATAATACCTTAAGATACAAATCAACCAAAACCCTAAGGTCACCTAGATACTCCAATGTCACCTGAAGTATCCGTGGGTATAATTATACGATATGCATCAGACAATCCCAGATTCATCTATTCAACCAACACAAATAATTTCAAAGAGTGCCCCAAAGTTTCTATCGGAGAATCAAGACGAAATCGTGTGCCAACCCCTATGCATAAGTTCATGAGGTCAGGGAACTCGCAAGTTGATCACCAAAACATACATCAAGTGGATCACGTGAATATCCCATTGTCACCATAGATAAGCACATGCAAGACATACATCGAGTGTTCTCAAATCCTTAAAGACTCAATCCAATAAGACAACTTCAAAGGGAAAACTCAATCCATTATAAGAGAGGAGAAACATCATAAGATCCAACTATAATAGCAAAGCTCGCGATACATCAAGATCGTGCAAATGAAGAACACGAGAGAGAGAGAGAGAGAGAGAGATCAAACACATAGCTACTGGTACATACCCTCAGCCCTGAGGGTGAACTACTCCCTCCTCGTCATGGAGAGCGTCGGGATGATGAAGATGGCCCACGGTGATGGATCCCTGCTCCGGCAGGGTGCAGGAACAGGGTCCCGATTGATGGCTACAGAGGCTTGCGGCGGCAGAACTCCCGGTCTAGGTTATTTTCTGGAGGTTTCTGTATTTATATGAAATTTTGGCGTAGGTCTCGCGTCAGGGGGGTCTCCGAGTCGTCCACGAGATAGGGGGACGCGCCCAGGGGGTAGGGCGCGCCCCCCACCCTTGTGGATGGCTCGGGACTCTTCTGGCCCAACTCTTTTACTCCGGGGGCTTCTTTTGGTCCATAAAAAATCATCAAAAATGGGCACGTCAATTGGACTCCGTTTGGTAATCCTTTTCTGTAAAACTCAGAAACAAAGAAAAAACAAAAACTGGCATTGGGCTCTAGGTTAATAGGTTAGTCTCAAAAATCATATAAAATGGCATATAAATGCATATAAAACATCCTAGATGGATAATATAATAGCATGGAACAATCAAAAATTATAGATACGTTGGAGACGTATCAAGCATCCCCAAGCTTAATTCCTGCTCATCCTCGAGGCAGTAAATGATAAAAACAGAATTTTTGATGTGGATTCCTACCTAACATATTTTTCAATGTAATTTTCTTTATTGTGGCATGAATGTTCAGATCCGAAAGATTCAAGACAAAAGTTTAATATTGGCATAAAAATAATAATACTTCAAGCAACTAACCAAGAAATAATGTCTTCTCAAAATAACATAGCCAAAGAAAGCTCATCCGTACAAAATCATATAGTTTGGCTATGCTTCATTTTCGTCACACAAAATGCTCCAATCATGCACAACCCCGATGACTAGCCAAGCAATTGTTTCATACTTTAGTATTCTCAAACCTTTTCAACTTTCATGCAATATAGGTGGAATAGAATGGTGGTTGTGGAGAAGACAAAAAAGAAAAGGAAGATAGTCTCACATCAACTAGGCATATCAATGGGCTATGGAGATGCCCATCAATAGATATCAATGTGAGTGAGTAGGGATTGCCATGCAACGGATGCACTAGAGCTATAAGTGTATGAAAGCTCAACAAGAGTAACTAAGTGGGTGTGCATCCAACTTGCTTGCTCACGAAGACCTAGGGTAATTGGAGGAAGCCAATCATTGGAATATACAAGCCAAGTTCTATAATGAAAAATTCCCACTAGTATATGAAAGCGACAACATAAGAGACTCTCTATCATGAAGATCATGGTGCTACTTTGAAGCATAAGTCTGGAAAAAGGATAGTAACATTGCCCCTTCTCTCTTTTTCTCTCATTTTTTGTTTGGGCCTTCTCCTTTTCTTTTTTTTCTTTTTTATGGCCTCTTTTTTTCGTCTGGAGTCTCATCCCGACTTGTGGGGCAATCATAGCCTCCATCATCCTTTCCTCACATGGGACAATGCTCTAATAATGAAGATCACCACACTTTTATTTACTTACAACTCAAGAATTACAACTCGATACTTAGAACAAAATATGACTCTATGTGAATGCCTCCGGTAGTGTACTGGGATGTGCAATGAATCAAGAGTGACATGTATGAAAAATTATGAATGGTGGCCATGCCACAAATATGATGTCAACTACATGATCATGCAAAGCAATATGACTATGATGAAGCGTGTCATAATAAACGGAACGGTGGAAAGTTGCATGGCAATATATCTCGGAATGGATGTGGAAATGCCATAATAGGTAGGTATGGTGGCTGTTTTTAGGAAGGTAAATGATGGGTTTATGGTACCGGCGAAAGTTGCACGGCACAAGAGAGGCTAGCAATGGTGGAAGGGTGAGAATGCGTATAATCCATGGACTCAACATTAGTCATAAAGAACTCACATACTTATTGCAAAACTCTACAAGTCGTCAAAACCAAGCACTACGCGCATGATCCTAGGGGGGTAGATTGGTAGGAAAATACCATCGCTCGTCCCCGACCGCCAATCATAAGGAAGGCAATCAAAGAAACACCTCATGCTTCAAATTTGTCACACAACGATTACCATACGTGCATGCTACGAGACTTGCAAACCTCAACACAAGTATTTCTAAATTTCACAATTACTCAACTAGCACGACTCTAATATCACCATCTTCATATCTCAAAACAATCATCAGGCATAAAACTTCTCATAGTATTCAATGCACTCTATATGAAAGTTTTTATTATATCTCTATTGGATGCCCATCATATTAGGACTAAATTCATAACCAAAGAAAATTACCATGTTGTTCTAAAAGACTCTCAAAATAACATAAGTGAAGCATGAGATTTCATATATTTATTAAAAATAAAACCAGCGCCATGCTCTAAAAAGATATAAGTGAAGCACTAGAGCAAACGACAAACTACTCCGAAAGATATAAGTGAAGATCAATGAGTAGTTGAATAATTATGTAACTATGTGAAGACTCTCTAACATTTAAGAATTTCAGGTCTTGGGATATTATTCAAACAGAAAGCAAAACAAAAGAAAATAAAATGATGCTCCAAGCAAAACACATATCATGTGGTGAATAAAAATATAGCCTCAAGTAAAGTTACCAATGAACGAAAAAGAAAGAGGGGATGCCATCCAGGGCATCCCCAAGCTTAGGCTCTTGGTTGTCCTTTAATATCACCATGGGGTGCCTTGGGCTTCCCCCAGCTTAGGTTCTTGCCACTCCTTATTCCTTAGTCCATCGAATCTTTACCCAAAACTTGAAAACTTCACAACACAAAACTTAACAGAAAATTTGTAAGCTTCGTTAGTATAAGAAAATAAATCACCACTTATGTACTGTTGTGAACTCATTCTAAATTCATATTGGTGTAATATCTACTGTATTCCAACTTATCTATGGTTCATACCCTCCGATAGTACTCATAGATTCGTCAAAATAAGCAAACAACACAATGAAAACAGAATCTGTCAAAAACAGAACAGTCTATAGTAATCTGGAGATTTCGAATACTTCTGTAACTCCAAAAATTCAGAAAAAATAGGAAGACCAGGATAAAAAGTATATTGATCTACTTAAGTTGGAATTGGTATTTTATCGCTCTCTGGTAACAAATGATAATTATTTTTGTGAGCGCATACTTTCTGTTTTTATCAGCAAGCTCAAAGAACAATCACCCAAGAAGATCCTAAAGGATTTACTTGGCACAAACACTAATTAAAACATAAAAAACAGAATTATAACAGAAGCTAGATGAATTATATATTACTAAGTAGGAACAAAAAGCAAAGAGCAAAAATAAAATTGGGGTGCCTCCCAACAAGCGCTATCGTTTAATGCCCCTAGCTAGGCATGATGATTTCAATGATGCTCACATAACATATAAGAATTGAAACATAAAGAGAGCATCATGAAGAATATGACTAGCACATTTAAGTCTAACCCACTTCCTATGCATAGAGATTTTGTGAGCAAACAATTTATGGGAACAAAATTCAACTAGCATAGGAAAGCAAAACAAGCATAACTTCGAAACTTTAAGCACATAGAGAGGAAACTTGGTATTATTGCAATTCCTACAAGAATATATTCCTCCCTCATAATAATTTTCAGGAGAATCATGAATGAATTCAACAATATAACTATCACGTAAAGCATTCTTTTCATGAACCACACGCATAGAATTTTTATTACTCTCCACATAAGCAAAATTCTTCTCATTCGGAATAGTGGGAGTATCATAAGAAACTCGAATACTATAAATTATTTCCACATTAAAAGAGTAACGTTCGGGAAAAAGGTAATCATAATCATGACTAGTTTTGTAAATGTAATCATCACTAATTTTTATAACAAAGTACATCACAATAATCATCATAAGTAGCAACTTTGTTCTCATCATAATCAATTGAAACCTCTTGCGAGATAGTGGAATCATTACTAAATAAAGTCATGACATCTCCAAATCCACTTTTATAATTATCACAATAAGATTCAACATCCTCCAAAATAGTGGGATCATTACTTCCTAAATTTGACACTCTTCGAAACCCACTTTCATCAATATAATCATCATAAATAAGAGGCATGCTATCATCACAATAGATTTTCTCATCAAAACTTGGGAGACTAAAAATATCATCTTCATTAAACGTAGCATCCCCAAGCTTGGAACAAACATTAATTGCAGCAAATAAATTCTCAAACATGTCATTCTCATCAAACATAGCATCCCCAAGCTTGGGGCTTTGCATAACATAAGCATAATCACTCTCACCATTAATAGTATGGATAGCACCAATAGTATAACAATTATCATCATCACAATAAGTAATAGGAGCAACATCATTCGGTAGGGTTACCTTTTACGTTTGCTTCTCCATCTTTTCTTTTTCCTCTTCACATTAAGTATGGGTTTAATCCTCTTTTTGGAGCTCCTTATTAATGAGATTGGTTGAATAGAAGGCTCCTCCTAGTTACCTGATTCATCATAAGAAAGAATAGGAGGATATTGGGAAAATCTCTTCCATTTCATTAGTATTCTCTTCATATTCTTATTGTTTGTTTGTCTTTATGTAATTGGCAATATAAGGATTTTCAATGCAATTCACCGCACAATACATATAAATTTCCTCTAGATCAAAATGAAGAACTTTATCACGGACAAATTCTGGAAGATCCTTAGTATACGTTTCATTTCTTCATAACCCATAAGCAAACTAAGTTCATTATGACGTGCAAGGGAAATCAAGTCATCACAATTTTTGGACACGATTCGATCATGAAACAACTTGCATTGAATATTTAAATGACCACATTCATTTTAAAGTTCTCAAGGATGGCTAAGAAAATTTAAATTTTCAGCACAAACATCTAGCCTTTCTTGCAACCATTTAGTTTCTAAATACTTATGCCTCTTGAAAAATCTATCTTCCCTATTTGTTGTGTACTTGCAAACTCTATGCACTCCACAAAAATTGACATGCTTATATGAGATATTTTCATCATGACTAGTGCAATCATCATTAGTACTATGGATACTCAAGGAGTTCGTACTAACAACATTGCAATCATGCTCATCATTCAAAGATTTAGTGCCAAGCATTTTAATGCATTCTTATTCTAGCACTTGGGCACAATTTTCCGTTCCATCATTTTCACAAAAGATATTAAAAAGATGAAGCATATGAGGAAACCTCAATTCCATTTTTTGTAGTTTTCTTTTATAGACTAAACTAGTGATAAAACAAGAAACTAAAAGATTTGATTGCAAGATCTAAAGATATACCTTCAAGCGCTAATCTCCCCGGCAACGGCGCCAAAAAATAGCTTGATGTCTACTACACAACCTTCTTCTTGTAGACGTTGTTGGGCATCCAAGTGTAGAGGTTTGTAGGACAGTAGCAAATTTCCCTCAAGTGGATGACCTAAGGTTTATCAATCCGTGGGAGGCGTAGGATGAAGATGGTCTCTCTCAAACAACCCTGCAACCAAATAACAAAGAGTCTCTTGTGTCCCCAACACACCCAATACAATGGTAAATTATATAGGTGCACTAGTTCGGCGAAGAGATGGTGATACAAGTGCAATATGGATGGTAGATATAGGTTTTCGTAATCTGAAAATATAAAAACAGAAAGGTAACTAATGATAAAAGTGAGCGTAAATGGTATTGCAATGCTAGGAAACAAGGCCTAGGGTTCATACTTGCACCTGTGCAAGTTCTCTCAACAATAATAACATTATTGGATCATATAACTATCCCTCAACATGCAACAAAGAGTCACTCCAAAGTCACTAATAGCGAAGAACAAACGAAGAGATTATTGTAGGGTACAAATCCACCTCAAAGTTATTCTTTCTGATTGATCTATTCAAGAGTCCATTGTAAAATAACATGAAGCTATTCTTTCCGTTCGATCTATCCTAGAGTTCGTACTCGAATAACACCTTAAGACAGAAATCAACCAAAACCCTAATGTCACCTAGATACTCCAATGTCACCTCAAGTTTCCGTGGGTATGATTATCCGATATGCATCACACAATCTCAGATTCATCTATTCAACCAACACAAAGAACTTCAAAGAGTGCCCCAAAGTTTCTACCGGAGAGTCAAGACGAAAACATGTGCCAACCCCTATGCACAAGTTCACGAGGTCACGGAACTCGCAAGTTGATCACCTTAACATACATCAAGTGGATCACGTGAATATCCCATTGTCACCATAGGTAAGCACATGCAAGACATACATCAAGTGTTCTCAAATCCTTAAAGACTCAATCCAATAAGATAACCTCAAAGGGAAAACACAATCCATTACAACAGAGTAGAGGGGGAGAAACATCATAAGATCCAACTATAATAGCAAAGCTCGTGATACATCAAGATCGTGCGAATCAAGAACACGAGAGAGAGAGAGATCAATCACATAGGGGGACATGACCAGGGCGGTAGGGTGCACCCCCACCCTCGTGGATGTCTCGGGACTCTTCTAGCGCAACTCTTTTACTCCGGGTGCTTCTTTTGATCCATCAAAAATCATCAAAAATTGGCATGTTAATTGGACTCCGTTTGGTATTCCTTTTCTGTAGAACTCAAAAACAAGGGGAAAAATAGAAACTGACACTAGGCTCTAGGTTAATAGGTTAGTCGCAAAAATCATATAAAATAGCATATAAATGCATATAAAACATCCTAGATTGATAATATAATAGCATGAAACAATCAAAAATTATAGATACGTTGGAGACGTATAAACGATCATCTCTACTCCTTCTCTCTATTGGAGGTGATTCATCTCTTTTACTTCTCCTTTTTGGTGAATATTATCTTTTCTGGTAGGTTGCCATACACTCATTGGAGTATTGTTCGGGTCTTCCACAATTGTAGCAATTACGATCACGACTAGAAGATCTTTTGTCACTATAGGATCTTGACTTGGAGCTTCTCTCTTTGCTTCTATTATTGTAGAACTTGTTGAACTTCTTCACCATTAAGCTCAATTCTTCATTGAAGACTTGTTTCTCACTTGATGTTGTAGGAGCATCACATGAAGCTTTCTAAGTACCACTTGACTTGTTGTGGAGCTCTCCCTTATCCTTGAGTGACATCTCATGAGCAACAATTCTATCGATAACTTACGTGTGCTTGAGATCTTTGTAATTGGGCGTCATTTGGATCAAGGTGCACATGGTATAATATTTTCCATCCAAGGCTCTTAGGACCTTCTTAATGATGAATTTTTTGGTCATCTCTTTGCTTCCTAAGCCGGCATTCTCATTTGTGATGAGAGAAAGCCTAGAGTACATCTCTGCGCCTCCTTCACCATCCTTCATCTTGAACTTGCCAAGTTAACTTTTAAGCACATCCATTTTGGATTCCTTGACGGACTCGGTACCTTCGTGCATATCAACCAAAGTATCCCAAATTTCCTTTGGATTCTCAAGGTGGTTGATTTTGTTCAATTCTTTGGGGCACAATCCACTAAAGAGAATATCTCAAGCTTTAGCTTTGTATTGCAACATCTTCATTTCTTCTGCGGACGCTTCACAATCCAGTTATTCTCCATCCTTGAAGAAATCACCTTGCAAGCCAATCGCACAATAGCCCAAATGGTGGGGTTATGACCAAGAATGTGCATTTTCACCTTATGCTTCCAACTAGCAAAATAAGTACCATCAAAGTAAGGACCTCTATAGTGGTAATTTCCCTCGCTAGATGCCATACTCTCCTATTTTGTTAAACCAAGGCTATGATCACCAAAGCTATGGAAATCAAGGCAAATGGAGACCAAATCACTGATACCACCTGTAGGATCGAAAGTAGGTCTAGAGGGACGTGATTAGACTACTTGACCAAATAGAAATCTAACCTTTTCCCAATTTTTGTTGTGGGAGATTTTAGCAATTAGCACAAGTCAAGCAATCAACCTACACATGCAATTCTAAGGGTGTAGCAGCGGAAAGTAAAACATTGCATATGAAGGTAAAGAGAATGCAAACACAATGATGACACGGAGATTTTTGGCGTGGTTTCGATAGGTGGTGCTATCGTACATCCACGTTGATGGAGACTTCAACCCACAAAGGATAACGGTTGTGCGAGTCCACGAAGGACTCCACCCACGAAGGGTCCACGAAGAAGCAACCTTGTCTATCCCACCATGCCCATCGCCCATGAAGGACTTTCCTCACTCAGGTAGATCTTCACATAGGCGATCTCCTTGCCCTTACAAACTTCTCAGTTCAACTCCACAATCTTCTAGGAGGCTCCCAAGCAACACCTAACCAATCTCGGAGACACCACTCTCCAAAAGGTAATAGATGTTGTGTTGATGATGAACTCCTTGCTCTTGTGCTTCTAATGATATTCTCCCCAACACTCAACTCTCTCACACTGATTTGTATATGGTGGAAGGATGATTTGAGTGGAAAGCAACTTGGGGAAGGCTAGAAATTAAGAATCTTGTGGTAGGATTCGAATATCTGGATGTTAACACAAAAGTAGGTAGTTCTCTCTCAGAAAATGTATGCTGGAAGTATAGGTACATTATGATGGCTCTATCACATATGGAGAAGGGGGTGGAGCAGTATATATAGCCTCCACACAGAATCCAACCATTACACACATTTGACCCAACTCAGTCACACCGAATAGATGAACTTGGTGAGACCGATTTAGTTCAAAATATGAACATTAAGAATCTTGATGGGACCAATGTGTTACGACATAGGGAAAACATCAACTTGATGGCACCGATTGCATCAACTCGGTGAGACCAAAGTGAAGCAATAAGGCAACAGAGAAGATGTCAAGCCAACTCGGTGAAACTGAAATAATTATAGCAGGCAACCAATACTTGGCAAGGCCATCTCGGTGAGACCGAGATCTGTATCGGTGTGACTAGGGTTTCTGGCAGTGTCTATGTCATATGAACTCGGTGGCGCCGGATAGAAAGAACCGGTGGTGCCAAGTTGGAGTTTAGGATTTTGACATATTTGGAATGAGAAAGCGGTTGAGGGCTTTGGAGCAATATCACTAAACATTTTGAGCGACTAGACCATTAAGCAACATCTCATAACCTTTCAATAGTATTGGCTTTCCTATGGACTCAATGTGATCTTGGATCACTAAAATATAAATGAAGAGTCTTGAGATTTTGCCAATATGTGTCCTTTGCATTTTGTGGGGTCCACATCTCTAGTCCATGCCATGCCATTCATTGAACTTTCTAAAATATTAAACTTGAATGGATATTAGTTCAATGAGCTATATGTTGTTATGAATTACCAAAAAAACACATGGGGATTAGTGGCACTTTCAATGAGCCACCTCGCCAGACTAGCCTTCCGACATGCTCGAGATGCAAGGGTGTGTGGGTTGTGCTTCACGTGTGGATCCACTGCATGCTCGTGCTTGCATGTGTGCACGAGCATGTGGGAACAAGGGCGATGACCTCATGGTCAGGGCGCCTGCTCTGGTTGTGGATGCAGAAACTACGGTGAGCAAGGCCCTCGGGTACACATGTAGACGGCAATGATGATGATGGAATATGACGGGGAAGGAGATGGGAAGGAGCAGCGCCTCACCACGGGCTCAAGTGGCTCAACGAGGACGTCGGGAGGTGAAGGAGAGGGTGATGAGGTGCTGAAGATGGCGATGGAGCGCGTTGACCGTGAAGAAGAAGAAGGAGGGGAGGTATTCGTCATGGAGGAGGACGATCCTAGGCTCGAGGGACTTGCTGCGGGGTCGAGGATGAAGGCAGGGATGCATATGTGGTCGTGGAAGAAGATGAAGATGGCTACAGTGAGGATCAAGCCAAAGAAGAGCTTCAGCTCTCCTCGGCCATGGCACGAGCATTAGCTATGGTGGCGTGGGCATGGACATACTGGCTGGCGGCGGCGCGAAGAGAAACAAGGAGGAAGGGGGATACCCTAGGGCGGGGTGTTGATTTATAGGACAAAGGGAGTAGCTCCGGCCGTCAAATCGACTAGACTGCCGACGTGGAGGCTTTGGATGTCCTGCCGTACAAAGAGAGGACGATGAACATGAACGGTGATGGTGGGCTGGATTCGAAGGGGTAAGTGAGGTGGCTTGCTGCTGGTGGGCTGGGGAGATGGGCTGCATAGCTGCTGCAAGTGCTGGGCTCTATCTCTCTATTCCTCTTATTCTTTCTCTTTTCAATTTCCTCAAACTTAAAATAAGGGAGAAAAGCTCAGAGATAAAGGGAAGGTGTGAGAGAGATACGGGAATATCTATGGAGTCCTGACATTATGCACAATTTGAATAAATGGACTTGGCAATTTTTATTGGTAGAAAAACAACTTGAGCCATTTTTGAACCCAACCAAATCAAACCCAAATGAGCTGAAATTCGATAGAGAGGTCGCTGGCATGGTGTAAGACTTATTGGCAAAAATTGAACATTAAAGGAGAAGGGGAAATGGCACTTGGAAAAATGAATGGAGTAAGAAGGAAGGATGGGTGATGCATGGGAGATATGCATAGGGCAAGCAAAATAACAAACATAGTGCAAGCACAACAAGATGGATACCACAATGCACATGAGATGAACTTGGCAACAACATAGGATGGCACGAATCAATATAATAGTGATGAGCATGGCACGCAACAAACAAAGGAACAATGCCAAATAAGATGACAGTGGCAAACACACCATGACCAAGAAACAAAACACAAGGATGGCATGGCACTATCATGAACATGACAATAAACAATTGAAACACACGCCGACAGTGAAAATAAATGGAAGGCAACTGGAGCATCGGTCTCCGGGCGTCACAACACTCCCCCCACTTACAAGAGATCTCTGTCGCGGGATATCCGCGGCAACCTATGGCAGTGGGTGGCCCCTTACTGGTTCGGCAGGGGGACATCGTGTTGCACAATGAGAAGACCAGCGGACGGCAGCGCGACAGAGAGCACACAAGCAATTTACCAAGGTTCGGGCCACCGCGAGGTGTAAGACCCTACTCCTGCTTTGGTGGAATGAATGTGGTGATGCGTAGTACACTTGCCCGGTAGGGTTCGCCTCGGGGCCACAGCGACTACGCGCGTATGGTGGCCTGGGTTCCTCAACTTTCCAACCCCCTACGAGTGCCATGGGCCTCCTTTTATAGATTAAGGGGTCACCACAATGGAAAAGTAGTCATTATCCACTGATATGATAGCGAACATTGCTATCATACCTAACTCTGCGGGCTGATAGGGTGCATTAAATGCACCGCTTGGTATCACATCACTGGTCGCCCGGCAAGGCTTGATGGGCTATCCTTCCAGCTCCACGCCTGTTCCCTTGACACGTCGCAGGACATGTATCATATATAGGCTTCTTCTATAGGAAATGGCCGCCATGTGGCGAACGGCTGCCACTTAATCATCTTGCGGCTTGACACCACACTAATTGATGACGTGGGTCACGCTTGAGTGGTTGGTGGGGTGGTTTTGCCCCCGCGAGCCCCGGCAGACCTTGCCGGGGTGCCTCGGTTGCCTGCTTCTTGCGGTGGCCTTGCCCCTTGCCGGGCTCACCTGCCCAGCAAGGGAGTGTCTACTCTTGCGGATATCTTGCTCTTCGGGCTCGATCTTGGTCTCTCTGTACTGCGTGTTGGTTCTTCAAAATCTATTGGTCCTTCAATCACTGACTTGGGTTGGTGCTTTAATCTTGGTCTCGTGCCTGTGCATAGTTTGGTGAACAGACCCAGGGTTTATTGCACCGACAAAGCCGCCGGGCCTGCCCCGAACGCGCTACTGAGCGTCATTGAGGTAGGGCCTAATAAGTGCACAGGAAAGGTTGCTGAAGGGGTTGGCCCCTTGAGTTTTCCGTTGCCGCTTCATTAGCCTTGATTCTGGGCCAGTTCTGGTTTCCCCGTGCGTGGTGTAAAGCCAATAGTGGTGGGGCCACTCCAGTGATGGCCCGTGAATGACTTTAACGCATGGGGTAGAAACTGCCAATTTACTCTTCCCACAATGTGCCCTTATCCTTAGCCACGTATGCAGCATGCATCGCACAGGATAGGTAGCGGAGGCATCAGGCGCAGGAGAATACCTTGGAAAGGGCCTGCTCGTCTTAAATTGGAGGAGGAAGGCGGTGCTCACTCATGAAAGGGGCAGCTGCCCTTCCCCGCTCGACCTATAAAAGGGAGGGGCAAAGGAGGGCAGAGCCATCCATCTTTGCATTCTCCTTCTTCTTCCCTTGTTCTCTGCTTCCACCAACGATGCTGAAGAGAAGAGCTTGGGGCCAGCCCCCGGGCTGTGGCTCGGGGTATTTGTTGCCTCATGTTGGTGATGATGCTTGGGGAGTGAGCCTAGTCCTTGGCGTGGCGAGTCTTTTGGTATCTTTGATGCTCGTCCTAGAGGAGGGGCCAGAGATCATTGGTAATCCCAGCACTGCCCCTCCCGGAGGTCTTGGGGCCGATGTCGACGAGGGGTGCGTCTCCCTGCCCGGCAAGGTGGGGCACAGCATGCCTCGATCCCCCTGACGGTTCCAGCTCCTTGTTGTTTCTCCACTGGAGTCATCAGACCAGAGTCTTGGCGCTTCCCAGGAGCAGCGGTGGTGAGGAGAAAGCGGGGGAAGATGCAGAAGGCGGGTGGTAGGGGGTCAGGTCAGAGTACGATGGCGTGGATACCTTCGCCTCCGACCGTCGTCCTGCCGCCTCGTCTTCCCGCTCTTCCCCTCCCTCCCCGGCACTGTCATCACCAGCCTCTTCGGGTGATAGCCGGGGATGGATATTCTCTTGGTGCCTTCTCCTCGCCTCTAGCAGTCTTCCGGATGAGCTTTAGTGGATGACTCCACCGGCGCTCAAGCTGGGGCTTCTTGCTGGCCCTGGAGCTGGTGAACAGAAGGCGCCGCCCGTCCCCCGCACTCCTCCTTCGCAGCTTCGCCACTCCCGGTCTTGTTAGGGCGTGCCCGATGGGCCCTGACAGGACCGAGGTGGGTCCTGCTTGGGTGCTCCTTTTCTCATATTTTCCTCCTTCCGCCGTTGTGCCTGAAGGAGGGAAAACGAAAATAGGGGATCATGCAGCACTTACCTTTTTTCAATCTTAAACTTGTAGGCAATCGCCAGATTTTAATTCAAATAATGTAATCTCTCGAGTCCATCTTTGTGTTCTGTAATACTTGTACTTGTATCTGCATGTCAATGAAAGAGATAAACCTTGCCGAGAAAACGTGCATGTATATGTCCATGCAGAGGTGGAGTGCCTCTTTACTGTAATTAAATGAGCTTTCCCTGGAAGGATATCCTGCCGGAACCCTTTTCGTCTGCCGGAGAACCATGTCTGCCGGGGAACAGACGGAGGTGCCAGCCCCCCGCCCACTCCCTTTTTTACAAGGGCCACTGCGGCCATCTAGGCAGAAGCAACATTTGAGCAAAGGATGGGAGAACCATAGTTTCAAGAGAGCGACAAGCTTTTTCTATGCAGAAGTTATAGCTTACAGAACACTAATGCACAAGAGGTAAACTTATCAGTTTGGCTTGCCGAGGATCGCTGTGCCGTGCAATATTCTCATCCCTTGTCGCAGTCAAGTTCACGGCAGGAACCTGTAACTCCATGTAGATGAGAATGAAAGCAGGACGCAATATTATCTATATGCATATGCAAATGCTCATGAAATGCCTATGCAGTGATATGGGTGTGCTCGTGCAAGCATGCGATCTTGATTGGGGCCCCCCACAGCGCTTCTTTATTTTATCTCACACAGGGTCATCGCTCCGGCTTTGTACAAGGGGTTACATGCAACTGAGGCAAGGCTTGTACAAAAGGGAGGTTGTTGGGTAGTGCCTGGCAGCCTCGCACCTTACGTGTAGTACTTAAGGAGATGTTCAATATTCCATGACTTTTGCAACTGTGTGCCATCCCCGTTCTCTAGACATATAGTGCCAGGTCTGGTGACTCGTACCACCCAGTAAAGGCCTTCCCACTTTGGTGACAGCTTGTTTGTATCCTTAGCGGACTGAATGCGCCTGAGGTCAAGGTCACCTTCCTCAAAACACCGGGCATGAACCATGCGACTATGATAGCGACGCAGGGCTTGCTGGTAGCATGCAGTACGCGTAGCAGCCCGGAGACGATTTTCCTCTAGTAGCACGGTGTCATCATGCCGGTGCTGATCTTGAGCTACTTCATCGTAGGCAAGCACTCGAGGGGATCCGTAAATGAGTTCCGTGGGGATACCTACTTCTGCCTTGTATACTAGGGAGAAGGGAGTCTGCTCGGTAGCTCGTTTAGGTTTCGTTCTCAGGGACCAGAGAACTACCAGCAGCTCCTCGATCCACCGCCTGTCGCGCTTCTACAGTTTATCAAAAGTTCATGTCTTGAGTCCACGAAGCACCTCAGCGTTTACCCTCTCATCTTGTCCATTGCTCCAGGGGTGCCACAGAAGCGAATGAGATCTTGCATCCGAGGGTATGAACGTATTGCATGAAGGCGTGGCTCATGAATTGGGTGCCATTGTCAGTTATGATCCTTGTCGGAACTCCGAAACGACACACCAATTCTTTCAAGAACTTGATAGCTGACTGAGCAGTCACCTTTCTCACGGCAGTCACTTTCGGCCACTTTGTAAACTTGTCGATGGCAACGAACAAGAATTAAAAGCCCCCGATTGCTCGGGGGAAGGGTTCGAGGATATCGAGCCCCTAGACCGAAAATGGCCATGATAGAGGGATTGTCTGAAGAGCTTGGGTAGGCAGGTGTATTTTTTTGGAATGGAACTGGCAGGCTTCACATTTCATGACTAACTCAACCGCATCTTGGAGGGCTAATAGAATCCTTGCCAGAATGCTTTCCCAACTAATGCCCTTTATCCAATGTGGGAGCCGCACATTCCTATATGAATCTCAGCCAGCAGTTCCTTTCCATCCTCTCGACAAACACACTTCAATTTCACACAGTTGGGCCTCCTTCTATATAGAGTGTCATCGACAAACTGATACATACTGGCCCTCCGGGCTACTCCTTCAGCATCATCTTGGTTGCCAGGGAGTTCTCCGGTTTGGAGGAAGTGGACAATGTGCCTTGCCCAGGTTGGAGCCTGGGGTTCAGCAATGAGGACTAGCGGCACCTCCTCTGCTGCGGGAGCACAAGCCTCATTTGCAGGGACCATAGGTCCGGCTGGAGGGAGTGGTCCGGCAGGCTGTGAGGAGTTGTTTCCGGTAGGGTCTCTACCGGGAGAGGATTGCTCTGCCTGGAGAGGCTTACCATAGTCCAACTTTCTCCTCTAATGGGCCATTGTGGCTGGTGATATGGAGGGTTGAGAGAGATGGAGAACAAAAGTTCCTGGTTCCACAGGAAGCTTCTGCTCTATTTGCAACCCATCAAAGTGTTCCCCCAATCTCCTTACTTCTTGGATGTATGCTTCCATCAACAGGCTTTGGTAAATCCTTGTTGACTTGTCTCACCACAAGCTGTGAATCTCCTCGAATGATCAACTTCTTAATTCCCAATTCCGCTGCAATCCTGAGTCCGACAAGGAGCCCTTCATACTCTGTTGTATTGTTGGTGGCTTCTTCTCGGGCAAAGTGCATCTGGACGACGTACTTCAAGTGCTCCCCGGAGGGGGCAACAAGAAGTACGCCAGCCCCTGGACCTTGTAGGGAAAAAGCACCATAAAAATACATGATCCATTCTTGGGGTGATTCCTTGTCGGGGATGGCTATCTCTATCTTTTCCTCATCAGGGGTTGGCATCCATTCTGCAATAAACTCTGCCAATGCCCTGCTCTGAATAGTTGAAATGCTCTCAAACTTCAAACTAAAGTTGGTTAACTCCAAAGCCCATTCCACTATTCTGCCAGTTGCCTCAGGGTTTCAGAATTTCCTTTGCAACGGAAAATGAGTAACAATCGTGATCTCATGGGCTTGGAAGTAGTGGCGCAGTTTCCCTGAGGCCATAATAAGACCAAAAATCAATTTTTGCACACCAGAGTACCTCGATCTAGCCCCCTTGTAACAAAGAGCTGACGAAGTACACTGGGCGCTGCACCATTTTCTTCCTTGTTGTGTCCCTGGGGTTGTTCTCATTGCCGTGCTCATTACTGTCCTGATCCTTCCCTGACTATGCTGTTCTCTGTTCAGTTTCTATCTCATCCACCTCTCGCTATGCTAGCAAGGCTTTACTAACCACCTAGTTGGTTGCCGCCAAGTATAGCAACAATGGTTCTTGGGGTTTGGGTAAAACCAAGGTGGGTATAGACGATAGGTAGGCTTTTAACTCTTCTAGAGCTGCATCTGCTTCCGGGGTCCACTTCATAGGCCCTGCCTTCTTCAAAACCTATGAGAACTGCAGGGCATGCTCGACAGACTTGGAGATGAATCTGCTCAGTGCGGCAACGCATCTCGTCAAGCGCCTCACATCCTTAACTGTCCTTGGCGCTTGGATCTGCTCAATGGACATGATCTTGTCGGGGTTGGCTTCGATCCCCCGATGGGACACGAAGAACCCAAGTAGCTTGCCGGAGGGAACACCGAACACACACTTCTATGGATTAAGCTTCAGATTGATCTTGCGCGGATTAGCAAATGTCTCTTCCAAATCCTGGATAAGGGTGGCCTTATCCTTGGTTTTGACCATGATATCATCCATATAGGCTTCTATATTTCTGTGCATATGTGGCTCAAAACTGATCTGGACTGCCCTTGCAAAAGTGGACACGTCACTCTTTAATCAGAGCGGCATGCGGACAAAGCACTATGTACCACACGAAGTGATGAACGATGTCTTCTCTTCATTTTACTTGGACATGAAGATCTGATGATACCCAGAGTATGCGTCCAGAAAGGAGATCAAATCACATCCTGAAGTAGAATCCACGATTTGGTCGATGTGCGGCAAAGGAAATTGGTCCTTCGGGCAAGCCTTGTTGAGGTCTGTGAAATCAATGCAAAGCCTCCACTTCCCATTAGCCTTCGGGGCACTAATGGATTTGCCAACCATGTAGGATGCAGTACTCCTCTGACCAAACCAGCTGCCTCCAATTTATTGATCTCTTCGGCAATGAACTGTTGCTTCTCCAAGGCCTGCTTTCGTACTTTCTGCTTGACGGGTCGGGCGTGTGGGCAGACAGCAAGGTGGTGCTCAATTACCTCCCTGGGAACACCGGGGATATCAGATGGTTGCCAAGCGAACACATCGTTATTCGGCCGTAGGAAGGCAACGAGCATGCTTTCCTATTTGTCATCGAGGGTGGCGCTGATAGTGAAGGTACCATCAACGCCAGCCAGCCCTGCCGGGACCTTCTTCACTTGGGGTGCAGTAACCTTGGATCTCTTGCTGTTGGAACACTCCAGCATGTCATCAACGGTTGTCGTGCACTCGGAGGGGGCATGCTTCCTGGACTCCTTGCCGGAGGTCCTACAATCCCTCTTATTTCCTTTGCTTTCCTTAGTGGGAACTGTCATTGCTGCTCCTTCCGTTGCAACTGCATCCCGATACATCTTGTCTACATAGATAATTGCATCCTTCTCATCCAATGGGATAGTGAGGACCCCTAGTGGCCCAGGCATTTTCAGGGTGTTGTAAGCATAGTGGGATGCTGCCATGAATTTGGCCAGGGCTGGTCGTCCAAGAATCCCATTGTACAGCAGGGAGATCAACCACATCAAACACAATCTTCTCAGTCCGATAGTTCATTTCTCCCCAAATGTCACCGACAACGTGATCTTCCCCTTAGGATGACTCCTGCCGGGATTAACTCCTTGAAACGTGCCGGTGACCTCTAGCTCTTCTTCTCCTATCTAAAGCTTTCTGATAACTGCTGGGGAAATCAAATTCAACCCGGCCCCGCCATCCACTAGCATCTTTGTGACCTTGAGGTTGCGAATTGTTGGGGTGACCAACAACGGCAAACACCCTACCGCAGTGGTGCGACCGGGGTGATCCTCTTCATTAAAGATGATGGGTGTGTGGGACCATTTGAGCGGTTTCGGGGCTCTGACGTTTGTTCCACAACATTGACCTCTCGTGCCCATCACTTGAGTTGGCGATGAGAGGTGTGCAAAGATGCACCCCCATCAATGCATAGGGCGTGTAATGACCCGGGACCGGCGGTTCAGATGCCTTCCATGTATTCCAAGTTTCATCGGGTGATTTGTTTTGTTTGTTGCATTCATCATTGCATCATTTGCATTGCATCATGTCATCATGACCAACTTAAATGTTTTCTCATAAATAAATTGTATGGATCTTCGATCCATTTAAATCGAGGGAAATGTACATGGTGATTTATCTTTATAACATATATCCTCCCAATATTATTAGGGAGCTACAAAAATTATATTCCATTAATTTGGAATTTACCACAACACACGTGCATGTTAAATCCCTTGGCCTTTCCTTTTTCATGTTTTGACTCTCCAACCTTGCCTATAATTATTTTCCCATCTATCGAGGCTCTTTCTAAATTCTCAACATTTTTGGGCACTTCTAAATCATAGTCCTAGTTCAAACCCATTTGAATTAAATTCAAATGAGTTTGAATTCAACTTCACACACGCGCTCACTTCTATTTTTCTTGGATCAAACTCATTTTTTGAGTCCGGGAAAATTAACCTCATGTCCAAATTCTTCCTCTAACCTTCCTTAGCCATGTCCGGCCTGACCCAGCCGGCCCAAGGCCCAGCCTGTGCCCTCCTAACCCTAGCCGCCAGGGAGGCCGTTTCCCATCTCTCAATCTCTCCCCTCGCTCCCTCATTCCCTCATAGCGCCGCCACCCCTTCGTCTCGATCCCAATCGCCACACCATCTCTCGCCTGATCCCCTTCACACCCCTGCGGCCCCGTGCCTCCCCGTCGACCATGTCGCCTCTGCACCACCAGCCGGCCACCGGAGCCCGGCGCCACCGGATCTGGCTGCGCTTCACCGGGTCCTCCCCTGCCGCCGCCTCGGCCCTGCAGGAGGTCCTTGCCCCAACGCCACCACCGGCCTTTGCCTCGCTGCGCTGCCCCAGGACATCGCTCCCCTACCGTCTCCGGCGCTGCGCTGGTGAGTGCCACTACCGGAGTAGCTCCGTCTGCCGCACTAAAAGTGCTAGTTACCGACTAGAGGGGGGGGTGAATAGGAGATTTTTATGGAAGTCTTCAAAACATGGAAGTTTCGAAGACAAACGATAGAAATGAACCAATTAACATGCAGCGGAAGGTAGACTACACTAGGCAAGCCATAGTCAAGTATTCAAAGAAGTGAAAGCACAAAGACTATTAGCAGCTAGGTAGTATGGATCAGGATGGAAGATAATGAGAAGCCAATTAGAACAAACAGTCACACAGTGAAGACAAACAGATAATGCAAACAAGGAATGGCTTCACAAGGACCAACTGTAAATAAAGAGAAGGGATGGATAGAACCAGTTGCGTGATGAAGACAATGATTTGTTGGACCAGTTCTAGTTGTTGTGACAACTGTACATCTGGTTAGGGATGCTGAGATTTAACTGATAAGACCGTGTCTTCACCTTATTCCCCTTGAGCTAAGGACACATATTCCTCACCCAATCACTCAGGTAAGTCTTCAAGGTAGACTTCCAAACCTTCACAGACTTCGTTCACTGGCGATCCACAATGACTCTTGGACGCTCAGAACGCGATGCCTAACCGGCTGGAGGATTCACAGTCCTCCAGTGTAACAAGTCTTCAGATCACACAGATAGGAAGACTTCAGTGATTCCTAACACTCTTTGGCTCTGGGTGTTTAGGGCTTTGTCCTCGCAAGGATTTCTCTCTCAAAGGCTTCGGAGGTGGGTTGCTCTCAAACGACAAAAGCCGTGCACTAACTCTGAGCAGCCACCAATTTATGGTGTAGGGGTGGGATATTTATAGCCACTAGGCAACCCGACCTGATTTGTCCGAAATGACCCTGGGTCACTAAGGAACTGACACGTGTTCCAATGGCCAGATTTCAAACACACGCGACAGCTTGACTTGGCTACAAGTAAAGCTGACTTATCCAGCTCTGGATAAGATTTTCTCTCATTGTCTTCGCTCGAAGACTTAGGATTTGGTTAAGCATCACTTTAGTCATTCTGACTTTGTTCACTTGGACCCCACTTAACAGTATGGTGGTTCCTATGACTTAACAAAGAAGAAAATGAAATTGCGAAACAACTATGTCTTCGCGCTCCATAGTCTTCATGTGATGTCTTCTCATGTCATAGTCTTCAATGTGAATATCTTCACATACCACCATAGTCTTAAATGTCTTCACACATTTTAGGGGTCATCTCCGGTAGGTAAACCGAATCAATGAGGGACTACTACCTGTGTTATCCTGCAATTCTCACAAACACATTAGTCCCTCAACCAGGTTTGTCGTCAATAGTCCAAAACCAACTAGGGGTGGCACTAGATGCACTTACAATCTCCCCTTTTTGGTGATTGATGACAAACTGGTTGAAGTTTTCAACGGGGATAAAAGTATGTGAAATTGTGAAGGATTTGAGGTATTGTCTTCGTAAGTATCAGAAAGGCTCCCCGTGAAGATGTGCATATAAGTATTTTTCTTTTGAATGCAAATGCACATGGCAGGTTGTACTTGTGGAGCTCCTCTTCTATTTATGAAGACAATTCATCATGCATGAAAGGATATAATGAATATAATGACATGCATTATGAAAAATGGACGTCTGCAAAATGACTTCGTGTGGAATTTATCGTCACACATGTGGAATTTATCATCGCATCACATAGTTGACGAAAAGGTAGCAGACGACCATCAAGTTTAAGTGTTACAACTCAAAAGAACAAAATGTATCAAAAGCAAGAGTTGTAAGCACTTGTCAAATGTAGCAAAAGTATAGCAGCCACCCATATGGACCCGCTTGAAGACTATCAACTCATACGCTTCTCCCCCTTTTGTTAGTAATGACCAAAAAGGTTCGAAGACATAGAGCTTTCTACTCGTTCCCATGAGGAGAAGATGAAGCAGCACGGTCGTCGTTGAGGTTTGGTGTTGCTGACGAACTTGGTGCAGTGTCGATACACGCCGAAGTTGGAGGTGGTGAGGTAGCATCATCTTGGTCATCAATGACTCTGGCATTACCTGTTGCAGCTGATGAAGAATAGTCAAAGTCTTCGAGTGAGGGAGTCCGACGCAAGTGAGTGTTCCGGGGAGGAGTTGAATCAAACTTGAATCTCTCTACGAAGCCATCCTGGTAAAGATCATCTTCATAGCTCAGCAGAGTCAGACTCTTCCACGATCAGCAACACGTTTCAAGTGTAACAAAGGCATTCTTGGTGGCAAGGTTGTGAATGCGATTGACATCCACCAAGAGGCTCTACATTTGACGCTTAAGCCAGTCATGATGCTTATCATGTTTCTGATGTAGGGCGACGAGAAGCTCTCGGTCATTGAGAACACGAGATCGCTTCCAAGGCCTTTGGGCAATGATGCTTTCAGTGGCTTCAGTTTGGCAGCGAGGGGCACGTGTATTGCCAGCCAAGGGATAAACACGAGAGACGGCTTGAACTCCTTCAATGGGCTGTGAGAAGCTTTCGTGATCAGCATTGTGAACAGCAACAAGCTCTTTGGCAGGCTCTGGGTAGATGGCTTCAACAGACAGATCAACCTCTGGCAAGAATATGAGATGATTGCGTGCAGAAGGCTAATAGTTGATTGCAGAGTGAAGCTTTATAAGGCGCTTTACCCATGGAGCATAGAATTTCAGACCAAAGATGTCAGAGCCAGATGCAGCCAATTGCCTGATGAAAAAGTCTTGAGCATTGAAGCTGATGCCATTGAAGATATAGAAAACCAAAGTCTTCAGTGCTCCTTCAAGCTTCGCTGCAGAGGAATGTCCTTTGACAGGCCATAGAGTTTGCCTGATGATATGATAAATGGTGGGGGCAGATACTCTAGGTCTTCAACAAAGAATTCTGTTGGGTATTCAGCGTCGCGTGGCAGAGGCTTCATCATGCTCAGCATTTGGCTCAAATTAGGCTCTGGCTTCTGGAATATGCTCTCCAAAGCATTCTGGTGTAGTTGACAACCTGGTTCATAATGTTCGCCAGGAGTGGGCACGGTTGTAATCTCAATGATGTATTGGGCTTTAGCTTCATGATGTACATCGCCCGTCATCCACTCAAGGATCCATGTCTTCGGATCCCTGTTGTAGCCATGAATGTGGAGGGTAGCATAAATTGAAGAAGAAGTTCTTCATTCCAGTGTTCTTTTGCAGTCACAAATGGGAGAAGACCAGCATCTTTGAAGTAGTCAAGGGCTTCTTCTAGGCAAGGCAGACCAGCCATGGCTTCGCTGTCTAGACGCATATGAGGGAAAATGCGCCCCTGGTTGTATAAGATGCTGGAATAGAATCTTCGCTGCTGGTAACTCCAGAATCGATCTGATGCAATTCTTGGCTTGGAGTAGGGGTTCTTGGCACTAGCAAAGAATGTGTTGTGTGCCTTGAAGCCATTGACATTGAACGACCCAGGTGAAGTTGCAGTACCGGGAAACCTTGGCAGCCTAGGCTTTCGCTTTTGGACCTGAGGCCTGTGCTCCACATGATAATGGAATTGTGGACCAGCAGCAGGTGGAGGAACCAGGATGGGCCATCTGACAGAAACAGCTGACCATGATCAAATGCTTGCTCGATGGTGTGTGGCCTTGGAGGCAGTACAAGAGCAGTGGCCGTGGCAGTGGTATTGACTTCAGGCTACAGATTTGCATCAGGTGCAGCATTGGCTTCAGTTTCAGGAACTTCTGGTACCTCATTAGCATCAGGCGCCACATTAGCTTCAGCCATGACGACGTCATTGGCTTCAGTTGAGTTGTTTGTGGCCGCCTCAGTATTGTTAACCTCCACTTGAGTAGCTAGAGGGTCGGACACGTTCTCTGCGAGAACAACTTCAGGGTTGGTTGGGGGTGTAGCAACACGTTCTTCTTCAGCTCTTGGCTCTTCTTGTTCATTGGCTGATGCAGCCGGAATGTCTTCAGCGGCTTTGGCTTCAGACTCGTGGATGTTCGCAGTAGGAGAGCCTTCAGGAAATACTTGGCGTGATACTGAGTGGTGCTCTTCTCCTTCTAGAACGCTTGACAGAGGGACTTGCGGCCTTGGTCCTTTGCGAAGCCTGCGGAATGCGGGCGACACCTTTGGAGAGGGAGTTGGCTGGGCCACAAAGTCATCGTCTTCAAGCACCAGAGTGGTGACTTGAGGTGGGGGAGTACTTGGTGATTCTTCTTGGCGGGGGGAGTCTTGAGGGTGATCAGCCCATGAATCATCCTGAGCAATTGGCGTCAAAGGACGACCAATGCTGATGAGTTCGTTGTTCGCCAGAACAGGTGATGATACCATATTGTGTTCGATTTGAGGAAGGACGTCATCATCTTCAACATTGTCGTGGTGACCAATTTCTTCAGCTGCGCTGGGGTCAACAGCTGGATCTTCATCAGCTTCAGGAGCCTCTATGGTAGCAGGCTCATGAACTATCAACTGGCGCTCATGCTGTTCAGACGCAGGACGAGCCATAGAGATCGGTTCGGCGACAAGGGGCTCAGTGGGAGTAGCCCGATCTTTCTTCTTGGTTTTTCTCTTTTTCGTCGGTGGAGCGTCGTCAGTGGTGTGCTTGGTCTTGCGCTTGCGGGCTTTGGCTTCAGCTGCCCTTGTTTTCTTGAGCTCTGAAGCCATTGTGGGGACCTTAGGCTTTGTGCCTGTCATACTGGCAGGGAAGACAATGAGAGGTTCATCCTGCCTTGATGCTTCAGCTTGGGCCACAGCAGGCTTCCTCTTCTTCTTGGCAGCCATTCTGGGGTCGATGCCAGGTCGCCCCAGAGCCTTGCGCTTTTCAGCTTCATTATAGCCTTGAACACATTTGGCAGCCAGGTGTTTCATGCGCTCTCGAGAACCTTTAGCTTCTTCACATTTCTTGTGAAATGCCTCCTTGAGCTCATGCATCATTTGCTTGATGTTTTGGACATCTGTCACGCTGAGCTGGGCCATGTGCTTCTTGAACTGAGCCTTTTCATACTCAATCTTGTGCTTCAGCTCAACAGTTCTCTATGCAAGAGCCATCTTAGGAGCAATGGCTCCATGGAAGGAGACGTTGAGGCCAATAGGGAGTTGAAGATCAAAAAAACTGAGGTCTGGGCTGTCGAACCACTCGTCAATGAACTTGTACAGGATCTCAACATCGAAGAGAGGAAGATCATTGAAGATTTCCGCCTCTTGCTTGCTCTTTATTAGCAGCTCAAGAGCATCATCACCAAGATCGTCGTCGCTAGATAGATCAATGGCTTTGTTCTCATTTCTCAGAACAGCAGCAGGGGTCAGTGCTTGACCAGTAGTTTGCATGGGCATCTTCATCTTGTCAGACTTGGAGATGCGAGGGAGATCTTCAGACTGCACACTGACTTCAGGAGGTGTAATGGCCAGAGGCTTCGCACGCGAAACTTTTGGTGTAGAGGAGGGCTTTGAAGCCTTTGGTTTCTTCTGCATCACAGGCTTCGGTGGTGCAGGCGCTTTGTCAGAATCAGCGTCATCTGCAGAGTGATCCACGGCTGCCCCTTGAACCTGAATGTGAGTGATGAGACCTTCAAGGTTGTAGAAGGGCCCAACAATATTGGGTTCAACATCGCGTGTGCCATCGGCACGAGGAGCAGAGGGACCGGGGTTGAAGTCTAACCCAAGCGACTTCTAGTTCTCTTTGGCAAATGTTTTGGCAAACTGAAGATTTCGCTTGAACAGATTGTCATCGTGACACCACAGAAGTGATGATGGGTCGGCATTTGCAGGCTGTGGTCCACGAACCATACAAGGGTGACCCCTGAGCAATAGCTTCAGGTCTGTTCTTGGGTGGAAGATTTAGAAAGAGAATATCACCCCAAGGACACTTGAGTGCATACTTCTCAGCATACTCCTTGGTCACGAACTTGTATTTGAACCATTCCTCGGCCCAATATCTTCGAATCCATTGGATTCATGTTTTGTGCTGATTTTAATCCTCTTCGGGATCAGTATTGTACAGTTCATAGAGATCTTCAGGCAAATCCTTTGATGTATCCTCATGATGCTTCCAGCCTCCCTTCCTTACTGACTTATCTCTAGCCATGTAGTGCAGACTGAATGGCTTCAAAACTGTCAAAGGCTTCCTTCTACTGGTCAACAGGAACTAGCTTCGGGAGAATTGATGTGATGCTGTTAGAACTCTGCAAATGAATCCAGACTATGAAAACCAAGGGATTCTCCCATGAACTTGTACCTGTGACAGCATTAGAGATGTGAGGGAAGGGGAAGTGGTCATATGCATTCTCAGAAGCTTTTGAAGATAAATCAGTTTAGAAGACTTTGACCTCATAGTGCGAAGACATTCACTCATATGTTGAGAGTTTGTTCCAGATTTGTACGAATCCAAGAATAAGTACAAGTGAGGAATCTAACTACTTTGGGAAGCATAAGTGAAGATACTAGGCATGTTATGAGATGCAGAACATGATAGATTCAATTTGTTGGGACAAAAACCACTTGTGGTTCAAAATGATGAATCCATCCAATCAAAAGGACTGTAAAAAGAGCTTTTATTTACCACTTGAGGAACTGCTAGATGGAGTAGAAGATCAGGCCGAGCAGTTCGATCTTCTGTGCCCTAACTTGGCAACAGAAGACACCTACGGCGACGACAGAGAAGGCGATGTCCACGGCCGGTGTGAGGACGGCGTCGGTGAGGTCACGGCAGCTAAGCGCTTCGTCGCCGGCGTCGTCGGGGGCTAGCGGTGGCGCTAGGGTTTGTGCGAGAAGGAGAGGTGGAAGAAGAGATAATGACTGGGGTGTGGCGTGTATTTATAAGGACAGGGATGGCACACCGTTATTACGCAGGTGCCCCTGGCGGTTCACATCTGAGGGACACATGGCGAACATGCAACACATTGAAGGTTGTTCCATGTTCCCACACACGCCTGGATTGTTGGGTGGCCGTTCCCGCTTCTCCGGGTTTCAAGCAAAAAGGATAGAGCATTTAAATCAGATTTAATGTTTGTCTCTGTGTCTTCTGTTGACGAGGACGCAGAGAAGACATTCGACGGTTTCAACAGAATGCATATGCTTTGGATAGATAGATTTGAGACGAGAGCATAGAGAGGTTAGGGTCTGATCACATTCACTTAGTTCAAAATATTCAAAGGACAAGACATAGCTATAAGTGAATGCTGTAGAGGACAGAATACTAATATATGAATATATCCAAATAAGACCAAATCAGTATAGTGAAGATGAATAGGAAGACATGTTCATATTGAAGACAAACAAAATGCGAAGACTTTGCAAATGTAACGCCAGCAGAAAACACTTCAAACAAAAGTTTGGTGGTGGCGTTACCCACCATATAGGAAGTATTAGAACCAGATACGGCGCACAATTATCGTGGCGCTCCGAAGTCAAATTCCGCGTTAATGTATTCACACTTAGAGTGTAAGTCTTCATTAATTGAGGATATATGTTACTTCGTGTGTTGCACATCTGAGTCATCAATATGCATAAGTGTTAGGATGTGTGCCTGATCACAGCACATTTGAGGATTCTAAGATATTTAGCTCACACCGCAACATACAAAACCTTTTCTCATCCAATGGCTTTGTGAAGATATCTGCCAGTTGCTCTTCAGTGTTGACGTGAATGATATCAATATCTCCCTTTATGCCATGATCTCTGAGAAAGTGATGATGGATCTGAATGTGCTTTGTCTTCGAGTGCTGAACTGGGTTGTTGGCAATCTTGATAGGGCTTTCGTTGTCGCAGTAGAGTGGTACTTGCTTCAGATGGGTGCCATAGTCTTTGAGTGTTTGCTTCATCCATAGAAGCTGAGTGCAGCAAGATCCAGCAGCAATGTATTCAGCATTGGAGAGAGATACACAGTTCTGCTTCTTTGAAGACCAACAAACAAGTGATCGTCCCAGAAAGTGACATGTGCCTGATGTAGACTTGCGATCAACCTTGTCACCAGCATAATTAGCATTCGAGAATCAAACTAGATCAAACTCTGAGCCCTTTGGATACCATAATCCTAGTGTTGGGCTGTAAGCCCAATATCGAAGAATTTGCTTCACAGCTAAGTGATGCGATTCCTTTGGTGCCGCTTGGAATCGGGCACACATGCAAACACTAAGCATGGTATTTGGCCTAGATGCACATAAATAAAGCAAATAACCAATCATGGAGCGGTATAACTTTTGATCGAACTCTTTACCATTGGCGTCAGGACCCATATGACTTTTGGTTGGCATTGGCATTGTGTAACCTTTGCAGTCTTGCATTCCAAACTTCTTCAGGCAGTCTTTGAGGTATTTCTCTTGAGATATGAAGATGTTGTTGTGTTGCTACCGTATTTGAAGACCAAGGAAGAACTTCAGCTCACCCATCATGGACATCTGATATTGCTCTTGCATCATGTGTCCAAACTCATCACTATATTTTTGATTAGTGCAGCCGAAGATAATGTCATCCACATATATTTGGCACACAAACAGTTCACCATCATAAGTCTTTGTGAAAAGTGTGGGATCCAGGGAACCAGGTTTGAAGCCTTTGCTCTTCAGGAAGTCTTTGAGTGTGTCATACCAAGCACGAGGGGCTTGTTTGAGGCCATATAGTGCCTTATTGAGCTTGTATACCATATCAGGGTGTTTTGGATCTTCAAAGCCAGGCGGTTGTGCAACATACACTTCTTATTCAATCTTGCCATTGAGAAAGGCACTCTTCACATCCATTTGATACAGGAGGATGTTATGATGATTTGCGTAGGTTAGCAGTATGTGAATGGCTTCAAGCCTAGCCACGGGAGCAAATGTTTCATCAAAGTCAATTCCTTCAACTTGAGTGTATCCTTGAGCAACGAGACGAGCCTTGTTTCTGACAACTTGACCATGCTCATCTTGCTTGTTGCGATATATCCATTTAGTGCCAATGATATTGTGTTTGTGAGGATCAGGATGCTTGACCAGTTCCCATACATTATTCAGCTCGAACTATTGAAGCTCTTCTTGCATAGCTTGAATCCATTCAGGTTCCATGAAGGCTTCACCAACTTTCTTGGGTTCAGATATTGAGACAAATGCAAAGTGCCCTAAGAAATTCGCTAGCTGTGTTGCCCTTGAACGAGCGAGTGGACCAGGTGCATTGATGCTATCAATTATCTTCTCAATCTGTACTTCATTTGCAACATGAGGATGAGCTGGACGAAGATTTTGCCCTTGCTGATCATTGTCATCATTGGGAGGATTGTCTTCAGGTTGAGCATTGTCTTCAGGTTGATTATGTGCAGAAATGATAAGTTCCTCTTCAGCCTGAGCTTCAGATGGTATGATTTCTCCAGTTCCAATCAGCTTGATGGATTCACTAGGTGGAATTTCATCTAGCACATTTGGTAGGTGCTCTCTTTGCGAGCCGTTAGTCTCATCGAACCGCACATCCAAAGTTTCAACCACTTTATAGTGAAACAGGTTGAAGACTATGTAGGAGTGTGCATCCTTTCCGTAACCAAGCATAAAACCTTCATGTGCTTTCGGTGCAAATTTTGAAGTGTGATGTGGATCCTTGATCCAGCACCTAGCACCAAATTCTCTGAAGTAACTGACATTTGGCTTCTTACCAGTAAGGAGTTCATAGGATATCTTCTTTAGAAGCTTGTGAAGATAAACGCGGTTGATGACATGGCAGTCAGTATCAATGGCTTTGGGCCAGAACTTTCTTGGAGTTTTATATTCGTCAAGCATCGTTCTTGCCATCTCAATGAGTGTTCTGTTCTTGCGTTCCATGATGCCATTCTGCTGCGGTGTGTACGGAGCTGAGAACTCATGAGTGATGCCCAATGTATCAAGATAAGTGTCGAGGCTGGTGTTCTTGAATTCAGTGCCATTATCACTTCTGATGTGCTTGATCTTGACGCCATAGTTGTTCATGGCTCGATTTGCGAAGCGTCTGAAGACAGCCTGCACTTCAGTCTTGTAGTGGATTATGTGTACCCAAGTATTTCTTGAATAATCATCAACAATGACAAAGCCATAGAGACAAGCAGTAGTAGTTAGAGTAGAGTAGTGAGTAGGGCCGAAGAGGTCCATGTGTAGCAGTTTGAAGGGTTGAGTCATTGTCATGATTGTCTTCAAGGGATACTTGGCCCTCGTCATCTTTCCAGCTTCACAGGCACCGCATAAGTGATCCTTCTTGAACTTGACACCCTCGATGCCTATGACGTGCTTCTTCTTTGCGAGAGTATGCATGTTCCTCATGCCAGCATGCCCTAGCCTCCGATGCCAGAGCTAGCACTCTGAAGCTTTTGCAAGAAGACATACGGAAAGCTATGGTCTTGCTGAGAAATCTACCATGTACAAATCGTCTTTGCGATACCCTTCAAAGACTAGAGACTTGTCAGATTCCATCAGAACAAGGCAACGATATCTTCCAAATATCACAATCATGTTCAAGTCACAAAGCATTGAGACAAACATTAAGTTGAAACCAAGGGATTCAACAAGCATCACTTTATCCATGTGCTGATACTTTGAGACCGCAACTCTACCTAGACCCAATACCTTGCTTTTACCAGTATCAGCAAATGTGATGTGACTTTTGTCAGATGGACGTAAGGTTGAGTCCATGAGAAGACTTCGTTCGCCCGTCATGTGGTTAGTACATCCACTATCAATAATCCATTCTGATGCAGCTAGTGTCATACCCTACAGTGCAGTTAGGGGGATAGGCTTCATGAAGAGCATTGTGAAGCATAAACATTTGATGAGCAAGTGGATTATGAAATCTTAGATCGAGTTTAGGACTGATAGGATGTATAGCAAGCGACTCAGGAACAAAATACATAATAAGACCATTTGGGCATTTTATCTTGCGCCCCACAAGATGTTTTAGGTCCCCAGCAATAGCTTTAGATGCCTTTGATTTCCGGCTGGAGACCATTCCCTGCAAAAGAGAGTTAAGTTTTCTTAGCCACCCACATCTTCAGGGGTGGCTTCGAAGCAATGAGTCTAAGTGCAGCATCTAGAACTTTGGCTTTGGAGCCCTAGCAAATAGTTTTGCAAGTGGTGAATAATACTCATAAGAATAAGCAGAGTAGTTCCGGGTCTTATGAACATGGCGGTTTGATGAAACACGCTCATATTTATAGGCTTGAGTATAGTTTCCCTACAAAACATTTGCGTTAGTGCGACTCTGGTGAGTCCTCTGTCTGTATGAAGCCTTTGGTCTGGAGTTTGTCTTCTTCCCTTGTGGTGTCATGACAACATTCACAGGAAGATTCTCCAAACTCCTTTTGGGCACCCAGACTTTCTTCATAGGTGGCCCATTCCTGCAATTAGTACCAATATACCTGGCAAACACTTCACCATTCTGATTCTTAAATAGTTTATAGTTTGCATCAATGGATTCATCAATGACAACAGGGTTAGCACAAGTGAAGCCAGATAGGGTGGATGGATCCACTAAAGGTTCCTTTGCAGCAACCCATGTGGTTTTGGGATACAGCTCATGCTTCCACTAAGAGCCATCAACATTCATTTCCTTTCGAACCCAACACCCTCTTTCCTAGGGTTTCGGTTCAGAATTTGCCTTTTGAGGACATCACACAATGTCTGATGCCCTTTGAGACTTTTGTACATCAATGTTTCAAGCAATGTCTTCAACCTAGCATTTTCATCAGCAATAGCAGTGGCATCCTCAGCAAAGGGATTAGTTACCACATCAACAGTTGAAGATATTGCAACAGTAGCAGTAGTAGAACATTCAGCAACAGAAGTAGCGTTATCACGCTCAAGGCATTTTTGACATGGTGGTTCAAATCCTTCCTGAGCGGGATTGATTTGTTGAGCGCGAAGTGACTCATTTTCCTTTTGAAGATCTTCATGAACTGCTCTCAATTTCTCAAGTTCTTGCTTCCTTTGAAGATAATCATAGGAAAGCTTTTCATGAGTCGTTGAGAGCGTTTCATGACGACTTTCAAGTTCCTCATACTTAACATGAAGATTTTTTATGTCTTCAATTAAGAACCGAGATCGAGTCATTTCAGCGTCCAATAGGTCATCGCTTTTGTCTAGCAGTTTTTCAATATGTTCCATAGCTTTCTGTTGTTCAGTTGCAATTTTAGCAAGTGTTTTGTAGCTGGGTTTGGAATCACAATCAGAGTCATCTTCACTAGATGTTTGATAGTGAGTATTGCGTCAGTTTACCTTGGCACCACGTGCCATGAAGCAATAGGTGGGAGCAGAGTCGTCCTTGTCATTAGCATCAGCGTCGGTGACGAATTCATCGTCTTCAGTGTTGAAGATGGACTTGGCAACGTAGGCTGTAGCCAGACTTGCAACGCCAGAGTCGGACTCCTCCTCAGACTCCACCTCCGCCTCCCAAGAAATAGACTCCTCCTCTGAATCCATTTCCTTGCCAACAAACGCATGAGCCTTGCTAGATGAGCTCTTCTTGTGTGATGAAGACTTCGAGGAAGACATGGAAGAAGACTTTGAGTATTTCTTCTTCTTCTTGTCATCAGAATCATATTCCTTGCTCTTCTTCTTGTTGTTGTTCTCATTGTCCCACTGCGGACACTCAAAGATGTAGTGACCAGGTTTCTTACACTTGTGACATGTCCTCTTCTTGTAGTCATGGGTAGAGGCTTCATCATTTCTTGAGCCGGATCGAGAAGATTTTTTGAAGCCTTTCTTCTTGGTGAATTTCTGGAACTTATTCACAAGCATAGCAACCTCCTTTCCAATGTCTTTGTCACAGCCCTAGAATATTGTTTGTAAATAGTTGCATCTTCATTCAGGCATCATATTTAAATTTCTGAAACTTGAACTGAGGAATTTTGGGAGCCTCAAAAACTTAAATAAAAGAGGGGCAAAGAACCCTGGAAAATGCATTCAATGTTTTCAAAATGGCCTTAAATAATGTTGGTTATATTTTGGCAAGGGTTTTGCACCAAACCAAAAATAATGAACATTTTTGAGGAATATTTTGAGCACTGAATTTAAATCATTACTTTATTTGCATTTGGAACTATATTCATAACTTGTATAGAATATATTTCCAAATAACCTGAAACATTTTTATGTGCTTTGGTACAATTCCATTGTGCTAAATAAAATGTTCAGGGGAATTTTGTCACTGTCTTTGAATTTGTTTTATTTCAAAACAGTGGCAAAACAGATTAAATAAAAGAAAACAGAACTGAAATAGAAATAAAAGAGAGAGAGAGAAGGAAGTTACCTGGACTTACCTCTGCAGCCCACCAGGCCCACCTGGCCAGCCCA
>NC_041390.1:319991160-320056747 GCF_002162155.2 Triticum dicoccoides
GGACAGACACCGCGACGCCGCCGCGCGCGCCACCTCCTGCTTCGCGCTGGAGGCCGCCCTTCGTCCTAATCCACGCCACGGAGCGCCACGCACCTCCCTGCCTCTCTCCCTCACTCTCCCGCGCCCTCATCCTCTCCCCTGGATTTCTCTCTCACTCGCCCGAACGGAGCCGCCGCCACCGACGAGCTCCCTCGCGGCCACCGCCACCCCCTAGCCTCGCCGATGCGCTCAAAGGCTCCGCCTCGACCCCCTCTTTCTCCCCACCGAGCCACAAGGCCCGGGACGTGCCGCAACACCGCCCTCGCTGTCTTCTTCAACCTCGGGACCGCCGGCCATCTTTGTCAAATTCGTCGGCTCCGGACCATCCCCGACCTCGCCGAGCGTCCCCTCGTCATCGCCGTGAGCCACTGACCTTCTCCCCTAACTCATCATGCTCTCCTCCGTGCCGTAGCGCCGTTCCCCACGAGCACCGAAGCCACCATCTGCCATTGCCGCTGCACGCATAGCCTCCGTGCTCCCCTGGCCTCACTGTGCTGCTCTTAGTGCTCCCCATGTCTAGCAGGTGCTGCCCAGCCTCTTCATTTGCTCACTGATGCACCGTAGCGACGCGCCCGAGCACCACCGAACACCATCGCCGCCAAAGCTCGTCGCCGGCATGAGTTCCGGCGACCCCACGACCTCCCACTTGGTCCTTTGGATGCGCGAGAGCAAGGGCCATCCCCTGGTGCCCTCAGCGCGCCTAGCTGACGCCTCTAGCGCAAGTCCGGCGTGCCCCCGCCGTGTCTTGTGGTCGCCGCCGGCTGGTCTCCGGTGGCTGACGTGGCACCATTAGTTTAGGTGCTAATTGCGTTTAGTCAATGTCGCGTGTCGATGACATATGGGCCCCACGCCCTTAACTAACCACGGTTAACCCCCTGTTTAGTTTAAGTTAACCACAGTGGCCCCACGCGTCGGAGTTGACCTAGCTGACGTGGCCGTTGACCGGTCCCACCTGTGAGTGAGTTAAACAACCCTGTGTCACTGACGTGTGGCCCCCACACGTCAGGTTTGACCAGCAGCAGCGTCTGTTGACCTGCTGACGTCACGGTGACGCACTGCTGACGCAGTAAATGTTTTCTGGAAATTAAATAATTCCTAAATGATTTATTATTTTCAGAAAATGTCCTAAACTTCAATAAATCATAGAAAATTAACCGTAACTCCAAATTAAATAAATTATATATGAAAAATTATCAGAAAAATTCAAGGAATCCATCTGTACCATTTTCATGCATGTTAGAACAACTTATAGCTGCTGTTTAGCACAAATCAATTAAATGGCATTTGAATAATCACATATGGAGTTTGAATTTGAATCTTGTATTCAAACCAACTTCATTTAATCTGTTGCTAGTTGCATTAGCCCAAAACACATTCATTTTGCCATGTCATGATCATGCATCATATTGTGTATTGCATTGATTGTGTTCCCTTCTGTGTTGCCGGTATTTGTCCCCTCTCGATAGACGTGATACCGATGATGTGATCATTGACACTGATGAAGACTCAATGTTATCTTCAGAAGTGCCAGGCAAGCAAAACCCCCTTGTTCATTCCGATAAAATCCCACTCTCTCGCTCCTGCTCTCTTTTACTGCATTAGGACAACATCGATTCATCTGTTACTTGTTGCGGTAGCTGAACCCCTTTATCCTTTGCATGACCTGTCATTCCACAGTAAATAGATGAAACCCACTAGCATGAGTAGGAGTTGTTTGAGCCCTGTTGTGCCTACTCATTCATGTTTGTTTGTCATGCCTGCTACTGCTTAGAGTTGAGTCAGGTCTGATTCATCGGGGATGAATCAGAGGTGTGTGAACATGTCCTACTGTGTGTGAGCTAAGTGTGTGAACACGATTTGGTAAAGGTAGCGGTGAGAGGCCATGTAGGAGTACATGGTGGGTTGTCTCATTGCAGCCATCCTCAGGAACTGAGTTCTGTGTTTGTGATCCATGATTCAGCTACTACCACGCATTGGGCCCGAAACCAATGGACCCTCTCGGCTTCTTAATCACCCTTGTCCTCTGTCCAGGAGTTGCAAGTAGTTTCTGGTGTTTGTAGTATGCTGGAGGCCGTGGACAGCGCTGACCGTAGGGGTGGGCTGTGATGCGGTAGGCACGTGGCCGGGTAAACCGGGTGCCCGTTTGGTGTCACGGAACCCTGTTCACATCGTTTGGGGCTGTGAGCGAAACTCCGGCCGGATCTCCTCATGGATGGAACCCGAATAGGCGATAAACCTGGACTAGAGACTTGAGTGTTTAGGCAGGCCGTGGCCGACACCCACGTTGGGCTTCCGCTTGAAGGTTGCCGAGTACATGTCGTGTAAACGGCGGTAAGTGGTGAGAGCGTGTGTGAAGAAGTACACCCCTGCAGGGTTAATATGATCTATTCGAATAGCCGTGTCCGCGGAAAAGGACTTCTGGGTTGCTTATATCAGTTCATAGACAAGTGAAAGTGGATACTCTAAAATACGCAAGATAAGCGTGAGTGCTATGGATGGCGTTCTCGTAGGGAGACAGGAGCGGTTCCATAGTGGTGTAT
The DNA here is from genome assembly GCF_002162155.2 of Triticum dicoccoides. NCBI lineage: Eukaryota > Viridiplantae > Streptophyta > Magnoliopsida > Poales > Poaceae > Triticum > Triticum dicoccoides. Next base: position 319,993,740 of record NC_041390.1, read on the forward strand.
TGATATGGTGAATATGTGGACTCGTGTGCGCCACCTCAAAGAGTTACATTGCAGTCGTAGTTTAGGATAGCCACCGAGTTAAAGCTGGCTTGCTGCAGTTAAACCCCACCATCCCCTTTGTTGATAACGATGCATATGTAGATAGTTCTGATGTAAGTCTTGCTGGGTACATTTGTACTCACGTTTGCCTATTTTATGTTTTTGCAGAGAGACTTCAGTCTCACTAGTAGTTCCACGTGGACTTCGACGTTTAGCTTGATACCTCAGCTACGATCTTGTGCCCTCGGCAGGATCTGATAGATAGTCAGGCTTCTCAGCCTTTTTCATTTATAGATGTCTGTACCCAGACATGATAGCTTCCGCTTGTGCTTTGACTTGTATGCTCTGATTGTTGGGTCATGAGACCCCTGTTTGTAATATCTCGCTCCTCGGAGCCTATTGAATAGATTACTTGAGTCATAGAGTCATGTTGTGATGCCATGTTGTATTTGCACATATCGAGCATATTGTGTGTATGTTATTGAAATGCTTGGTATGTGTGGGATCTGACCATCTAGTTGTTTATCTTTAGTAGCCTCTCTTACGGGGAAATGTCTCCTAGTGTTTCCACCGAGCCATGGTGGCTTGCTACTGCTCCGGAACACTTAGGCTGGCCGGCATGTGTCCTTCTTCGTTCCTGTGTCTGTCCCTTCGGGGAAATGTCACGCATTGAGTACCGGAGTCCTGTTAGCCCGCTACAGCCCGGTTTACTGGAGTCCTGCTAGCCCAGTGCTACAGCCCGGACCCACTTGCTGATGACCGACACGTTCGATGCTGGGTCATGGATGCCTGTCCCTGTAAGTCTGCGCCGCTTTGGGTTTACGACTAGCCATGTCAGCCCGGGCTCCTTATCATATGGATGCTAGCGACACTGTCATATACGGGTGCCAAAAGGCGCAAACGGTCCCGGGCAAAGGTAAGGCGACACCCGTGGGAATACCGTGCGTGAGGCCGCAAAGTGATATGAGGTGTTACATGCTAGATCGATGTGGCATTGAGTCGGGGTCCTGACACTGGGCCACTTACCTGTAGCCGGCCCAGCTCCCCCCCCACCTGGCGGCCCAGCCCACCTCCTCCCCCTTGTCATCTTCCTCCCCTCGCACCGAAGCAGCTCGGTGGCGAGCGCCGATGCCGCCTCGGCCACCTCCTGCTTCCACCGAGGCGTTCCCGAGCCTCCCCCTCACGCCACGCACTTCCCCTCGCCCCTGCACCTCCCCTCTCTTCCCCTGGACCCCGTTCCCTCCTCTGCTTTCCTCCCTGCACGCGCCCGAGCGGAGCTCGTCGTCGCCGACGTCGTTCGCCGTAGCCCCCGTGCTCCTCACTGCCACCCGACGTACCCAGGAGATCCGCCTCGACCACCTCTTCCTCCTCGCCGAGAAGCGCACCGCAGGAGCCCCTGCAACGTCGCCACCGCCGTCTTCTTCAACCTCGGGACCGCCGGCCATCTTCGTCAAATTCGTCGGCTCCGGTGCCTCCCCGAGCTCCCCGAGGCCACCGTCGCAACCCCTGTGAGCTACTCTTCCATTCCCCCTCCTCCTCGCGCTCGTTCCCGTACCCTAGCCGCCTTTTCACCGGAGCCGATTGCTCCTCGCTGCCGGCCATGGCGTGGCCGTGGCCACAGCCACCGCAGCTCGCTCCTGAGCCCACCCGCGTGCTCACCGCAACCTCAGGAACCCAAAGCACTTAACCATTCGTCCTCCCGTGCACTGCAGCGCCGGTCCCGCGAAACCCCGAGCTCCGGCCGCCGCCTCGGGCTCCATTCCGGCGAACCCCGGCCACCCCCGCACCTTCCGTTGGTCCCCCTAGATGCGCACGGGCGCGGGCTACCTCCTGGTGCCCTTGGCGCGTCGATCCGATGCCCCTAGCGCAAGTCCGGCGTTCCCCCGCCGTGCGGAATGGTCGCCGCCGGCGAAACTCCGGCGACTGCCGATGTGGCACGCCTAATTAGCACTAATGACCACACTAAACACCCCCACAGCCACTGACAGTGGGCCCCACCCCTGGTCAAACCCCAGTCAGCGCTGGGTTTGACCGGGATTAGCTCCTGTATCACTGACGTGTGGACCCCACACGTCAGGTTTGACCTGGACGGCGCCCGTTGACCTGCTGACGTCATGCCAACGTCATGCTGACGCAATATTCATTTTCTGGAATTTAGTTTATTTTATTATATTCAGGAAATTCCAGAAAATAGCTAAAACTTCTAAAATTCATAAAAAATTAACCGTAACTCCAAATTAAATAATTTATATATGAAAAATTATCAGAAAAATTCAAGGAATCCATCTGTACCATTTTCATGCATGTTAGAACAACTTATCACTACTGTTTAGCACAAATCATATAAAGGGCATTTAATTAATCACATATGGAGTTTGAATTTGAATTTTAGATTCAAACCAACTTCATTTAATCTGGTTTTAGGTGCATTAGCCCAAAACACATTCATATTGCCATGTCATAGCATGCATCATATTGTGCATTGCATTGATCGTGTTTTCTGTATTTGCCGGTATTTGTCCCCTCTCGATAGACGTGATACCGATGATGTGATCGTTGACACTGATGAAGACTCAATGTTATCTTCAGAAGTGCCAGGCAAGCAAAACCCCCTTGTTCATTCCGATAAAATCCCACTCTCTCGCTCCTGCTCTCTTTTACTGCATTAGGACAACAACGACATATTTGATACTTGCTGCGGTAGCTGAACCCTTTATCCTTTGCATGACCTGTCATTGCCACAGTAAATAGATGAAACCCACTAGCATGAGTAGGAGTTGTTTGAGCCCTGATGTGCCTACTCATTCATGCTTGTTTGTCATGCCTGCTACTGCTTAGAGTTGAGTCAGGTCTGATTCATCGGGATGAATCAGAGGTGTGTGAACATGTCCTACGGTGTGTGAGCTAAGCGTGTGAACACGATTTGGTAAAGGTAGCGGTGAGAGGCCATGTAGGAGTACATGGTGGGTTGTCTCATTGCAGCCGTCCTCAGGAACTGAGTTCTGTGTTTGTGATCCATGATTCAGCTACTACCACGCATTGGGCCCGAAACCAATGGACCCTCTCGGCTTCTTAATCACCCTTGTCCTCTGTCCAGGAGTTGCAAGTAGTTTCTGGTGTTTGTAGTATGCTGGAGGCCGTGCGCAGCGCTGACCGTAGGGGTGGGCTATGATGCGGTAGGCACGTGGCCGGGTAAACCGGGCGCCCGTTTGGTGTCACGGAACCCTGTTCACATCGTTTGGGGCTGTGAGCGAAACTCCGGCCGGATCTCCTCATGGATGGAACCCGAATAGGCGATAAACCTGGACTAGAGACTTGAGTGTTTAGGCAGGCCGTGGCCGACACCCACGTTGGGCTTCCGCTTGAAGGTTGCCGAGTACATGTCGTGTAAACGGCGGTAAGTGGTGAGAGCGTGTGTGAAGAAGTACACCCCTGCAGGGTTAATATGATCTATTCGAATAGCCGTGTCCGCGGTAAAGGACTTCTGGGTTGCTTATATTAGTTCATAGACAAGTGAAAGTGGATACTCTAAAATACGCAAGATAAGCGTGAGTGCTATGGATGGCGTTCTCGTAGGGAGACGGGAGCGGATCCATAGTGGTGTATTGATATGGTGAATATGTGGACTCGTGTGCGCCACCTCAAAAGAGTCGCTTGCAGTCGTAGTTTAGGATAGCCACCGAGTCAAAGCTGGCTTGCTGCAGTTAAACCCCACCACCCCTTTGTTGATAATGATGCATATGTAGTTAGTTCTGATGTAAGTCTTGCTGGGTACATTTGTACTCACGTTTGCCTATTTTATGTTTTTGCAGAGAGACTTCAGTCTCACTAGTAATTCCGCGTGGTCTTCGATGTTTAGCTTGTTACCTCAGCTACGATCTTGTGCCTCGGCAGGATTTGGTAGATAGTCAGGCTTCTCAGCCTTTTTCATTTATAGATGTCTGTACTCAGACATGATAGCTTCCGCTTGTGCTTTGTTTTGTATGCTCTGAATGTTGGGTCGTGAGACCCCTGTTTGTAATATCTCACTCCTCGGAGCCTATTGAATAAATACTTGAGTCGTAGAGTCATGTTGTGATGTCATGTTGTATTTGCACATATCGAGCATATTGTGTGTATGTTATTGAAATGCTTGGTATGTGTGGGATCTGACCATCTAGTTGTTTATCTTTAGTAGCCTCTCTTACCGGGAAATGTCTCCTAGTGTTTCCACCGAGCCATGGTAGCTTGCTACTGCTCCGGAACACTTAGGCTGGCCGGCATGTGTCCTTCTTCGTTCCTGTGTCTGTCCCTTTGGGGAAATGTCACGCGATGAATACTGGAGTCCTGTTAGCCCGCTACAGCCCGGTTCACCGGAGTCCTGCTAGCCCAGTGCTACAGCCTGGATTCACTCGCTGATGACCGACACGTTCGATGCTGGGTCATGGATGCCTGTCCCTGTAAGTCTGTGCCACTTTGGGTTTACGACTAGCCATGTCAGCCCGGGCTCCTTATCATATGGATGCTAGCGACACTGTCATATACGTGTGCCAAAAGGCGCAAACGGTCCCGGGCTAAGGTAAGGCGACACCCGTAGGAATACCGTGCGTGAGGCCGCAAAGTGATATGAGGTGTTACATGCTAGATCGATGTGGCATTGAGTCGGGGTCCTGACAGCGTTGGTATCAGAGCTTGACTGCCTGTAGGATTACCAAGCCAAACTGGTCGAAGTTGAGTCTAGAAATTCTTTAGTTATATGTAGGGGAATTGATTGTGGGATGGAACGTAAGGCTCTTTTTACTCCTTATACCTCATGGCCTTCTGATCTGAGTCATCATCTTCTCTTCTACGGGGATTAAGAACTAGGCTATCTCTTCTTTCTATTAGGATCACGTGTTGCTAATCAGTGGACTTATAAGATTGTTGGATTTAAGTCTCAGTTCAGTTCCTACTACTTCCATATGCTAATTGTTGATCTCGAAACCTTGATATTGTGCTTCTGAGTGGTTATGCCACCATTTTGTGAATGTCTCAAATCTCTTCTGAGCATTTACAGCCATTATGCTGTCCGAGTCATCCCAGGTTTCTAAGTAGTCTGATGCATTTGCAAATCCTTTCTTCCCGTTTCAATGTTCCTTTGGGCCAGATTAACCACACTAATCGGTGAGTTGAGGTACTCTGTTGCCTCGACAAATATGTTGGAGATATTATTATGACCCTAGGTGTCCTAGGGGATCATCTAGTAATTTAGCCATGATTTGTGTTTCCAGTGTGATGATTCTGGCCATCATTCTCGAAAGCATCCCGTGATGCTACTTAGTAGTAGGCATTCTACTCCTGGGTTCTGAACCCGAGATTCACTCTACTTACTTCATGTTGTTTGCTAGTTCCTTTAGGATATTAGTAACTTTTGCATTAGTCCTCGAGGTCCATGGTATTTTTCCTTCTTCCAAATACTATGAACCGTTTATGGCAGAAGTTCTTTGAACCAAAAGATCACAACCAGAACTCTTGATGAGTTCTCGATTCTATGTTATGACTCTGCCAGTTCCACCTTCCCGCATGGATTATCCGGAAGAAACCTGTTGAACCTGATTCGACATACTAATCTATGCATCCACAACTCAGAAAGTTATATGTTCCTTTGAGTTGTCCCGCTTTAGTTGTCTACTGACCTTCGTCTGTCAATTGATAGTCAAGAGTATGCGTGCATTCGTGTATCGAGGCCTATTACTCTTGTGGTCCGTCAAGCCATTCTGTCTTGAATGACTTGGAGAAACAAACTCCAGTACCTCATCCATATCCAGGATCGGGTCAAAGAAGTTGTGCTCCGCAGATCAAAATGCCAATTCAGCTTTTGCTCTGTTCTACCTTGGAGTATTACCATCTTTATATCGGGATTGTTATAGAAATTGCACACCATCCCATGAACTCTTGGTACAGTGATACTTCTTGCCATCACTGTTCATTCTTTGGTTCCTGTGTTATTGTAACCGGAATGCCGACAAGTGGATCGTGGTGTGTGAAATCAATACTCCCAGCAACCTCGTTGCTTGGTAGTTAAAGGACAATAATTTCATTCTTAGCGTGTTGGTTTTTGAATCATCCTTCTAAGATTGATCGTACTACCTTGTCCATCTTCCTGGTGCACACTTCGATTGATGAGTTAGGATTTTGTCAAGTCCTGATTTTCCGAATATCTTCTCGAAAGTATCACCAGGCTGTCACCTGACTGTTATGTTGAGCTCGTGATCAAGTTGGTTTCTTGTGAACCACTTTCTCTCCAAGAATCGGTGTTAGATATCCCTGAGCTAGTTGGTTAAGCTAGACAACAACTTGGAGAGTTGGAAGATAAAAGCTTGCCTGACTTAGTTCGTTCCAAAGGGATATCCTCGTGTAGTGTGTGTTGAAGAAAGATGATATCTTCATCGATTGGTCCCTGTGATCAGTTGTTGGACCTATTGTCTTATCAATCCTTTGATTTGAGTGTGGGCCATCGTCAAGTCAAATCAGTACCAACGATGCTCGTAATGTTGTCTTATTCATGGTTGATCCCTCGAGCATACACCATTACATCTTTGGTCTGACCAATGCTATCACCGTGTTCACTTAACTATGGAATTCCTTTTAAAAGGAAACCCGGATGAATTGTTGTTGTGCCCATTGACAACATCCTTGTCTTCTCCATAATTTTGCTGAACATTAAGCTAGTGTTGGAAACTTTTGAAAGCATTTGTTCATGCTAGCTCATGAAGCATATGTTCGGATGTAAGAAGTGACTTCCTCCAGTTCATGTGCATTTGATGCAAGTTGCCGCCGTGGATTCGAGAAAGTCAATGTTGTTTCCTTTGGAATCATCCCAAATCAGTCATGCATACGTGCGAAGTATTCTGTGGTCTGGAGACTTGCAACCTCCATTCTATATGTATCCCTAGCACACCAAGCCACTGATTGATTTGTTCAAGATTAATAAGTTCTAAGTGCTAGTCCCGAAGGTACCAGACGGATTTGTACAAAACTTCGATATCCTCGCTGATGGTTCCCAACCAGAACTCGGTAGTGTTTTATTGTAAGACTACCATGTGGGCATGCTTGTCTGGGACAACGTGTTCACATGTTTGTAGCAGAACCAGCTCATGTTTTGGAGCTTGCTATCGTAGTTCATCTCCCGAGAATCCCGCAACATCATTTTGTCGATTTGTGTTGCAAACTTTCTTTTTTCTTCCTAGACTCGATGAGTCTGGAATATCCTGACACCAACCAGATCTGAATCTCAGGCAGATATGATGGTTGGAATATTTCCCAAAAAATTATAATATTGGTCGCGCGATAACCGGTAAAGTGGATGTCGTGGCCAACACACCCAGCCGGAAGACCTGTTATTATAATATCTTGATTGATGAAGTTGGCCACCTCCCCATAGGGATTTCGTAGGGTTTACTCCCTAGTTGCCCCTATGGATTTTTGTGTTCCCGAAGTCCGACCTTTTACTTGATGTTTTAGATATCAAACCATATCTATGAATGGGTTATACTAGCACATCCAGGAGAACATTAGAAGCGGAGTGCTAAATGTCTCTCGGTCGATCATCCAGATTTTATTCCCTTGGCCCCGCTAAGATGAAATCTGAGAAGTGTTATCTTCCTTTGCATCTGCATCCTCCATCACCATTCATCATGGTAGTAGGTTGTGTTACCGGACCCTTGACACGGATGTTGGTAAAACCTTGATGAATATGGAAATGCTCAAGTTCTTGAGAGCACGCACAAGCGCTACGAGTTATCATCGGCACTAACTGGGATTCCTCTCAGTTTCCTCGGCAATGCTATGATCTTTTCAAACAGTGAATTCACTCTCCATTGTTGGGTTCTTCCCCAGTTACCAGAATCATTCCCAGCATTTGCATTTTGTTCCCAGCTTGCACCGCCAATGTGCCATTCCACCATGGGTCTCTTCCATTTCCGGTGATAAGAAAAATCATCCATTACGTTGTCTTCAACAAGGTAATCCACATCATCCAAGTCTGAGTATGCCATTCTACCGACCCCCGCCAATCGATTGCTGTGATTTGCCTTAGGCTGATATAGAGAGTCTCAATGATCTCTATATCAAAGGTAATTCTTTTGGCACTTAAGGGGAGATATCTACGAGTCACGGTTCCGAAGGTGTCTCGTTGTGGTATCATGGCAACTCAACTCCTCGCTACGTTGACAACCGTTCACCACCTTCTTAGGTGTGGAATCGTTGTCCACCTAGTGAACCTTCGTCATCCGTTTCTCTCCACCCCTCTTGATGTGTATCTCGTGTCTCAACCCGAGAGATGGTTCTATGTCTCATTCCGTGAGTTAATCCTGAGTTGTTCATTCTTTGAGAAGATTAATTCTTCTAGAGTTTTCCTTCCCTCCATGTTATGTTGACAGGATTTCTCAGAGCAAGACTTCGAGACAATGATGGTGATCGAATCAACGCTCTTATGAAGTGCAACCTGGATCGTGAAGATTGTGTTAGGTTGCGTTCCCCATCGTCTTACCCTACACTTGAATCTCGGGACAAGATTTTTGTTAGTGGGGGTGAGTTGTCACAGCCCTAGAATATTGTTTGTAAATAGTTGCATCTTCATCCAGGCATCATATTTAAATTTCTGAAACTTGAACTGAGGAATTTTGGGAGCCTCAAAAACTTAAATAAAAGAGGGGCAAAGAACCCTGGAAAATGCATTCAATGTTTTCAAAATGGCCTTAAATAATGTTGGTTATATTTTGGCAAGGGTTTTGCACCAAACCAAAAATAATGAACATTTTTGAGGAATATTTTGAGCACTGAATTTAAATCATTACTTTATTTGCATTTGGAACTATATTCATAACTTGTATAGAATATATTTCCAAATAACCTGAAACATTTTTATGTGCTTTGGTATAATTCCATTGTGCTAAATAAAATGTTCAGGGGAATTTTGTCACTGTCTTTGAATTTGTTTTATTTCAAAACAGTGGCAAAACAGATTAAATAAAAGAAAACAGAACTGAAATAGAAATAAAAGAAAGAGAGAGAAGGAAGTTACCTGGACTTACCTCTGCAGCCCACCAGGCCCACCTGGCCAGCCCAGCCCATCTCCACCCCCCCTGTCGTCTTCCTCCCTGCCAGGAGGACAGACACCGCGACGCCGCCGCGCGCGCCACCTCCTGCTTCGCACTGGAGGCCGCCCTTCGTCCTAATCCACGCCATGGAGCGCCACGCACCTCCCTGCCTCTCTCCCTCACTCTCCCGCGCCCTCATCCTCTCCCCTGGATTTCTCTCTCACTCGCCCGAACGGAGCCGCCGCCACCGACGAGCTCCCTTGCGGCCACCGCCACCCCCTAGCCTCGCCGATGCGCTCAAAGGCTCCGCCTCGACCCCCTCTTTCTCCCCACCGAGCCACAAGGCCCCGGACGTGCCGCAACACCACCCTCGCTGTCTTCTTCAACCTCGGGACCGCCGGCCATCTTCGTCAAATTCGTCGGCTCCGGACCATCCCCGACCTCGCCGAGCGTCCCCTCGTCATCGCCGTGAGCCACTGACCTTCTCCCCTAACTCATCATGCTCTCCTCCGTGCCGTAGCGCCGTTCCCCACGAGCACCGAAGCCACCGTCCGCCATTGCCGCTGCACGCATAGCCTCCGTGCTCCCCTGGCCTCACTGTGCTGCTCTTAGTGCTCCCCATGTCTAGCAGGTGCTGCCCAGCCTCTTCATTTGCTCACTGATGCACCGTAGCGACGCGCCCGAGCACCACCGAACACCATCGCCGCCAAAGCTCGTCGCCGGCATGAGTTCCGGCGACCCCACGACCTCCCACTTGGTCCTCTGGATGCGCGAGAGCAAGGGCCATCCCCTGGTGCCCTCAGCGCGCCTAGCTGACGCCTCTAGCACAAGTCCGGCGTGCCCCCGCCGTGTCTTGTGGTCGCCGCCGGCTGGTCTCCGGTGGCTGACGTGGCACCATTAGTTTAGGTGCTAATTGCGTTTAGTCAATGTCGCGTGTCGATGACATATGGGCCCCACGCCCTTAACTAACCACGGTTAACCCCCTGTTTAGTTTAAGTTAACCACAGTGGCCCCACGCGTCGGAGTTGACCTAGCTGACGTGGCCGTTGACCGGTCCCACCTGTCAGTGAGTTAAACAACCCTGTGTCACTGACGTGTGGCCCCCACACGTCAGGTTTGACCAGCAGCAGCGTCTGTTGACCTGCTGACGTCACGGTGACGCACTGCTGACGCAGTAAATGTTTTCTGGAAATTAAATAATTCCTAAATGATTTATTATTTTCAGAAAATGTCCTAAACTTCAATAAATCATAGAAAATTAACCGTAACTCCAAATTAAATAAATTATATATGAAAAATTATCAGAAAAATTCAAGGAATCCATCTGTACCATTTTCATGCATGTTAGAACAACTTATAGCTGCTGTTTAGCACAAATCAATTAAATGGCATTTGAATAATCACATATGGAGTTTGAATTTGAATCTTGTATTCAAACTAACTTCATTTAATCTGTTGCTAGTTGCATTAGCCCAAAACACATTCATTTTGCCATGTCATGATCATGCATCATATTGTGCATTGCATTGATTGTGTTCCCTTCTGTGTTGCCGGTATTTGTCCCCTCTCGATAGACGTGATACCGATGATGTGATCGTCGACACTGATGAAGACTCAATGTTATCTTCAGAAGTGCCAGGCAAGCAAAACCCCCTTGTTCATTCCGATAAAATCCCACTCTCTCGCTCCTGCTCTCTTTTACTGCATTAGGACAACATCGATTCATCTGTTACTTGCTGCGGTAGCTGAACCCCTTTATCCTTTGCATGACCTATCATTCCACAGTAAATAGATGAAACCCACTAGCATGAGTAGGAGTTGTTTGAGCCCTGTTGTGCCTACTCATTCATGTTTGTTTGTCATGCCTGCTACTGCTTAGAGTTGAGTCAGGTCTGATTCATCGGGGATGAATCAGAGGTGTGTGAACATGTCCTACTGTGTGTGAGCTAAGTGTGTGAACACGATTTGGTAAAGGTAGCGGTGAGAGGCCATGTAGGAGTACATGGTGGGTTGTCTCATTGCAGCCGTCCTCAGGAACTGAGTTATGTGTTTGTGATCCATGATTCAGCTACTACCACGCATTGGGCCCGAAACCAATGGACCCTCTCGGCTTCTTAATCACCCTTGTCCTCTGTCCAGGAGTTGCAAGTAGTTTCTGGTGTTTGTAGTATGCTGGAGGCCGTGCGCAGCGCTGACCGTAGGGGTGGGCTGTGATGCGGTAGGCACGTGGCCGGGTAAACCGGGCGCCCGTTTGGTGTCACGGAACCCTGTTCACATCGTTTGGGGCTGTGAGCGAAACTCCGGCCGGATCTCCTCATGGATGGAACCCGAATAGGCGATAAACCTGGACTAGAGACTTGAGTGTTTAGGCAGGCCGTGGCTGACACCCACGTTGGGCTTCCGCTTGAAGGTTGCCGAGTACATGTCGTGTAAACGGCGGTAAGTGGTGAGAGCGTGTGTGAAGAAGTACACCCCTGCAGGGTTAATATGATCTATTCGAATAGCCGTGTCCGCGGTAAAGGACTTCTGGGTTGCTTATATCAGTTCATAGACAAGTGAAAGTGGATACTCTAAAATACGCAAGATAAGCGTGAGTGCTATGGATGGCGTTCTCGTAGGGAGACGGGAGCGGATCCATAGTGGTGTATTGATATGGTGAATATGTGGACTCGTGTGCGCCACCTCAAAAGAGTCGCTTGCAGTCGTAGTTTAGGATAGCCACCGAGTCAAAGCTGGCTTGCTGCAGTTAAACCCCACCACCCCTTTGTTGATAATGATGCATATGTAGTTAGTTCTGATGTAAGTCTTGCTGGGTACATTTGTACTCACGTTTGCCTATTTTATGTTTTTGCAGAGAGACTTCAGTCTCACTAGTAATTCCGCATGGTCTTCGACGTTTAGCTTGTTACCTCAGCTACGATCTTGTGCCTCGGCAGGATTTGGTAGATAGTCAGGCTTCTCAGCCTTTTTCATTTATAGATGTCTGTACTCAGACATGATAGCTTCCGCTTGTGCTTTGTTTTGTATGCTCTGAATGTTGGGTCGTGAGACCCCTGTTTGTAATATCTCACTCCTCGGAGCCTATTGAATAAATACTTGAGTCGTAGAGTCATGTTGTGATGCCATGTTGTATTTGCACATATCGAGCATATTGTGTGTATGTTATTGAAATGCTTGGTATGTGTGGGATCTGACCATCTAGTTGTTTATCTTTAGTAGCCTCTCTTACCGGGAAATGTCTCCTAGTGTTTCCACCGAGCCATGGTAGCTTGCTACTGCTCCGGAACACTTAGGCTGGCCGGCATGTGTCCTTCTTCGTTCCTGTGTCTGTCCCTTTGGGGAAATGTCACGCGATGAATACTGGAGTCCTGTTAGCCCGCTACAGCCCGGTTCACCGGAGTCCTGCTAGCCCAGTGCTACAGCCTAGATTCACTCGCTGATGACCGACACGTTCGATGCTGGGTCATGGATGCCTGTCCCTGTAAGTCTGTGCCACTTTGGGTTTACGACTAGCCATGTCAGCCCGGGCTCCTTATCATATGGATGCTAGCGACACTGTCATATACGTGTGCCAAAAGGCGCAAACGGTCCCGGGCTAAGGTAAGGCGACACCCGTGGGAATACCGTGCGTGAGGCCGCAAAGTGATATGAGGTGTTACATGCTAGATCGATGTGGCATTGAGTCGGGGTCCTGACAGTCTTCAGGATAATCAAAACCGCAGTCAGATTCTTCTTCAGATGAGGAAACGGCTTTTGCCTTCAAGGCGCGAGTTCGGCCATAATTGGGACCGTAGATCTCTCTTTTCTCAGTAAGCTGAAACTCATGTGTGTTGAGCCTTTCAAGTATGTCAGATGGATCGAGCGTCTTGAAGTCGGGGCGTTCTTGAATCATCAGGGCTAGGGTGTCAAATGAGCTGTCAAGAGATCTTAGGAGTGTCTTGACGATTTCATGCTTGGTGATCTCAGTAGCGCCGAGAGTTTGAAGCTCATTTGTGATATCAATGAGGTGATCAAACGTGAGCTGAACATTCTCATTGTCATTTCTCTTGAAGCGGTTGAAGAGGTTGCGAAGAACACTGATCATTTGATTTCTCTGGGTTGAAACACCTCCGTTAACCTTGGAGAGCCAGTCCTAGACTAGCTTCGATGTTTCCAGAGCACTCACATGGCCATACTATCCTTTGGTCAGATGACCACAGATGATATTCTTGGCAGTAGAATCCAGTTGAACGAACTTCTTGGCATCAGCAGTGGTGACACCTTCACCAGCCTTGGGAACGCCATTCTTGACGACATACCAAAGGTCAACGTCAATGGCTTCAAGATGCATGTGCGTCTTATTCTTCCAGTAGGGATATTCAGTTCCATCGAAGACGGGGCATGCAGCGGAGAATTTGATTATCCCTGCAGTCGACATAGCTAAAACTCTATGTGGTTAAACCGAATCAAACAGAACAAGGGAGTACCTTGCTCTGATTCCAATTGAAAGTGCTAGTTATCGACTAGACGGGGGGTGAATAGGCGATTTTTATGAAAGTCTTCAAAACATGGAAGTTTCGAAGACAAACGATAGAAATGAACCTATTAACATGAAGCGGAAGGTAGGCTACACTAGGCAAGCCATAGTCAAGTATTCAAAGAAGTGAAAGCACGAAGACTATTAGCAGCTATGTAGTATGGATCAGGATGGAAGATAATGAGAAGCCAATCAGAACAAACAGTCACACAGTGAAGACAAACAGATAATGCAAACAGGCAATGATAGAACCAGTTGCGTGATGAAGACAATGATTTGTTGGACCAGTTCCAGTTGCTGTGACAACTATACATCTGGTTAGGGAGGCTGAGATTTAACTCAGAAGACTGTGTCTTCACCTTATTCCCCTTGAGCTAGGGACACACAGTCCTCGCCCAATCAGTCAGGTAAGTCTTCAAGGTAGACTTCCAAACCTTCACAGACTTCATTCACCGACGATCCATAATGACTCTTGGACGCTCAGAACGTGATGCCTAACCGGCTGGAGGATTCACAGTCCTCAAGTGTAACAAGTCTTCAAATCACACAGACAGGAAGACTTCAGTGATGCCTACACTACAAAAAAAGACACATCCGTGACATTTTGGGCCGAACGAAAAAAATTTCTGTCATACATATGACACTTCTATGACGATAATTGTGGCAAAACCCGGTATCATCATAGATGTGGTGGGCTCCTACTTCTATGACAAAAAATCATGACAGAAAATGGGCTTTTCGTCCTGGGCGGGCCGGAGATGCAGTTGCATGACATTCTTTGGGCCGTCCATGACGGAAAAAACCATGGTAGAAGCGAAGGGAGGAAAATTTCGGGGAGTTCCCGGTTAAGGTGGGAGGTCAGGGGCCGAGCGATGTGCGTTTCCCTCGTACACGTACGCGCGTGTGTGCGAGGCGTTGGCTCTAACTGAACCCGAGCGAGGCGTTGGGCTCTAACTGAACCCGAGCGATTGCACTGCAGGCTACGCGTTACTGAACCCGAGCGATCGATCGACGGCTGTTAACTGAACCCGATCGAGCGATTCCTTCGCTACTGCTGCTAATAGAAGCCGATCGATTGGATGAACAGTGAGCGTTGCCGGGGGGGTTGGATGAATAGTGAGTGGTGGCGTTGCCTCTGGATGAACAGGACCCCGTGGTGTGGAGGGCTAGATGAACAGTAGACGGTGGAGGGGTGCCCGTGTAGGGGTGGTTGAACAGGACCCCGTGGTGTGGAGGTCTGGATGAACAGTAGACGGTGGAGGGGTGGTTGAACAGTAGCCGGTGGAGTAGCGCGCGGTGGAGGCTGGATGAACAGGAGCCCGTGGAGGCTGGAGGAGGTCGACGGTGGAGATGAATAGTATCCCTTGGAGTCCCGTTTTGCGGTACGCCACACCCCTCCCGATGAACAGGACCCCCATTTCGACCGTAGGAGGTCCGTTTCGTCTGTTTTGCGGTATGCCACACCCCTCCCGATCAACATGACCCCCGTTTCGATCGTAAGAGGTCCGTTTCCTCCGTTTTATGGTACGCCACACCCCTGCCAATCAATAGGACCACCGTTTCAACCGTAGGAGGTCCGATTCCTCCATTCTGTGGTACGCCATGCCTCGTTTCCATCGCTTGTTCCGTCCCAGCCCTCCTGATGAACACGACCACGCATTCCGTTCCAACCCAACTGGTTGGCTCCCACGCGTTTCGTTGCCTCCCAATGCACATGACGCATTCCGTTGCCTCTCGATGAACACGACGCATTCCGTTGCCTCCCCATGAACACGATGCATTCCGTTGCCACCCCATGAACACGACGATGACGTTGTTTCTCCGTTCCGACCCGCCATGTACACGAGCCCTCGCCGTAAGTATGCGCGAGTATGCCTTCGAGACCCCGCCCGTATGTACACATATGTGGCCGTATTTTCTTTCTTGCACCCTGGCCGCTGTACATACGTGTACATGCTACGTGCGCACCTCTACTATGACACGTGCGCACCTCTACATCCACTAGTATATATGTACGTACATGTTCGCGACCAGAATGACAACGCTACGTACGCTTCGACCAAGTGGGACCTGACTGTCAGGCACTTCCTTGCATGCGAAGATGTAGCTGGTGGGTCCCAGCAGTCACGGGGGCGAATTGTTTTTTTTTTGCCCGGACGCACTTCCTTGCGTGCGAAGATGTAGCTGGTGGGTCCCAGCAGTCAGGGGGCGAATCATTTTATTTTTGCCCGAACGCACTTCCTTGCATGCGAAGATGTAGCTGGTGGGTCCCAGCAGTCAGGGGGAAATGTTTTTTTCATGAAATACTGTGGCCCATCCGGTGGGTCCCAGCTGTCAAGTGGAGGAATCATTATTTTCCGCATAATAAGGAGGCACTTCCTTGCTGCGGCTGTGGACCCAGTTGTCGGCCTCTCCACAACTGTCCATGTCCGATGGAAGTCGTTCCTTGACCACGTTGACCATGCCGCGCTGAGAGCACCAGGGCGGTGGACGATGGTGAGGCCTAGGAAGGGGACTACGTGGAGCCGGGGAAGATGCGGCAGTGGAAGCCCGCATGGAGAGGAGTACGAGCGTTCACTGGTTCGGCTGCGGTGTGAGGCTGCCGTCAAAGCAGGGCCTGGCCGACGGTGGGAATAGTAGGGGCGGTGAGGCCTCCGCGGCAGCACATCCGGCCACGGGAGGCAGGAGCATGCGGCACGACCGGCACTGCTTTGGGTGACTGGAGCAAGAAGACCAGAGGTTGAAGAAGCACTACGGCCGTTGGATGGACATCGTACGGTCACTGGAGCTAGAATCGTTTATATTGACTAAGTTGACAAAGCCCTCCGTCCCCGTCAACTTAGTAGGCTCACAAGTCAGTCTCCCACCAAGGTGGGTCCCAGCTAGCAGGGGGTATTCATTTTTTTGTGCGTAATAAGGAGGCACTTCCGGTGGGTCCGAGCTAACAGCAGGGGGAACATTTTTTCGCGAAATACGATGGCCCGTCGGGTGGGTCCCAGCAGTCAGGGGCAAACGTTTTTTTCCGCCAAGTACTAGTGGGCGTCCGGTGGTCCCTACTGTTAGGTGGAGAAATAATTATTTTCCTCGTAATAAGGAGGCACTTCCTTGCGGCTGTCGTGGACCCAGCTGTCAGCCTCTCCACGTGCAGTATTCTTCCAATGGAATTTGGTCGTTGACCACATTGACCACGCCGCGCCGAGAGCACCACGGCGGTGGACGATGGCGAGGCCTAGGAAGGGGACGACGCGGAGCCGGGTAAGACGCGGCAGTGGATGCCCACGCGGAGAGGAGTACGAGGGTTCACTGGTTCGGCTGCGCTGCCGTCACCGCAGAATAACAGGGGGTGTGGGTGAGTGGAGTGGAGGGATGGCCTGGCCAACAGTGGGAGTAGTATGGGGGCGGTGAGGCTTCCGCGGCAGCACAGCCGGCAACGGGAGGCAGGAGGAGGTGGCACGACCGGCACTGCTTTGGGCGGCTAGAGCAAGAAGACCAGAGGATGAAGAAGCACTACGGCCGTTGGATGGACATCGTACGGTCAGTCGAGCTAGAATCGTGCATATTGACTAAGTTGACAAAGCCCTTCGTCCCCGTCAAGTTAGTAGGCCCACTATACTGGGTCCCAGCTAGCAGGGGGAGTATTCATTTTTTTTGTGCGTTATAAGGAAGCACTTCCTTGTGTGCGAAGATATAGCTGGTGGGTCCGAGCTGTCACCGGCAGTAAAGTTTTTTTCGTGAAATACAGAGGCCCTTTCGGTGGGTCCCAGATGTCAGGTGGAGGAATCATTATTTTGCGCGTAATAAGGAGGCATTTCCTTGCGTGCGGCTGTGGACCCAGCTGTCAGCCTCTCCATGTACAGTCCACTTCAGATGCATGTTGGTCGTTGACCACATTGACCACGCCACGCCGAGAGCACCATGGCGATGGACGACGGCGAGGCCTAGGAAGGGAACAACACGGAGGCAGGGGAGACTCGGCAGTTGTTTTTGTTTCCCACACGGAGAGGAGTAGGACTGTACGAGGGTTTACTGGTTCGTCTGTCGTCGCCGGAGAATAACAACTGGTGTGGGTGAGTAGAGGGATGGGTATGTCAGCGATGGGAGTACGGTGGGGCGGTGAGGCCTTCGCGGCAGCACAGCCGACCATGGGGAGGAGGGAGCAGGCAGTCCCACCGGCGCTTGTTTGAGCGGCTAGAGCAGGAAGAGCAGAGATTGAAGAAGCATGACGGTCGTTGGATGGACATCCAACAGTATACAGGCCATCTGTGGAAAGCCTCAAATCTATGGAAAACAACATACAGCCCATCTGCCATTATTTCAAATAATTTACAGTCCATTTTCTGATTCTTACGGGTTTTTTTGGTGCCCATATTATTTTTGTTAGCATTACAGGCTATCCACGTACAATCATCTCCTGATTGTGCACGCGTCAACTTGCTAGGCCCACAAGTCAGCCTCTAAACCCATGGAGGACAAATACAACTCATTTTAAAAAATAACAGCCCATTCCATACGTTCAAACGGAAAGTTCAACATTCAGAGCAAAGTAACAGGTCTGATCCACATATAGAGTACTGAACTTCCACGTTGACAACCATCATACCCAAGTTAACTATATACTCCCACTAATACTCTAGTAGCGTACAAGTACTAACTTACTCTTAGCTAACTAGACGATGCCGGCCGCCATCTGTGGTACACACTAAACGCCGGCACCGGCGTCGTGCGCCTCGCCTTGGATTTGCAAGAGGTGCGATAGGGCGCGTTGCTCGCGCGCATTGGCCCTTTCCATGCCGGCGTGGTCCACCGAAGCTTCGGCTTCCAAGTGGGAAACCCACTTGATGAGCCGGTAGTAAAAATCGGCGTCGCGAATGCGTGCGTGCCCGATAGCCTCCAGGACTATTTGCCGGGCGCCGGCCTCCACGTAGTTGGCCCAGTTGCGGGAGCTCTGCTCGCGACTCAGAGCGTCGGTGCGCTGCTGCTCCATGTCCCGCTGGCGGCGCAAATCGGCAATACGCTGCTCCTCCGCCAGGCGGTCGCGCTCCAAAAACTCTTGCTCCTCCGCCATGCGGTCGCGCTCCAACAACTCCTTAATCTCCGCATTGCCATCTAAAGACAGATAGAATGCCTCCTCCCTCCGCCTGCCTTCCGGTGAAAACCCGAACATCAGTTCCGGCTGTGACCGCCTCCGGCGTCGCCTACCGCGGACGGGCGGGGGCATGGCGGACGTGGCGAGCGACGTCGGGCCGGTGGGGGCTTATGAGGATATGGCGAGTTGGGTCATGGTGGCACCAGAGAAGGCCGGGAAATAGTACTTATAGGCGGAAGGTAGCGCGACGGTCATTGGAATTCAATGCATAATGGCTTAGCGCGCCAGCTTGCCGTGGAAAACTAGAGAAACTGGAATTATGACTGTGTCGTCCCGTCCCGTCTGGGTCGCACGCCGGCATGGCGGTCAAATGAGTGCACTCGAATCATCTCCCTCCTTGTTAATAATGATTCCACGGATTTAAAAAGCCCGCAACAATTAAAGCGTATCTTTTTTTGCATCAGTTAGCTGCCTTAATTACGGCTGGCTGCATGTAGGCACTCAGAATCACTCGCAGGCAGTACGCGAAGCAGCATGCAACGAGTCGCAGCCGAGGGCACGCATGCAGCCACTTAAATCGCCGGAATTAATTAGGCTTAAACTTATGCATGCCATTAATTATTGCCATGCCTTGGTCTTGCTGCTTTGCTCACGGGACTAATAAACCCAGACGAAGGGAGTACCTTGGTTGGTGAGAGGTTTGAATTAAGCCCTGCAAACCAAAAAGGAGGTACTAGTATGTGTGTGATCCTCTATTTATTCATGTAGGATCGAGTAGGTCATTTCTTGAATTGAGCCCTACAAACCGTGAAGGAGGTAGTATGTGTGTGATCCGCTATTTATCCGTGTAGGATCGATAGTGTAGCTTGTCAGTTTCTTCAGAGGTAGGAATTTTTATCCGTGTAGGATCGATAGTGTAGCTTGTCAGTTTCTTCAGAGGTAGGCATTTTTATTCAAAAAACTGCCACTTCGCATCTTGTGTCGCAAATAAAACTACCAGGAGCGCATTTGAAGGCTAGCTAGTGATCGATCAGTAACTTGTAAACACTGAAGGAACAGAAATAAGTAACTGTTAATGCATCTCAATGATTCACAGATCATATACAAATATGTAGCTCCAAAAGCAAAGATCAGCCACTTCGGATCTTGCGTCGCAACTAAAACTAACTAGTAAGATTCCCATACATAAGATCAACATGTTAATGCATCTCAATGATTCATAGATCATATACAAATATGTAGCTCCAAAAGCAGCTAGTAAACATATACTATTTTCAAATCTTTCTGTGTCTATTTTCAAATGGCACTACATGCAGTGACTATACTATTCTCTTGTGCAGTTCAACCAAAATTGCGGACTCTTTGTTTATTTGCCAAATAGCAACGGGCAGACATCTCTGTCTGCACAAATATCAAGCAGCTAGTAAACATATACCACACCTTGTATTTTCGTTTTAAACATGTCTCTTCCACTTAGCATCTGTCTTGTTTTGCACTGGACAATCTGATACATTTATGTTTTGCCCTGGAAAATTTCATACTGAATTGATTTGATGGTTCAGAGCAGAAATATAGCCCCTATTCTTCATTAGACCAAGGATATCCATGTTCGCAGTGATGCAAGAGGTGAAATCGATACAACCGAAATTGAGCATCCAATCATTGAATCCTGTCCTACACCTCCAATGTAGGTCCACCCTGTCAATAAATTCACATGCAAACCACTAGTATTACTATCTAATGATAGTACAAAAGAAGTAGCAAGATAGTAGCAAATCATGTATCTTCATAATGAACAGCTCATAGTGCCACCAATTGGATATAAAGGTTTGGAAAAAACATGCTCCTAATGTTGAACCAGTTGAACTTTTTGTGCAGTTCCACTAAAATCGAGCATCCCTGTTTGCATAGATATTGAAAGTGTGATTACTCTAAAAGTGGCACTAGTTGAAGCATAGACTCACAAATATAAGCATTCCAATTTCTTAATGGGAAAAGGTAGCAAGACTGTTTCTAACCACCTGTTTGAAGGAATAAATAAAGCAACATCGGCTAATGTCAGGAAGGCATACATAGTTTTTTCTGAAAAACTGAGTCATTCCTGACCTTTCCTCTTCTTTTAAGCAAATTTTATGCAGTTCTACTAAAATAAAATGCCATCACCACCTTGACAATTCAGTGACACTGTATAAAAGGAAATGACTTAACATTACATCATGATGTCAGGTATGTAGTCGACAGGCATTAGAGACAAACATATAGACCTCCTCCGATAACATAATGAACATTAATTTTAACAAAGGTGTGACTAGCTTTACCGGGATAATTTGAGTGAACTCTACAGCATTTGTTCCTTAATATAAGACATTTTCGCATTTCAGTTTAAAGTACCCAAACATCTAGTATTTAGAAAAACAGGTAGTAGTTTTCTTGACCACATATCTGGGAAAGCTTGCCACACTTTATTTATGCCCATGTGCGGATGCAACACCATTCGAATACTACAAATATACACTAATCCAGTGGCTAGTGCAACAGTAGAGTAGTTAGTTTATTACAGGGTACAGTACAATGGTTTTATTGAACAGATTTCAATGTACTCTAGCACTGGAAGGTTTCTATAAGAATTAACAATAGAAAATGTAAAGGTAACAAGTTTCAGCATTGGTATACTAGTTGTGCATGAGCATTAAACCAAATACAAAAGTTTGAAGCTAACTAGCATTATTAACTAATGACAGTATAAAAAAAATTGCAAACCATGTACCTCCAAGGTAAATATCATTTCGAACTCGGGGGGGGGGGGACCTTAAAAATTGCTATCCCAATCTTGATAATCGAACAAACATAAAAACTTGATCGAACGAATCAAGAGAATAGCCGGAGGAGGAGGTGCCCACTCTTGACCTTTCCTCTTGTCTTCATAATTGTCTGTGCAGTTTAACCAAAATAAAATGACATTAGCGCCTTGGCATTTTGGTGACACTGTAGAAAAAAATTAACTTATCTCATGAAAGTGAGGTATGCAATCTATAAGCATTAACAGTGCAAAAATCTGAAGGTAGTAAGAAGTTTCATCGTTGGTATACTGGCTGTGCAATAGCATTAGAATGCCATAGCTGAAAATCTATAACACCTCCACAATCAACAGCTAACCCTAAAATAATCTAGTGACATTAAATGGCATTGCTTAAATTTATCGGTGGCATTAGACTGAGAGTGGCATTAGTTAAATGTGGCATCACTTTAGCAGTAGCATTGCTTGACTTCATTGCTGGCATTGTACTAACAGCAAAAAAGTGGCAATAAGAGCATGGGAGGCCCATTCGGACAACGGGCGCACTAGTATGATGTACCTCCATGGATGCAGAGTGGTGAGGGAGGTATGGTTGCCCAGAGCAACAAATATCCAGGCAGCATATGTGGATTACGTCCCATTTTTGTTCTCTTTAGCCACCTTTTTCCTATGCGAGGACAACAAACCGATCGACCTGGTCATTCTCTATTCCGTTGTCATGCCTTTCTACCCTTCTTCAACCAAGAGACATGAGACTCATTCCGTAGCTACTGATTTTCCCCTTTTCAACCTAGATGCGGGTTCGATGCCTACTCTCTTGGACAGTACAGTCTCCCTTCCTTTCCTTATTCAACCCAGACATGGATTAGTCTACATGAAGTAGGGTTTCCTTTAATAATGCAAATTATGGTTTTCGTCTACGTGGCCAGCAGAGCAGAGGATAGCAAATTGGGAAGATGGTGGAGTGGAAAAAGATCCACATGCAACAACATGGCAGATGGGGCAATAGAACAAGGTTATGGTTCGAAAAGAGGTAGCATACCCGAGGGTCAGCGGGAAGTGGCTTCGCTCGTGGTCGTCGTCCTCCGCACACACTATGGAAGCGAGCTTGGGGACGGAGGCCATCCCGCGCGGGTGCTAGGTCTGAGAGGACGGCCTTGTCGTCAGTGTGTTACCTCGCTCGCTGACGACGAGTGCGTCAACGCTGCATGTCCTTTTCTTCCCCGGCGGATCTGTGACCACCGGTGAGGAGGGAGAGAGGGCCTGTCTTTTTATATCTAGAGAGAGGGTGGTAGTGTGAGAAGCAAGTGGGCAGCCCTTAGCAAGAAAGCGCTCAAGCTCCAGCCTATATATCTTTTTTATACTACTAGTACTAGAGGTGGAGTAGTGGTAGAGTAGTTTATATTTTCTCTGCGTACAGTACCAGTTAGTCGTGCTTCAAAACTGATCGGCACGCCATTAAAAAAATAAAGGTCTATAACTAATGCGGCACCTCGAGCCAACGCGGCCAGATCACATTTTGCACGAGAAATTACACACCATGTTTCGTTGACATGTGGTCCTGTTCCAACATATCAGTGAGACGACGACGAGTAGTAGGAGTATTTCTGAACAGACGTGTAGGCCAGGGCGCCTCTTCGTGAACCATGGCAAACTCGCAACCGTCCACCGACTCTTCGCCTTTCCCTCTCGATTTGGAACTGCTGCCGCACGCTCTTCCTCTCCCTCCTCCATTTTCCTTCAGCCCTTCACCCTTTCTTCTGCCATTGTTCGATCGTCTTCTCCATGGAGGGAACAGGCCGAAAACGATCCCGTTATTCTCACCCCAATCTGAAAGATGACGTGGTGGAGGAACTCAGTGATCGGTGTGACGTCATCACCTCGGCTAGCATGGCAGGTTCGTTCAAGCCGATTCTCGACTCAACTAATAACATCATTACAAAGAACCCAAGAGTCAAGGAGCGGTTTGATCTCCCCTATCTTCTTCGCCGTGACCCTGACGACTGGCACCGGCACGACGAAGGCCTCGCCCTGTGCAAGTTGATGCCGCATGATAATGATACGTATGATGTTGAGATGCCATCGCTTGAGGGCAAGGCTTGGGCGGGCGCAAATGGAGATTGGGTTGTTTACATTGGGTCCAACTGCGAGTGGGAACTTGTGAATGTGTACACTCGTGACCGGGTTCGACTTCCAAAAATCTCAGTAGACTGCCCAGAGGTTGAGCACACCGGTATTGTACGCATGTTCAAATACGATCATGGTGATTGTCTTCTACAGAAGATAGCAATTTGTCGAGTTCCCAACCGCTCTTGGAATTACAACAATTATCAAGTTGTTGCTATCTTCGACAAGCTTGTTGCCGTCCTTGGTGGTTTGACTTGATGGATATTGCTCAAAAATCAGTTTCTGTACACGGACGAGTACTGTGATGCAATTCAATACGAGGGCCTTGTGTTTGCTGCCACCACTCGTGGCACTGTTTTTGCATGGGATCCTCGTAGTTTCGGTACGTTTGTCTTCCACCATAATTATAATTGTTTCATCCACATGCATGTATGTTAGCAAGTTTCCCTTTACTAATTAACCTTCTTCTTGTGTTTCCAAGGTCCTGTGAACATCCCACCACCTATACTTGAAAAAATTTATAACCAAGGGGGAGATGACGATGGTGATGATCATGAGCATGAGGACGAGCAGCGCCCATATACTCTGTGGCGCCTGGCAACTAATTCCGATGGATCACCTCTTCTTGTGTGTATACAGCCCACTGATGATGTTACTGCTAAGGAAGCAGGTGTAGTCTCCCATGGTCGCACTCTCCGGACCTATTCCAACACCCGTTGCCTGGTATTCGGGATGGATACTAGTGTGCTAGCGCCAAATCCTTCTCCCTGGCACAGAATTTATAGTCTTGGAGAAAACTCACTCTTCCTTTGACAAAACTATCCGATGATGGTGAAAGGCGATCCAACTGCTGTTGACACAACATTACTAGTACCATTTATGAGAAGCAACTATGTCTATGCCTCGGACATTTGGGTGGTTCCCTACCCTGGTACTGATATAGTAGGCCGCTTCAGCCTCGATGATCAGTCCTGCATTGGTCTCCAGATCGACAATCGATGGCCCATCCCAGAGAATCACTTGTGGTTCAAAGCAAGCATTTCCAACGCCGAGGAATGGTTGAGTTGAAGTTCATTTCATTGCTTGTTATTTGTTGTGTGGTGAAAACTTTAGTATTTATAATGTATCCTCGTTGTCGATGTGGGTTGATGACCTGTTGTATGTAATAAAATGATATGCCTGTGATAAACTTACTAAATTTATGAATGGCTTTCAAGTCGCTGAGTGAGTGGTGCGACGAGGCAAAAAAATATTTTCCGAATACATAATTGTTCGTGCATTGCAACAGGTTATCGGATGAGGCCAATCAACAATAGTAGTACACTATTTGTACTAGCTTCACATGCTTCACGCGTCGGGCGGGTGTTTTTACTGTAGCCATATGTTAATGTGTTCGTTGTACGTAACCAGCACCTCGAATCCTTGATACTAGTACTATATAGTAGGAGTAAGTAGTAGGATTAGTAGGGTGGCATGGGCCAGAACAAGCATTCACGTCCAGGAGTACGGCACATGCCACCACCACGACATCCATCTGACACCATATTATTTCTTGGAGTCCGTGCTAGAGCAATCTCTTCAACCTCGTTGTTTCTCTAACTTCAGCCATCGCGCAGCGGGCGAGGTGGGGGTTTGCCAATAGTCGGTTTCCTTAACTGCGGTCCCACTTGTAAGGCCAACTCCAACGCACGACCCCAAATGGACCTCCGTTTTGCATGAACTCCAACGATAATTTTGACTAGAAAAGCAAGACCAAAGAAAACAAGAACCACACGAATACATTTTACTATTCCTGTAAGTTGAATTAGTGCCTTCTCGATGCATTCATTGTTGATCCGCGAAGGCTCGATCTTGCGTGCTTCTTTCTTCTTCGAGTGTAAAGAAGTAGACGTTGCTTCCTCGCATCTAGTCTCATGTCTAGCCTCTATTCTAGTAGGAGTATCAACAAGTGCACTAATCTCATCTCTAGCCTCTGTGCTAGCTAAAAGTGATAGAACATCTACTAAATTGCGCTCTATGAATATATGGATGTACTCTTCTTCCCAATACAAAAACTTGCATCCATTCTACTCCCTCCGTTGCACAATACATGCCTTCTATTTGTCAAAATATATATGTATCTAGACATGTTTTAGTATATAGGTACATCCATTTTTGGACAAATGGAAGTCAAGTATTTTGGAATGGAGGGAGTACACAATAAAAATTTAAGTTAGCACAACTAGTCTAATCCGAGAGCACAACCAAAGATTTGGTTGGGTTCTTCCTCCTTTTCCCAACACTTGGGACATCCAGCATCCAGGTCGTGTCATGAAAGAAAATAGAGTGTTAGTTGAAGCCACGAGATGTGCATCTTGGGTTAAACTGTAAACAGAATCTTACTACTCTTGAGTAACTCCAAAAGCAGCCACCGAAGATCTTTATTGGATTTGTTTTTCATCACCAGCATGTCGAGGTGAAAGATGTGAAGGTTCAGTGGGTACTCTTGCGTTTTCAGTGACATGTGGGGCCGCATGTGAGCAAACAGACGATGGGATCCACACGTCCGCTGGCTGGCTGAGAAGAGAGATAGAGGAGGGATGAGCACGGACTGCAGGAAATTTGTTCTACGTACCTCGATATAGGCTCGATATAGTGGGGTGGCATGGGCCATAACTAGCATTCACGTCTAGCAGTATGGCACATTCCACCCACACGAGTCCCATCCTACACCAATTTTCTTGGAGTCCATGCTACAGCCATCTCTTCTCCCTCCCGTTTTCTCAGTCATCGCGCGGTGGGCGGGGTGGGGGTTTGCTGATAGTCGGTTTGCTCAACTGCGGTCCCACTTGTAAGTGAAAATGCAACACTGCACGCATTCCCACTTGAGCGGCGTGCCAGACCAACCATGTGGGGGTGCGACGTGAACACGGTAGGCTTTTCCTTTTGAACTCGTATCTTGTAAAATTTGGTTCTGCTCCATGGCGCAACCGATAGATAGAAAATAATGATTATGCCTAGAGTAATGAGAAGTTTGGTTCTGGCGCCGTTCATGCATGGAGTACGTACGAAAATTATGAAGTTAATGCGAAAGGTAAGATAATTATTGTAGTATCATATACTACTACATGGATTTGACGAAAAGATAAAAAATACATAGGGATCCATCAACGACATCCTCACGCCCTAGTGCGCCGGGTCACCAACCGACGTGTGAGGAGCAGCGGCTTTGGTGGCGAGCTCAACGTGCTTCTGAACAGTGTCGTCCAAGGTTGCCTTGCGGTCCAAGAAGGCCAGCGTCCTATCGTCCTCCTCTTGCATGTAGTAGTCCTTGTGGACGATTTGCGCGTAGACGTGGGTGATTATGTCGATGGCGTCTTGCTGCGCCAGGCGCTGTGCGGCGAGCACGACCTCGAGGTGGAAATTATCTGGCGCGACGGCGGGCAGTCGCAGGGCCACCAGTGCATCGAAGAGGTTGTCACCATAGTGGTCGTTGAGGGTGGCGGGCATCGCAGAGCCTTGGCGCATCGGCTGGAGGCTTACGTCAAAGTCGTCCGCAAGCTTCTTGACGACGGTGAACTTATCAAGGAAACCGACGAGGACCTCATCGAACAAGGAGACGAAGCTGTCGTCCAAGCGGCCCCTCGCCCTGGCGGCCTCAAGCAATACTACCTGGAGACGTTCCTCGGTGCCGGGCCGCATGCCGGCATCATGGACCATCTGGCACAGCCGGCTGATGCTCGCGCTCATCGCCTCCATGGGTCTAGCTTAGCTTCTAGTCAACTCATCTTGCGATTTAAGTGATCACTCTTGCCCTTGGTTAGCGCGCGTAGGTGCATAAGATTTCGTACTACTCCTCGGCCCTCTACTGCACCTGCCTTTGGCTGTATGATAGGTGGCCCAGCCACCCCCTGGGCCCACGATCATTCACCCAAAGGCAGTTGCCGTAAGTCAATGAAGATGTGTCCCCTCCATGCCGGTGCAGTATAGTCATCTCACCGGACCTCTAGTTGGGGCCAAACGAGAGAAGTTCGATGTTTACTGGTTTATTGGTCCCCTTTGCATTTTGCGCTAAGTTTTGACTTTTGATTTAACTAATAAAATGTTAATGCATGTAAACAAAAATGTTGTGTAAGTCACCTTACGAAAACCAAATAATCCCAAAATACTTAGGCATGGTGCATTAACTCCCTGCTTGTTTCTTATTTCGTGACATATCAACCAATGAGACATGTGGGCCTTGCATGCTTTCAATGACTTGAGACTACCGAACATGACATGCAGTGTTTAGTTCATTGCATGTAATCCTATTAGTACTCTAGTTAGCAAAAAAATATTAAGTTCTCTCGCTGATAGGAATAAAACACCATGTATTTATTTACAGAGGGAGTAGTACATTTTTTGTGACATGCATTACTAGATATTGCTAGTCAAATACTAAAATCCAGATGGACATGGTAGTACTCCTAAATCTAGACGGTGGTGCTACTAGTACTAGTAGTAGTACTCCCTCTGTTTCTTTTTACTCTGCATATAAGATTTGGTCAAAGTCAAACTGCACAAAGTTTGACCAAATTTATATAAAAGATTATGAACATCTACAATACTAAAACTATATACTGTGAAAATACGTCTCATGGTGCATCTAATAATATTGATTTCATATTGTGAATGTTTATATTTTTTAATATAAAGTTAGTCAAACTCTACAAAGCTTGACTTTGACCAAACCTTATATGCGGACTAAAAAGAAACGGAGGGAGTACTACCAATGTAGTAGTAGGAGTACTAGCACTGTACTGCCCGTTGGTCAAATTATTACGTGTTGCTCCTCACAGTGAAGTGACAAGACCCTGCGCTGGAGATGACACCTAAGTATAGGCGCCGTGTTCGGCGTACCATAGTCAGCCTCACCATCTGCAGTCACTATCATCATGGCTGTAGAGCTAGCCTGCTTACAACTAGCCCTGTTCAACATAATTTCCCGTGTGTAGATGCCCGTGCATTGCACGGAACACCAAGATTGGGGGTGGATGGCTCCGGCAGCGGCCATCGCGCCAGATTTTTCCACGGCCTTCTAGATGTGGTGGGGAGGAGATAAGGCTGATTGTGAGAGATAAGGAGTTGTTTGTAAATAGGGAACAAGTGAGGGCATCTTTTTGCAAAAATGGAGAAGCTTGGTTTGTATGCATCAGATCTAGATCCGACGGCTATTGGTGAAAGATGGGAGGCACAACATCATCACCAACTCAGGACCTGTTTGATTCGCAGGATTTTGAAAATGCAGGAATAGGACACGGCAATATTACAAGTTTCAAACTGATATTACAAATGTTAGGGGTAATGTTGCACCTACGAAGAGGGAATTACTAGGATGTTTACGTAAGAACTTTCGTTACTTTAGGTGGATGCAGCATTATCGTACAAACTAAAATCCACTGCCCTGACAAGTCACTAATGGGCAAATAAGTTTTCGAGTCTCTGGCCACGTGATGTTTCAAAACCAAATTCAGCTTCTACGGAGACTTTGTCATTTAGGCTTAGACGCTTGCGGTGATCAGCACGCCATTCATTGTTGCGCCAGAGAATGCCAAACCTCATTACCTTGAGCACACTTGCCTGCAGAACAAAGAACTCGGTCAATTTAATCTCAGATGTGCTGCCTCGGTAGTCTATCAAATCAATTTCTGTAAGATGGAGATCAAGGCATTCGATGAGATTGTTATAGTGCAGCACATTTTTCACTTTCGGGTCTTTTTTATCTGCAAAAGAAGAGAACATATTAGAGCAGCTGGTTGCATAAGATTGCCGTGTCATCAAGAGGTACCAATATCATTCACTCATACGATAGGGTTGGCTGGCTAGTGATATTTTTTCACTCTCTCTCTCTCTCTTTCTGTTTCCTCTCATTTAACTAGGAGCACGTGAAGTGCTTGGGCATTTGTTGCCTTCCTCTATGTGGCCGATGCCATATTTCGCAAAAGTATGCCACATAATACGCATCAATGTCAAATCAAAAGATTTTGGCACCGCTCTCGCGATGTGAGAGAGTTGGCACCGCTGTGCACACAGACCCACATGTATAAACAAATCAATCAAACCAACTACACCAACCTCTCACTCTCCCAAACAAGTGTTTTTTTATTGCCTCGGTCCTCTCTCTCTCCCACCCAGTGTTTTTTCATTGTGTGAGTTAATTTGGCACCGGAGCAAAGTAGGTGATCCAGATTGGGGCACCAGGCGAGCAATGGAGGGGCATCGATGCCAAATGCATCACAAGTGAATTTGGCACATGTTTTGGCCTACATAGCCCACTTTTGTACTCCCTCTGTCCCACAATTCTTGTCTTAAATTTGTCTAAATACGGATGTATCTAGTTACATTTTAGTGTTAGATATATCCGTATCTAAACAAATGTGAGACAAGAATTTTGGGAGGGAGGGAATACTACCTCGTATTTAGTATAAACTTTTGACCATGGATTTACCTAAGAAAATGCCAATGCATGTCACTAAAAATTACACCATTTGAAATTATGTTCAAATACGAATCCAACGATATAGTTCTTAGTGACATGTATTAACATTTTGTCAGTTAAATCTATGGTCAAATTTTGATACTACAAAATTGGAAGAGTAAACCAGGACGGAGGTAGTACTTTCTCTTAGGGTAACCATAGAGTTACTAGAGTAGTCTAAGTTACTTTCCACTATGACTAGCCAAGGCTACTATAGTAGTACAACATAAATACGATGCAGGTGATCACGTGAGCAAAAATACTAAAAACATTTCTTTCGGTGCAGTGCGTAGATGCAGTTTTGAACACTACACTTGTCATCGTAATTTGGGAAAATTACGAAAAAATTGAGGTACGTTGTGATTACCGTTTACTTATAGGAAAGAAGTTTCACCTCGATGAGTAGCTTCTCCGTGCATGGAAAGCATGTAAGGAATCCAACAACTTGATCTAGATTGGGGCCGATAGATTTTAGTGCTCAGATCTTCATTGTGCGCATGGACTGGGTCAAGCTTGTGGGAATCATTTTCTGGAAGACGGTCATATATACATCAAGATAAATTTAGAAACGTGAATTTCAAGAAGACGGAGAAGAAGATGAGTGGTGTACCTGAACGATTACGGATCCAATGAAGAGTTCGGAGAATTTGGCAGAAAAGTACACCAACCCTGTCAATTTCGGCGTGTCAATGACCCTGATTTTTGTTGGACCTTCTAGATCCGATACAAGCAATCTCTCAAGGAAAGGCGCATTCTCAATTACCATAATGTGGAACAGCTGGAGTGATCTCTTCCCAATTGATGTCTTGTTGCGGGGCCAGCAAGACACATAAATCCATCGGAGATTCGTCGTCGCGATGTGGAGGCTAATGAACCCGTGGATCTGCTCAAGACGAATGTACTCGAGCGCAGTACAGCTACGGAGCAGGTGCTCCATAGACTTCTTCAAGATGACAACGTCGAAGAGGTCGAGCTGCTTGAGTTGAGGGAGAAGAAGGGCGGGCGCGACATTAATCTGGGGAAGATAGCAGGAGCTGAAGCTGGCGCGGTGCAGCGTTGGCGTGAGGCGGAGCGCGGACGGCGGCAGAGAGCGACATCATCCAGCTTCAAAGGTGAGCTCCTCGAGCTGATCTAGGGCGGGGGATAAGAACCACTCGTCGAACTTGGGTTTGACCTTGCAGTTGGCACTGAACATGCGGATGTCAAGGCATCTGGCTGGCCCAGGGTGCGATGAAAGGATCTTGGAGACTTCGGCCATGCGTTTGCAATCCTCGTCGCAGAGGCAGCTGTCGACGGTGAGGTTGAGGGGGACGCAGCACCAGAGGTGGCGCCACCCCCGAGAGAGCAGGGCGGTCCGCACGGCTGGTGGGGAGGAGGCCGATGATGACGAGTAGCATGTCGTCGGGGAGGCTGCTGATGAAGTCCAGGCTCACCGGATGCGGTTTTGGCTCGAGCCGCCTCCACTTGTTGGCTGCCTCGCCGTCCATCTCAACCGGCGGCGACGCTGGTGTACACGTGTGCTGGTGTGTGTTGTGTGCTGGGTGTGCGCGAGTGCGTCCTTCTGTGCATGCCGCCGCGCAGTGGTGAATTGTGCGCGAGTGCATCCTTCACGCGCAAGAAGTTTGTCCTCAATGTGCCCTCAATTTTACTAGCATGCGGGGTGCTACCCCGAGTGATTTCAACTTTGTTTACTTCACCGCGTGTCAGATGGGCCTCTAGTTTACTTATTTTCACCCACTGTCACATGGGCCAGCACACGAAGATACAGAACACGAGCTGACAAGGCAGCATGTGGATTGGTTGACCGGTCAACTAAACAATATACGGAGCTATACACTGACACAGTGGGCGTGTAATCCGTCGGTATAGAGAGTTCGAGTGAGAGGGGAGGCCCGTGAGAGATAGCAGAGAGAGAGAGAGAAAGAGCTACTCCCTCCGTTCGATAATGCAGTTTCAACATTTTTTTAAGTCAAACTTTTGAAGCTTTGACCAAGTTTATAAAGAAATTACTTATATCTACAATACCAGAGATAAATGATAGTATGAAGTAAGTACATGTTGTGATGAATCTAATGATTGTTCCAGATGTAAATGTCTTTCTCCACATATACCTGGTCAAACTTTTCTGAGGTTTGACTTTTCAAAACATCCATATGCTTATGGACGTGACAGAGTCCCTAACTAGAGAGAGAGAGAGAGAGAGAGTGAGTGAAAAAAGGTGTGTGTGCTTGTGTGAAAGATACATGGACAACACACGATAAAAGTAGAGAAAAAGCATGCGTGTCTTATGCAAACATATCACACATGCATCTTCGACAACGGAGGCAAGGTGAGGAGATAGTGTGTGGTTGTTTGGAACCGAGAGAGCAAGACCCCTAGCACGTGGTCAAGAGGGGTCTGACAAACAAGGGAGAGAGGTCGAGAGAGACGTACGGAGAAAATGCAGACATGGGGAGGAGAGAGTGTATGTTTGTCATAGAGAGATCCCCTGGAGATCGTGATGGGACTACATGGGTGGGAGATCGAGTGACAAGGTGTGTGCGCGATAGAAGATGCCCCGAGAGATATCGAGATAGACGTATGGATGGAAGGAGACAAAACGTGTGTTCCTGATGGCTAGTAAGAGTTAATCATACTTAGGAGGGGGGAGTGCTTGCGCCTATGATGGAGTGAGGGATTATGGTACTTAGGGGGGTGCGTGTCACATGGAGAGAGAACAAGGGCGGAGAGTGTTGGATGGGTCTATATGTATAGCGCGAGCGAGACATGTGTATGTGTGAACCAGGGAGATATAAGGCCAGTTTGGCTTGCGTCCTGAGCATCTTTTGACTGGCCTGGGGTTGTGGCTGGATTTCATGCACGCTTGTTATGTTGCTATGTGATAGCCTGGCTTATTAGGGATGATATACTACTCATATCAATAAGGAATTCCTTCTTTTGCGGGAGCCCATTCGGATAGAACTCCAAAGTTAAGCGTGCTCAGCTTGGAGTAGTGTTAGGATGGGTGACCGGCCGGTAAGTTGCTCCCGGGTGCACATGAGTGAGGACAAAGTGTGCAGAAAACACTAGTATTGATCTGTGGGGCCAGTCTAGATCCCGCCAGGAGTAACGACCACCGGCGGGTGTGTCCAGGGTGTTACAAGTTGGTATCAGAGCCTTCCCCGACCTTAGGAGCCCCCTGCTTGATCGAATCGCTGGCGTTATTGAGTCTACAAATGTTTTGAGTCATTTATGAATATATATATTGGAGAGTTAGGAATTCTTTTTACTCCTTAGTCCCTTCATCGCTCTGGTGAGGCATCCTGGCGTAGAGTTTTGACTCTTCTCTTCTTAAATTTCACTAAAAAAATTTAAGATCACGCGGGTATCTTGGAATCGTTCCGATGGTTTTGTGACGAGAACATTGTTATTGGTGCCTCCTGACATTTAGGGGTTGTGGCAGTGTCCCGGGGAGTTGAGCTCCAAGGTGTTGTCGTCACAATTTTATCGTTGCAGTTCTGGAATACCTGAGATTAGTTTCACTGACATCGAAAATCTCTTTTATGTAGTTGTTGGTGAGATAACCTCGACGCCACCCAGTACTGGGACGGGAGTTCGGGAGTATTGCCATAACTCGTATAACGGATTCTTTTCGAAGGTTGAGGTAGACGATTTCCGAAGGTTTCTTGGTTATGTGTTGAAGGATGGATACAACTGGATGTAGGATTTGCTAGTTTTTGTTGGGGAACGTTGCAGAAAATTAAAATTTTTCCTACGGTTTCACCAAGATTCATCTATGAGTTCATCTAAGCAACGAGTCTAGGGAGATAGTTTGCATCTACATACCACTTGTAGATCGCGTGCGGAAGCTTGCAAGGTGATGATGTAGTCGTACTCGACGTGATCCAAATCACCGATGACCTGCGCCGAACGGACGGCACCTCCGCGTTCAACACACGTACGGAACAGCCACGTCTCCTCCTTCTTGATCCAGCAAGGAAGGGAGGAAAGGTTGAGGGAGATGGCACCAGCAGCAGCACGACGGCGTGGTGTTGGTGGAGCTGCAGTACTCCGGCAGAGCTTCGCTAAGCACTATGGAGGTGGAGGAGGTGTTGGGGAGGGAGAAGGAGGCAACCAAAGGCCAGGTCGTTCAGGTATGAAGTCCCTCCTCTCCCCCACTATATATAGGGGTGCCAAGGGGGGGTGGCCGGCCCTAGGAGATCAAATCTCCTAGGGGGTGCGGCGGCCAAGGGGGGGTTTTCCCTCCCCCCAAGGTACCTAGGAGGTGCCTTACCCTCCTAGGACTCTTGCCCCCTTGAACCCTAGGCGCATGGGCCTATGTGGGGCTGGTGCCCTTGGCCCATTAGGCCAAGGCGCACCCCCACACAGCCCATGTGGCCCCCCGGGACAGGTGGACCCACCCGGTGGACCCCCGGGACCCTTCCGGTGGTCCCGGTACAATACCGATAACCCCGAAACTTGTCCCGATGCCCGAAACAGGACTTCCCATATATAAATCTTTACCTCCGGACCATTCCGGAACTCCTCATGATGTCCGGGATCTCATCCGGGACTCCGAACAACATTCGGGTTACTGCATATACATATCCCTATAACCCTAGCGTAACTGAACCTTAAGTGTGTAGACCCTACGGGTTCGGGAGACATGCAGACATGACCGAGACTCTCTTAGTCAATAACCATCAGCGGGATCTGGATACCCATGATGGCTCCCACATGCTCCTCGATGTTGTCATCGGATGAACCACTATGTCGAGGATTCGATCAAACCCTGTATGCAATTCCCTTTGTCAATCGGTACGTTACTTGCCCGAGACTCGATCGTCGGTATCCCAATACCTTGTTCAGTCTCGTTACCGGCAAGTCACTTTACTCGTACCGTAATGCATGATCCCGTGTCCAACACCTTGGTCACATTGAGCTCAATATGATGATGCATTACCGAGTGGGCCCAGAGATACCTCTCCGTCATACGGAGTGACAAATCCCAGTCTCGATCCGTGTCAACCCAACAGCTACTTTCGGAGATACCTGTAATGTACCTTTATAGTCACCCAGTTACGTTGTGATGTTTGGTACACCCAAGGCATTCTTACGGTATCCGGGAGTTACACGATCTCATGGTCGAAGGAAGAGATACTTGACACTTGCAAAGCTCTAGCAAAACGAACTACACGATCTGTTATGCTATGCTTAGGATTGGGTCTTGTCCATCACATCATTCTCCTAATGATGTGATCCCATTATCAACTACATCCAATGTCCATAGTCAGGAAACCATGACTATCTGTTGATCATAACGAGCTGGTCAACTAGAGGCTTACCAGGGACATAGTGTGGTCTAAGTATTCACACGTGTATTATGATTTCCGGATAATACAGTTGTAGCATGAATACAAGACAATTATCATGAACAATGAAATATAATAATACTTTTATTATTGCCTCTAGGGCATATTTCCAACAGTCTCCCACTTGCACTAGAGTCACTAATCTAGTTACATTGTGATGAATCGAACACCCATAGAGTTCTGGTGTTGATCATGTTTTGCACGCGAGAGAGGTTTAGTCAGCGGATCTGCGACATTCAGATCCGTGTGCACTTTGCAAATCTCTATGTCTCCATCTTGAACATTTTCACGGATGGAGTTGAAACGACGCTTGATGTGCCTGGTCTTCTTGTGAAACCTGGGCTCCTTTGCGAGGGCAATAGCTCCAGTGTTGTCACAGAAGAGTTTGATCGGCCCCGACGCATTGGGTATGACTCCTAGGTCGGTGATGAACTCCTTCACCCAAATCGCTTCATGTGCTGCCTCCGAGGCTGCCATGTACTCCGCTTCACACGTAGATCCCGCCACGACGCTCTGCTTGCAGCTGCACCAGCTTACTGCTCCACCATTCAACATATACACGTATCCGGTTTGTGACTTAGAGTCATCCCGATCTGAGTCGAAGTTAGCGTCGACGTAACCCTTTACGACGAGCTCTTCGTCTCCTCCATAAACGAGAAACATGTCCTTTGTCCTTTTCAGGTACTTCAGGATATTCTTGACCGCTGTCCAGTGTTCCTTGCCGGGATTACTTTGGTATCTTGCTACCAAACTTACGGCAAGGTTTACATCGGGTCTGGTACACAGCATGGCATACATAATAGATCCTATGGCTGAAGCATAGGGGATGACACTCATCTCTTCTTTATCTTTTGCCGTGGTCGGTGACTGAGCTGAGCTCAGTCTCATACCTTGTAACATAGGCAAGAACCCCTTCTTGGACTGATCCATTCTGAATCTCTTCAAAATCTTATCAAGGTATGTGCTTTGTGAAAGACCTATGAGGCGTCTCGATCTATCTCTATAGATCTTGATGCCTAATATATAAGCAGCTTCTCCAAGATCCTTCATTGAAAAACACTTATTCAAGTAGGCCTTAATGCTGTCCAGAAATTCTATATTATTTCCCATCAGGAGTATGTCATCTACATATAATATGAGAAATGCTACAGAGCTCCCACTCACTTTCTTGTAAACGCAGGCTTCTCCATAAGTCTACATAAACCCAAACGCTTTGATCATCTCATCAAAGTGAATGTTCCAACTCCGAGATGCTTGCACCAGTCCATAAATGGATCGCTGGAGCTTGAATACTTTGTTAGCGTTCCATAGTATGCGGCAATTGCTAACATGATTCGGACGGACTTTAGCTTCGCTACGGGAGAGAATGTCTCGTCGTAGTCAATCCCTTGAACCTGTCGATAACCCTTAGCGACAAGTCGAGCTTTATAGATGGTAATATTACCATCCGCGTCCGTCTTCTTCTTAAAGATCCATTTGTTTTCTATCGCTCGCCGATCATCGGGCAAGTCTGTCAAAGTCCATACTTTGTTTTCATACATGGATTCTATCTCGGATTTCATGGCTTCAAGCCATTTGTTGGAATCCGGGCCCGCCATTGCTTCTTCATAGTTCGAAGGTTCATTGTTGTCTAACAACATGATTTCCAGGACAGGGTTGCCGTACCACTCTGGTGCGGAACGTGTCCTTGTGGACCTACGAAGTTCAGCAGTAACTTGATCCGAAGTACCTTGATCATTATCATTGTTTTCCTCCTCAGTTGGTGTGGGCATCACAGGAACGGTTTCCTGCGCTGCGCCACTTTCCCGCTCAAGAGGTAGTACTTCATCGAGTTCTACTTTCCTCCCACTTACTTCTTTCGAGAGAAACTCTTTTTCCAGAAAGCATCCGTTCTTGGCAACAAAGATCTTGCCTTCGGATCTTAAGTAGAAGGTATACCCTACAGTTTCCTTAGGGTATCCTATGAATACGCATTTTTCCGACTTGGGTTCGAGCTTTTCAGGTTGAAGTTTCTTGACATAAGCATCGCATCCCCAAACTTTCAGAAACGATAGCTTAGGTTTCTTTCCAAACCATAATTCATACGGTGTCGTCTCAACGGATTTAGACGGTGCCCTATTTAAAGTGAATGTAGCTGTCTCTAGAGCGTATCCCCAAAATGATAGCGGTAAATCGGTAAGGGACATCATAGACCGCACCATATCCAATAGGGTGCGATTACGACGTTCGGACACACCATTTCGCTGAGGTGTTCCAGGCGGCGTGAGCTGTGAAACGATTCCACATTTCCTTAAGTGTGTACCAAATTCGTGACTTAAGTATTCTCCTCCACGATCTGATCGTAAGAATTTTATCTTTCGGTCACGTTGATTCTCTACCTCATTCTGAAATTCCTTGAACTTTTCAAAGGTCTCAGACTTGTGTTTCATTAAGTAGACATACCCATATCTACTCAAGTCATCTGTGAGAGTGAGAACATAACGATATCCTCCGCGAGCCTCAACGCTCATTGGACCGCACACATCGGTATGTATGATTTCCAACAAGTTGGTTGCTCGCTCCATTGTTCCGGAGAACGGAGTCTTGGTCATTTTACCTAAGAGGCATGGTTCGCACGTGTCAAACGATTCATAATCAAGAGACTCTAAAAGTCCATTGGCATGGAGCTTCTTCATGCGCTTGACACCAATGTGACCAAGGCGGCAGTGCCACAAGTATGTGGGACTATCGTTATCAACTTTAAATCTTTTGGCATCTACACTATGAACATGTGTAATATTACGCTCGAGATTCATTAAGAATAAACCATTGACCATCGGAGCATGACCATAAAACATATCTCTCATATAAATCGAACAACCATTATTCTCAGACTTAAATGAGTAGCCATCTCGTATTAAACGAGATCCAGATACAATGTTCATGCTCAAACTTGGCACTAAATAACAATTATTAAGGTTCAAAACTAATCCCGTAGGTAAATGTAGAGGCAGCGTGCTGACGGCGATCACATCGACTCTGGAACCATTCCCGACGCGCATCGTCACCTCGTCCTTCGCCAGTCTCCGTTTATTCCGCAGCTCCTGCCGTGAGTTACAAATATGAGCAACGGCACCGGTATCAAATACCCAGGAGTTACTACGAGTACTGGTAAGGTACACATCAATCACATGTATATCAAATATACCTTTGGTGTTGCCGGCCTTCTTATCCGCTAAGTATTTGGGGCAGTTCCGCTTCCAGTGACCCTTCCCCTTGCAATAAAAGCACTCAGTCTCAGGCTTGGGTCCATTCTTTGACTTCTTCCCGGTAACTGGCTTACCAGGCGCGGCAACATCTTTGCCGTCCTTCTTGAAGTTCTTCTTACCCTTGCCCTTCTTGAACTTAGTGGTCTTATTGACCATCAACACTTGATGTTCTTTCTTGATTTTAGCCTCTGCTGACTTCAGCATCGAGAACACTTCAGGAATGGTCTTTTCCATTCCCTGCATGTTGTAGTTCATCACAAAGCTCTTGTAGCTTGGTGGGAGCGACTGGAGGATTCTGTCAATGACCGCCTCATCTGGGAGGTTAATGTTCAGCTGGGTCATACGGTTGTGCAACCCAGACATCTTCAGGATGTGCTCACTGACAGAACTGTTTTCCTCCATCTTACAACTGTAGAACTTGTCGGAGACATCATATCTCTCGACCCGGGCATGAGCTTGAAAAACTAGTTTCAGCTCTTCGAACATCTCATATGCTCCGTGATGCTCAAAACGCTTTTGGAGCCCCGGTTCTAAGCTGTAAAGCATGCCGCACTGAACGAGGGAGTAATCATTAGCGCGAGACTGCCAAGCATTCATAATGTCTTGGTTCTCTGGGACGGGAGCGTCACCTAGCGATCCTTCTAGGACATATTGTTTCCTGGCAGCTATGAGGATGATCCTCAGGTTCCGGACCCAGTCCGTATAGTTGCTGCCATCATCTTTCAGCTTGGTTTTCTCTAGGAACACGTTGAAGTTCATGTTGACATTAGCGTTGGCCATTGATCTACAAGACATATTTTCAAAGGTTTTAGACTAAGTTCATGATAATAAAGTTCTAATCAAATTATGAACTCCCACTTAGATTAGACATCCCTTTAGTCATCTAAGTGTTACACGATCCGAGTCGACTAGTCCGTGTCCGATCATCACGTGAGACGGACTAGTCATCGTCGGTGAACATTCTCATGTTGATCGTATCTTCCATACGACTCGTGTTCAACCTTTCGGTCTTCGTGTTCCGAGGCCATGTCTGCACATGCTAGGCTCGTCAAGTTAACCCTAAGTGTTTTCGCTGTGTAAAACTGTCTTACACCCGTTGTATGTGAACGTAAGAATCCATCACACCCGATCATCACGTGGTGCTTAGAAACGACGAACTGTAGCAACGGTGCACAGTTAGGGGAGAACACTTCTTGAAATTTTATAAGGGATCATCTTATTTACTACCGTCGTCCTAAGTAAACAAGATGCATAATACATAATAAACATCACATGCAATTATATATAGTTGTGACATGATATGGCCAATATCATATATGATATGGCCAATATCATATAACCGGCCGGGGTCAGCGATGGAGTGGCGGTGCGTCTGTCCTGCCGTATCGAAGGATGTAGCGAAGACGCTTATTGCTTGTTCCCCACCGGGTCGGTGGCAGCATTGGCGGCGGGAGACGGAGAACGACAAGGTGGCCCGCCGATGGGGGTCGTCTGAGCAACG
Organism: Triticum dicoccoides; assembly: GCF_002162155.2. NCBI lineage: Eukaryota > Viridiplantae > Streptophyta > Magnoliopsida > Poales > Poaceae > Triticum > Triticum dicoccoides. Next base: position 320,033,960 of record NC_041390.1, read on the forward strand.
CGGGCGGTGAGGGCAGCCCGATGCTCAGCTCTAGCCCGGCGAGTGTCCACCATGGAGACGATGGAGTGGTGGAGCAACGAACTAATGGAAGGGAAGCTACGGCGCACCCCTACCTGGCGCACCAAATGTCGGATGTGGGGTTCCGGCAAACCCTTAAGGTTCGAACACTGGGGTGTGCGCGAAGTCTTTTCCTCCCACCGATCTACGCCCTAGCTCGGTAAGAACTCGTGGACGAACTCGGCGAACTCGCAACACAGAAAGACACAAGATTTATACTGGTTCGGGCCACCATTGTGGTGTAATACCCTACTCTAGTGTGGTGGTGGTGGATTGCCTCTTGGGCTGATGATGAACAATACAAGGGGAAGAACAGCCTCCTCAGGTTGAGGTGTTCTTGTGCTTGGCTAACTTGTGTGGGTGAGTGCTGGATGAACTGCTCTATCCTTCTGCTCTCGTCCCTTGTTCTCATCCGTCCCCCCTGCACGGCGGTGGCTAGCTCTACTTGTATAGGCCCTGGTCCTTTTCCCAAATATTGAGCGGGAAGGGAGCCAACAACGGTGGGCAAATTCGAAGGGGGACAGCTAGTACAAGCCATCCTGACAAAGGTGGTCTCTGCCTGCGAAAGGGTCTGGTGGTGATGTCACAACCTGCATTTTGTAACATGTCATTTGCATTATTAAAGCATGAAAATATGGACCAACAAAAACTTTTGCATTATTTGTCTTTTATTTTTGGAGTTGGTTTTCTCTGTGTGGTTTTTCAAGTGCTCTCTATAGTCAACTACTCCACCTTACATACTTCACCTCTGTGCCCAAACTTCTGCCCAACGATCATGCCATGTGTATATTGCAATATAGTATTTTCTTACAGAAATAATTTGGCCAAAAAGTACTTTCAAAAATTAGTTTTCCAAAAACCCCTGAATTGAGGTTTGCACTACAAGTACTTGATTTGGGGTATGAAAAATATTTCAAAGAGTATATTTGAAACCTATTAGATATAGGATTCCCATAAACCACAAAAATATAATTTTAAAAGTTATTTTCCTATTTTATTTAAAATCTTTTTCTTAAGGCCACAAATGGTCTTTAATAGGAAAAAATATTTTATTGTTTCAAAAATATTTGACAAAAATCAGGGAAACTCAGTGGACATATATTTTCCATATATAAGAGTTTAAACACATGGTCATGTTCAAAATATTGGACAAAACCTCCCAAAACCATTTTTGCCCATTTCAAGGATTTGAAATATTTCTACAGGAAATATTTTCATAAAAATCCAAGGAAAATCCAGCAAGTCACAAATGCATATTGTGATCACCTTGCAAAGCCTCACATCAATCAAGGTCATTTGGGCTCACCAAAATACCCCAAAACCCTCTCTGACCAGAATCAAATTTGAACAACTTTGTACTACCAACTTTATCTCTTTGAGCCCAACTTTTGTGAGCATGTTCACATGACCAAATGAGGCCAGTACACCAAGTGGTGCATCAATGGGAAGTGATTTTCTCAACTAGATCTACACAAGTTCATTTCAGCTAATTTCTAGGGTTTACAAAAGTTGCATTGGCAACTTTGCCCAAATAAGCTCCAAATTGGTGGAAGGCCCTAATTATATGTGTCATTTCACCCTGTGGAGTCTCATGGCAAATAGAAATCATCTACTTGCCCAAACCATTATCAAACACCTTCTGACACTTTTCCAAAATGCTATTTTTTGACCTCCTCCACTAATCTCCATGACCTCTTCTACCCCCCAGTAACTTTCCTCTGGCCATAGATCAATGATTAAGGGGTGAAACAACCCCATTTACCTCCCTGGACATCAGCTTTTCTCTCTCCCTCAACCTCCCTCCTCACTCTAGTGGCCACCCAGGGCATCCAAAGCCCCTTCCCCTTTCTTTACTCCCTCCTAGACCTGCTGGACATGCTTGGGGGCACCCACACTGCTTATAAAATGGCATGCCAAGCCATTTGGGCGCTCTAGAACATGCTACAGTGGGGCGAGGCACTGTAGCCGCCCCCTTCCAACTGCCTCCAGCCACCTCGGGCCTCCCCAGCGCGCCCGACGATGCGCCTCGACGTCTGCGACACGCCACACCTCTGTCCCCCTCCTCCTTCTCCCTTCTCTAGCCCCAGCTCACACACGCGCCGGCCGCCCGAGCGCCCCAGTGAGCGCGCTCGCACGCGCTAGCCTCTGCCCCCTGCTCCCAATCTCTACTCTCCATCGCTCTGGACCAACCCCACAAACGCCTCAGACATGCCCCGACGAGCCCTCATGACCCGCTTCGACCGCAATAGGCTCGCCGGCGCACACCTCCTCGGTGGACCGCCGCCCGCATATTTAAGGGCCTCCCCGAGCCCTCTTCTCCTCACCACTCACTCTCCCACTCCCCTAGTCACCCCCTACACCGCTCGCTCCTCTCCAGAAGCTCTTGATCTCGAGCTCCGCCGCGGCGGCTCGCCGTCGTCCGCACGGTAGAAGCTTCCCGCTACTCCTAAGCCTCGATCTGGAACCCCCCGCACTCTACTGACCATTTCCCCTTTCCCGCTCCTTTTGAAGTCGGATACGGCCGGAACCACCGATGCCCGAAGCACCTCCGCTACGTGACCTCGTCGCCGGTGAACCAGGCTGCTCTGGTGACCAACTCCACCTCCACCCGAACGGCGACACGACGCTGAGCCCAGCCGTGCCCTCGCCCGACCCCGCCATGCCCTGCGTCGTCTCTAGTGAGCTCGCTGGCCGTCTGGACTCGGGGTTAGGGATGACAGGCGGGCCCCTCCTGTCAGCCTCTCCCCTCCAACGCCTCTCTCTCCCGCTAACGCCTGGGCCCCGCCCGTCAGGTTTAAACCTGGTGCGCGCGCATGCACCAGTGCGCTGGGCCACCTCTCGGACTGGGCCTGCTACGCTGCGACTGCTCTGGCCCAGTTGCACAGTGCTCCTTTTTCCTTTTTCTTTTCTGTTAGACTTGAAAAAATTCCACAGGATTAAATATTCATCCAAATGCAATAATTCCAGTTCCTAAATTCTTGTAAAAATCCCACATATTTAATGGTATAACTTTCATTCATGTCCAACCAACTTTTATGTACTGTTCATATTCAAATTCAAATTTGAATATATTTAAACCCCTCTGAAAATCCATTTCATCTATTCTGCTACTCCAAGTCCAAAACTAGGAATTTTCCCCTTCTTAGTTTTCACCCTAGTATTTAACTAAAATGAGTTGACATTTTTTCTGGGCACTTTGGTTTTTCTGTTTTATTATTGTCTTATTTTTCTCGTTATTATTTTGTGATGATAGATTGCGTTGCCTACGAAGGAGTTAGACCAGAAGACTTTGAAGACCCAGAAGACTTTGTTGAGCTAGGCAAGCATCCCTTTGACCATGTCTATGAAACCCTTTTTATGCATTTCATATAGCACCTTATTATTGTTGCATCGGAATCATGATGAGATGGTAGCCACTTTGGTGGGTTGCCCTCATTTCCTCCTTATTGATACTTGCATTGTGCATGACCCTACCTTCCTATGAGGGTTATGCAGGTGGGAGTAGATAGGATGCTAAAGTAGATGCTACGCAAATGGGACGGGTATATGCATGGTGATGGAGACAAAGTATTTTCAAAAGACTTTTTTTTTGAAAACCCCGTCGGGTGCAACTTATGCCTGAAGGAGATAATGAGTTGGGTAACCACTTGATGACGAAGTGGTGTACCGAGGCAAGTGTGTGTGTTGTTTTCAAAAACGGATTAGATTTAATATTTGTCGACTGTCCCAACCTTAAATGCGCAACCACTCTACCCTTATATGGGAAAGGGCATTATTGATTACCTAGGACGATACTAGCTTGGAGCCCGCATTACTAGTGACGGGAGAGTCGTTGTTGCGCTCTCTCGGGACGGGGTCGTGCCATGTAGGGCGGCCATAACTGTTTTCACAGGGCACCGGACACACCGTTGGTACCCCGTGCCTATGGTATGTGATGAATACGGGAGCGAGGCTCCACAATTTTAAGATGTGAAATCTTGGGCACGGGGGTTACTACCAATCAAGTGGACTCTATGTTAGTGTCGTCTAGGGAAAGATAGTGACCGGGTGCTTACTCCGGGTACTTGAGGTACCATGGGTCGTGGATGACACGGAAGTTCCCCGGATCTTGTGGGTAAAGTGTGCAACCTCTGCAGAGTGTAAAACTATTCGAATAGCCGTGTCCACATTCAAGGACAGTTGGGCGGTGCTGCTTAAACTACGTCCAGAGTTTTACAAACCGTGTGTGTGTGTGTTGATAAAACTATTTGGGTTAAGTGAGATGGCTTGACACGATGATCAAGTTGGATTGGTGTCCAACTCTGCTTATGTTGATATCTGCAACTTGTCCATACGGATATCTGTACTCCCATGATGCATACTTTACATGTTGATAGATCATGCCATTGCACTCAAAACTAGCTTTCGGCAAACTACCTACTTAGTGCTATATCATTATTGTGCCTTGTTCCAATCATGGGTTGCTTGCGAGTACATTCAAAGTACTCATAGGCTTGCCACTGGTTATTTAATTGGCCAGGCATGGAAGAACAGGAGTTCGATGAAGAGTTCTTTGGAGACGAACATGCGAACTAGGACGTTTCCCAGTCAGAATGCCTGTAGGGTTAAGGTAGATGGCATGGGTTCTACTTATCGATGAAGATTTCCACTGCTTAAGTTTATTTGGTATTCAGCCCTTGTGGATTTATCTATGTAAGACTTGACCATAATGGTCATAATTTGTGTAAGACGGTATGTATGGATGTAAGACTCTTGTTATTCAGCTTATGTGTGTTTAGTGAGCATTGATCTCTGGGATCACTATACACGTGCATTCGGTGATCACGACTCATGAGTCGGGGTCCCCACAGAGATGGTATCAGAGCCAAGTTGACTGTAGGAAGCCTTAGTTAGCATGGGCGTTAGTTAGGATAAAATCCGTTTTGCAAAACCCTTTGTGCTCCTCTTCTTTTCTAAAGCTTACCAAACCCAAGATATATTTCCACATTGACCTCTCCCATTCAACCTTTGTAGATGGCTGCCGTACCCAAAGACTTCCTGACCACCGGATTTCCCGTGCTTCTAGAGGATAGCCTCAAGAAGTGCCAGTTTTACTGAACCCCCATTTTTACCTACCATGAGCATTGGATCAATGACACCGAGACAAAGTATCATGTGGAAGTGATAGTGAAGGATAATGATTCTCCAACAAGCTGGTTCTTCGAGGGACCCCAGATGGCAACACTGGTTCTTGCCGTCGAGACGGCGACCCTCAAGGAACTCACCCGCCTCCGAGACCTTCTCCCCGAGATGGCGGACAAGTTGGCAACCCGCTTCTTGCCTTATCGAAAGGAGGGTGAGGATGAGAGCAATGCACCAGCTCCACCATTGGAGGAAGGACTTCCACTCTTTTTCCAGACCTACTTCAGCCTCTGTGCCGATAGCTTGGTACAACACTTGGCCTCGGAATCAATGGAGCTCCGAAAGGAACTTCATGAGACCAAGGCACTTGTTCTCCAAGCACAAGGGAAGACAGATAGGATCAAGAAGGAAGGTGCTCCCCCTGGACAACCCGCAATCGCATACCGAGGCGAAAGACGCCCAAAGGATGGAGGACCCCCACAGCAACACCACATGAGTGCAAGGGAATACCGCAAGCTCTTCGCACCACCGGCAAAGCAACGCCGTGTTGAGCTCCTCCACTCCCCACCCCTTCAAGTGAAGAGGAAATTCAGGATGCTGATGATGAGGAGGAAGACCCAGAAGAGCCAGACTACGCGACCGAGCATTCCACCACTTAGGCATCATCCGAACCCGGATATGCCAGTTCATAACCCCTACGGTAGGATAGGTCGTGTACCCCCTATGTGAACTCGAGTCCTTATAATGGTTCATATGAAACCATGTAGTGTTGTGTTTGCTTTTGATGTGTTTGATGGATGTCGTGCTTTCCTTTGGGAACTTGTAAGAGACTACATCACCCATTTGGATTTTAATGAATGTGTTTGGCCTTTTAGCCCTTGCATGAAAACAATTAGTGTCATACCGACCCCTGTACTAGGCATCCCATCTATATTGCTTTCCCTCATCTTTTCCAATCATGAGACCTTGACCGCTCCAATAGGATGCCTGTTGTAACACGTACTGGTACCTCTACCCAGCAGCAAGAAGCCAGAGCAGGAGCCAGTCCGGACCAAACCCAAGGGCAAGCTCCACCACCGCCACCACCTCTAGACATGGACATGACTCAGCTTCTCCAAGCCTTCCGAGAGGAACGCCAAGCCAACACTGCAGCCCTCCGGATGATTGCTCAAGTTGTCAACCGCCAATCGGCGGGGAAAGGCAATGGACACTCCACGTTGGCAGAGTTCAAGAAGCATGCACCACCCACCTTCATCAAGACTGCTGAACCCCTAGATGCAGACGACTGGGTCCGCACCATTAAGGATCTGCTGGAACTAGTCGGCTGCACTGAGAACCGTGACAAGGTGGCACATGCTGCTCACTGTCTCGGGGGAACTGCCAGAGCTTGGTGGGATGGATTCAAGGCCATGCATGCTGAGCAAAACATCACTTGGAATGACTTCAAGGCAGAATTCCGCAAGGCCCATATTCCTTCTGGAATTATGGCCATCAAGAAGCGTGATTTCCGAGCCTTGAAGCAAGGCAAGGCCCCAGGATTCTCAGAAGATGAGCAAGGAATTCTGTGGTTCAGGAATCGCATTTGCGTACCCAACAAGGTTGAGCTCAAGAACTTGATCTTGCAAGAAGCTCATGACACCCCGTATTCCATCCATCCCGGAGGGACCAAGATGTATCAAGACCTGAAGGAAAAGATTCTGGTGGCATGGCATGAAGAGAGAGATAGCCACTTTCGTCGCAAAGTGTGATATATGCCAAAGGGTCAAGGCTGAATATCAGCGACCTGCTGGATTGCTGCAACCACTCAAGGTTCCCGAGTGGAAATGGGATAAAGTCGGAATGGATTTCATCACTGGACTACCTAGGTCAAACAAGGGACAAGACTCCATCTGGGTCATAGTCGATCATTTGACAAAAGTAGCCCATTTCATTCCTGTCAAGACTACCTATGATGGCAACCAACTAGCAACCCTTTACATCAACAGAATTGTAAGCCTTCATGGTGTTCCTAAGGAGATTGTGTCAGATCAAGGGACCCAGTTTACCTCAAGGTTCTGGAAGAAGTTCCAAGAGGCTATGGGAACCAAGTTGTCCTTCAGCACTGCTTTCCACCCATAGACCAGAGGTCAGACAGAACGAGTGAATCAGATACTCGAAGACATGCTCCGAGCCTGTGTCTTAGCATATGGAGCTAGGTGGGAAGATTGCCTCCCTTTTGCCGAGTTCTCCTATAACAATAGGTATCAGTCAAGCCTTCAGATGGCACCATTTGAGGTGTTATACGGACGAAAGTGCCACACACCCCTCAATTGGTCAGAAACCGGAGAAGGACTAGTATTTGGGCCCGATATCCTCCGTGAAGCAGAAGAGCAAGTTCATCTAGTCAGAGAGCGACTGAAGACCGCCAAGCCAAGACAGAAGAGCTATGCAGACACTCGTCGCCGACAAGTAGACTTTGAAGTCGGAGACCATGTATACCTGCGAGTGACTCCTCTTAAGGGAACCAAGCGTTTCCATGTTAAGGGAAAGCTCACACCAAGATTTATCAGCCCCTTCGAGATCACCGCACAACGCGGAGAAGTGGCTTACTAGTTGGAACTGCCACCTGAACTATCCGATGTGCACAATGTATTCCACGTGTCACAACTCCGGAAGTGTCTCCATGTAACGCACCAAGACTGGAGCTTCAGATGCTTTCCATGGGTTCCGAGATACGTTGGTGTTTTGTTTGGTTCGTTGCATTCATAATTGCATCATGTGCATTGCATCATGTCATCATGCAACCCGTTTTAAAACTCAACCAAATAAACAGTATGGATCTTCGATCCATTTAAACCAAGGGAATTCACATGGTGAGTTCTCTTTATAACATACCCTCCCAATATTAGGGAGCTATGATAAATAATCCATTCTTATGGAATCACCTAAAACACACTTGCAAAATTTCCCCATGCCATTGTTATCTCGCATCTTGACCTCGAACTTTGTCCGTAAATTCTTTCGTCATTTTCCGGAGCTCCACCAAAAATCCGTGCATTCTTGGACCTTCCTAACCCTCACTTCCTATTCGAATCATTTGATTTTAAATCAAATGAGTTTGAATTTAAACTTTGAAAAATGCCCAATCCATTTTTCTCGGACAGTGCACATTTTTATGAGTCCGTAAAAATTATCCCTCGTGCGCAAATTATTTTCCTAACCCCCACTTCCTTTTTTCTTCTCTCTATGCTTTTCTGTTAAAGGAAATAGAAAAAGAGAGAGAGAGAGAGAGAGAGAGAGAGAGAGAGAGAGAGAGAGAGAGAGAGAGAGAGGCGGCCTGCACTGCTGGCTACTTAGAACTCCCACCAGGCCGGCCCAACTATCTCCTGTTCCCACAGCCCACCAAATCCCTCCTAACCCTAACCCTCTCCCTGGCCCGGTCCCCATCTCCCGTTCTTCCCCTCCCGCAACGCCGCACACCCACACACATTCAGCGCCTGGGCCGCACCCATTTTCCTTCTTCTCCCCCGATTCCTGCTTGAACTCGATCCCCTCCTTCCTCCTGGCGCCGCCATAGGGAGAGAGAGGGTAGCGTCGCACCGCTTCTCAACCGCCAGGATCTCCGAGCCACCCCTCTCCCTGCACCTCGTCCCCATCGCCCGAGCGCTCAAGGAGAGGAGCTCCTCGAGCACCTACGCCCGTAGACGTCGTCCTCCGGCGCCCCAAGTCCCACGCGACGCGCCCAGTCTCCATGGCCGCGCCTCCTCGCCGCCCGGACCCGTCGTCCTCAACCCCGCCTCTCCTGCCCGTTGACCACGCCGCCGGAGCCCTGCATCGCGCCAAGGAATAATTGATGATAACCCCCCCAGTTCGACACCCCCAAGTCCTCGTCGCCAAGTTCCTCGACCAGTCGGAGCTCGCCGCGTCCCCGCGCCCTGCTCCTGCATGCTCGAGCCTCCCCTCGAGCTCCTCTGCCTCCGTGCCCGCAAGTCCTTGCCGTTCCCCATCGACCTCGCCGGAGCACAGGACCTCCTCGGCCGCCGCTTCGCGAGGGACGTCGAGCGCCACCAACAGCCGTTCTGGCAGTCCCCGTCGCTGAGTTCATCGCCGACCCGCTGTTTCCCACACCTACAGGCCTCGTTGCAAGCCTCTGGCGCCGCCTCCGTGCTTCTCCGAGACGCCTTGTTTTCCTTTTCTGTTCGTCCACAATTGCATTGACCATCATACACAGCACCAGGGTACTGGTTGTTTTTTTGTTTGTGGGTACTTCATTTGTTGCTTCAGGGAAACATCGCCAACTACCTCTACGGTCGCTGTATCGCCAAGACCATCTTGGATTATGACAAGTACCACTACACCTGGAGATATAACGAGTACCGGTACGGAAGGCCCGAACGTCTACGAATCGTGTACGACTACCGTTGCCAAAGACCGTCGAATGAACGTCTACCCAGGCCGTGTTTTTTTGTCCAAGTTCGATGACGACCTCCGAAGAACTCGGATTCACCAAGTTCTACTATCGTCGTCGAGATCGCGAGAACCTCTACCCTCGACCCTAGAGCATGCGAGAACGACTACTTCCACTATGAACGTCTTGAGAACATCTACTTCCCCTACGCCGCATCAAACTCGAACCCCTCCGATAACGCACGCTTCGAAGGTATAACCCCAAGTCGATCGCCCGTGAACGAATGCATGTGTGTTGTATGAGATGCTCGCGTTTGCACCGTGCGCGATGTGTTTCTTGCATGTTCCCTGTTGCCATACCGTTGTCTCGTGGGACACCCGGTAACCGGGATCACCCCACCATCTCTAATTATTCCGCTCCCGCCACACCACCTTTTGCACCGGTATCTCCGTGAGCAACCGGAACCGATATGTTGCCATGGCATCATTTTCGGATTCGTTGTCGTGGCACCCCTTTCGTTTCCGCCACGGTGACAAATGCTTCATAATGCTCTTGTCAACTTTTAATAAAGATTGCATAAACTTGCACATGTCATCCGCATCATGATAACAACAATTAAAATGTTTAAAATTGTTGTTTGCATTAAATTGCTAAATGCATATGAGGATTTATCGAAATCGTTGTTTGATGTTTCCGGCCTCTTTTAAAATTGCCTAGTTAGGTAGTTTTATTATGCTTCACCTCTTGCCATGTTTAACAACATTTAATATTGTTGGGTACATAAACGAGAAAGAACTAAATAATTGATGTGGTGTTCCGTCAATATGCAACTCGTTGCATATTGAGCTCCACTTAACTTGTAGTTTTGTTTGTGCCCTTTGCCATGCCATGTATCATTAAACCGGACATGCATCATACTTGATTGTGCATCATGCCATGTTCATGTGTTGGTTGTTTACTATGTTGTGTGCTTCTTTTCGGTGTTGCTTCTTCGGGTTGGTTCCGATAACGTCGCGTTTGTAAGGATCCATTCGTCTACATCTGTTTGTCTTCTTCATGGACTCGTTCTTCTTCCTTGCGGGATCTCAAGCAAGATGACCATACCCTCGAAATCACTTCTATCTTTGCTTTCTAGTTGCTCACTCTATTGCTATGTCGTGATACCTACCACTTGCTATATCATGCCTCCCATTTTGCCATGTCAAGCCTCTAACCCACCTTTCCTAGCAAACCGTTGTCTGGCTATGTTACCGCTTTGCTCAGCCCCTCTTATAGAGTTGCTAGTTGGAGGTGAAGTTGGAGTTTGTTCCATGTTTGGAACATGGATATCGTTGGGATATCACTATATATTTTTTATTTAATTAATGCATCTATATACTTGGTAAAGGGTGGAAGGCTCGGCCTTATGCCTGGTGTTTTGTTCCACTGTTGCCTCCCTAGTTTCCGTCATACCGGTGTTATGTTCCTTGATTTTTGCATTCCTTACACGGTTGGGTATTATGGGGACCCCTTGACAGTTCGCTTTGAATAAAACTCCTCTGGCAAGGCCCAACCTTAGTTTTACCATTTGCCTCACCACCACCTACTTTTCCCTTGGGAGTCGCTCTCCCGAGGGTCATCTTTATTTTAACCCCCTCGGGCCAGTGCTTGTCTAAGTGTTGGTCTGAACCGAGCAGCCTGTGGGGCCACCTCGGGGAAACTCGAGGGCTGGTTTTACTCGTAGCTTGACATATCTAGTGTTGCCCTGAGAACGGGATATGTGCAGCTCCTATTGGGATGTCAGCGCATCGGGCAGCTTTGCTGGTCTTGTTTTACCATTGTCAAAATGTCTTGTAACCGGGATTCCGAGACTGATCGGGTCTTCCTGGGAGAAGGAATATCCTTCGTTGACCGTGAGAGCATGTGATGGGCTAAGTTGGGACACCCCTGCAGGGTCTGAACTTTCGAAAGCCGTGCCCGCGTTTATGTGGCAGATGGGAATTTGTTAATATCCGGTTGTAGAGAACTTGACACTTAACTTAATTAAAATGCATCAACCACGTGTGTAACCGTGATGGTCTCTTTCCGGCGGAGTCCGGGAAGTGAACATGGTTCTTGTGTTATGCTTGAACATAAGTAGTTTCAGGATCACTTCTTGATCACTTCTAGTTCACGACCGTACTTTGCTTCTCTTCTCGCTCTCATTTGCGTAAGTTAGCCACCATACATGCTAGTGCTTGCTGCAGCTCCACCTCACTACCCTTTTCCTACCCATAAGATTAAATAGTCTTGATCTCGCGGGTGTGAGATTGCTGAGTCCCCGTGACTCACAGATTACTTCCAACACCAATTTGCAGGTGCCGATGATACCAGTGTAGATGACGCAGCTGAACAAGTGGGAGCTCAATGAAGTTCGTGTTCGTAGTCTTGTTTCATTTTCCAGTTGATCAGTAGTGGAGCCCAGTCGGGGCAATCGGGGATCTAGCATTAGGGGTGGTCTTCTTTTTATTTTGGTTCCGTAGTCAGACCTTGATTGTATTCTGGATGATGTAATGCTATATTTATGTATTGAGTGATGTGGCGATTGTAAGCCAACTCTCTATCTCTATCTTATTCAGTACATGGGATGTGTAAAGATTACCCCTCTTGCGACATGCCTACTATGCGGTTATGCCTCTAAGTCGTGCTCCAACACGTGGGAGATATAGCCGCATCGTGGGTGTTACAAGTTGGTATCAGAGCCTTCCCCGACTTAGGAGCCCCCTGCTTGATCGAATCGCTGACGTTGTTGAGTCTAGAAAAATGCTTTGAGTCTTATAGGATTATATATATCGGAGAGTAGGATTCTGTTTACTCCTCAGTCCCTTCGTCGCTCTGGTGAGGCCTCCTGACGTAGAGTTTTGACTCTTCTCTTCTCAGATTTCATGAAAAAAAATTAGGATCACGCGGGTATCTTGGAATCGTTCTGATGGTTTTGTGACGAGAACATTGTTCTTGGTGCCTCCTGACATTTAGGGGTTGTGGCAGTGTCCCGGGAGTTGAGCTCCGAGGTGTTGTTGTCACAATTTTATCGTTGCAATTCTGGAATACCTGAGTTCGCCGACATCGAAAATCTCCTTTATGCAATTGTTGGTGAGATAACGTCGGAGCCACCCAGTACTAGGGCGGGTGTTCGGGAGTATTGCCATAACTCATATAATGGATACTTTTCGAAGGTTGAGGTACATGATTTACGGGTTTCTTGGTTATGTGTTGAAGGATGGATACAGCTGGATGTAGGATTTGTTAGTTTTGGGTGAGATATTATGCTTCCCCTATATGCCCAACACCTGATTGCATAACCAGAAAGTTTAGGGAGTTTATAAGTGGGAATTCAAGTAGCTCCTAGGATATCTTTCCGATAGATGTATGATATGAAATTGGGGTTCGACGTCTAGTGGTCCGCCTATCCACAGTTGGTTTTACAGTGGTCTCGTTGTGTCTTAAAGAGTCCTTGGCTATGTTGACTCGGGGACGCTTCGTATGTCATGTGCACTGCCTTGTACATGATGGTGTTGTATGATCGAGCCCGTGTGGGCCCCACCATGAAAACTTCGAACGAAATCTCTATCATATGTTTGTTCCGGCTTATTTTGCAAGACAATCATTTGTTTTGTTTTCAGTTGTGGTATTCGACTTGCTTCGAAGTCAAATGTTGTTTCCATATCTTTGCTAAGCGGTGTTCTCATATTCCTATGCGAATACAAATCCTTCTTGATCTTCCAGGTTGCCATCTCAATTTCTTTTGAACCGGTGTGTCTCTCTTCAAGTGGATCCGATCATTTCAACATCCGCAAGATCAACTCAAGTCTTCTCAATATTGTTTGTTTCATCTGTCTCCAAGTTGCCTTTGTTTTCCCGCCCTCCCACCCTTTTTCTTCAAGGATTCAGATCTCTTAATCATCTATCCTTTTATTTGTGAAAATCCCTTCAGTCTTTTCTTTCAATGTTTTACCCGGTGTTTCTTATGAAGATTCTAACGGAGCTTCGAGTTCATCATTCTTCGTTCCCTTTCTCCTTCGGTGGATTCAATTCAAGCTTTTGGTGTTGATCATATCCCTTAACTCGTTTCAAATGCTTTCTCATGCAGGTGCACCTTTTAATCATTCACTTCTTGCTATTCAATTGTTCCGGAGTGCTGAAGATATCTTAGAAGATTCAAGTTTCCATTCTCTATTCGCTCAAGTTCTTTTGAGGATATTATCTCATTCAAGTCATTTTAAATCAATCGGTGCAATCTCCCTTTCAAGTAATCGTTCGATGGTGTATCTTTTCAGTGGGCCCTAACCCACAGGTCTTTTCCCAGGATCTTACCTGACTCTCCTAATTTTCCCGGAGCTAGCCTAAATTCTTTCAAAGTTTGATGTAAGAATGAATTATCATCAGTCATATGTATTTCTCCAAGATCTTTCTAATTCTTTCATCGTTGGTTCAGCCTTTCTAATTTTCACTCCGGAGTGCCTCAACAAATCATGGTGGTGTTTCGCGTTGTAATTCTCAGATGTTGAAGACCAAAGAAGAGTTTCCCTCCAAATCTTATCTGTACTCTTGAAGATTCATGGTTCTAGCTTGATGGCATCCTATCATAATTGTTTTTTATTGTGAGAATTCTTTTCACCTATCTAGAGCAATTCAAGATTCTTTTCAGTTTGATTCGTCCAAAGCCCATCATCTCAGAATTATTCATTCCAGCTTTCAGCTCTCGTTCTCCAAATCTTACCGGTGCGTCATTCAAGTATTCTCTTATCATCTCGTGATCTATTCATTCTCATGTATCTAAATTCTATCAAGTATCTTCTTTCGTTTTCCAATTCTTCCCGGTGAATTGTGTCTTTGCTACTTTCCTTTTCAATCCTTACAGTGGTTCGTTCAAGATTTCTCGCCCTTCGTTATCATATTAATTCATTTGTTCTTTCCAATCCTACCGGCGGTTCGTTGAAGTCTTTTCTCAACTTTGCGCTATATCTACCTTAATCCTTTCTATGAGTATAAGTAGTATGTCAAATCCATTGCTTGTCATCAATTTAAATTGGTGAAGGATATGCATAACGTAATTCTTATTGTTGTTTCATCCAAGTGATCTAGTCTCTTCTTTCCGGAGTTTGTTCATCATATGACATTCTTGGTTTCAATTGTTTCATCTTTTCTTTTCCCGGAGTTCCTAGCTCTCTCAATTATATCACCACGAAGATCCATCTAAAGCATTACAAGGCTTTACCTTGTGTTTTCAACTTCTCTTTCTTTTTTATAATCATTTTGTTACCAGAGTTCTTCATGGAGTTTCTACATGGTGGTTCATCAAGGATTTAATTCCTTCTCGAAGCGTTCATCGAGATTCTTTTCAGACGAGCTCAAGTATTCCTCTTCTTGCATTATGAAGTGTGATTCTTTATACCTTATCTTTTGAGGTGGTGCTATATCTTTCCGTGACAATTTCCATTCTTGTTTCGCGATTCATGTGTTGTCGAGAATGAGGTATTTTAAATCCATAAATCTCTTCATTGGAGTTATCTTGGTACAGATTTCACCTAAAGCCTTCCATTGGGAATGTTGCTCCTTGTGGTGATTACCTATGATCCAAGTTTTTCTTATCACCTCGGTGGAATAAGCTTTCTATTCTTTTCTAGCTCTCAATCATATTTATTGTTTCCGTTAGTGCCAGAATTTCATCTCAAGTTTTCAAGATGTTTTCAATAAGCCCACTACAAGCTTACTCTTTTAGTTGTTGGTTTTCCAACAACTCCGTTCGACCCTTCTCCTAAAGATGCTTTTCAACCTCATTTGAGGTAGAAGATATCGTTTTCTCCTCCGTTCATTCCATTCCATTCTCTCATTCGTTCCGGAGGCATTGTGATGTTGCTCCCTTCGACCAATCTTCTTGTTTTTCCAAGATCTTCTTCTTTCCTTTGCTTATCCATTTAACCGGAGTGTTGTGTCATCTCTTTAAGTGCTTTTCATCTTATGTAGTTTTCCTTCTCCTTTCAGTCGGAGTGCTGCCCAAATTAAACCATTCTTTTCCTTCTCTATCTTGTTTAACCAGAGTGTTGTGCTCTCTACTCAAGTTCTTTTCGCCTTATCAGGTCTTGCATCTCTTTTCAACCGGAGTGCTGTCCGAATTTGTCCTTCCTTGTTCCTCTTTCCTAATGGAGTGTTTTCAACTTTGTTCATCTTCGTTGCCTTCTTTCTTTCAATTTGTTCAACCTCTCAACGTTCGTGGTTTCACTCGTTTGTCCAAGAAGCAACTTAGTTTTACCTCTCCTCTTCCTCTTCCGTTTTCCCTCCGGTGCCATCCTAGATCTCGGGACGAGATCCTCTCGTAGTGGTGGAGTGTTGTAACGCCCCAAGACCGGAGCTTCAGATGCTTTCCATGGGTTCTGAGATTCATTGGTGTTTTGTTTGGTTCGTTGCATTCATCATTGCATCATGTGCATTGCATCATGTCATCATGCAACCCGTTTTAAAACTCAACCAAATAAACCGCATGGATCTTCGATCCATTTAAACCAAGGGAATTCACATGGTGAGTTCTCTTTATAACATACCCTCCCAATATTAGGGAGCTATGATAAGTAATCCATTCTTATGGAATCACCTAAAACACACTTGCAAAATTTCCCCATGCCTTTGTTATCTCGCTTCTTGACCTCGAACTTTGTCCGTAAATTCTTTCGTCATTTTCTGGAGCTCCACCAAAAATCCGAACATTTTTGGACCTTTCTAACCCTCACTTCCTATTCGAACCATTTGATTTTAAATCAAATGAGTTTGAATTTAAACTTTGAAAAATGCCCACTCCATTTTTCTCAAACCGTGCACATTTTTATGAGTCCGGAAAAATTATCCCTCGTGCGCAAATTCTTTCCCTAACTCCCCTCTTCCTTTTTTCTTCTCTCTATGCTTTTTTGTTAAAGGAAATAGAAAAATAGAGAGAGAGAGAGAGAGCGGCAGCGTGCACTGCTGGCCACTTAGAACTCCCACCAAGCCCGCCCAACTATCTCCTGTTCCCACAGCCCACCAAATCCCTCCTAACCCTAACCCTCTCCCTGGCCCGATCCCCATCTCCCTGTTCTTCCACTCCCGCAGAGCCGCACGCTCACACACATTCAACGCCTTGACCGCACCCGTTTCCTTCTTCTCCCTCGATTCCCGCTTGAACATGATCCCCTCCTTCCTCCTGGTGCCGCCACTGGGAGAGAGAGGGCAGCGCTGCACCGCTTCTCAACCGCGAGGATCTCCGAGCCGCGCCTCTCCCTGCACCTCGTCCCCATCGCCCGAGCGCTCAAGGAGAGGAGCTCCTCGAGCACCTGCGGCCGCAGACGTTGTCCTCCGGTGCCCCAAGTCCCGCGCGATGCGCCCACTCTCCATGGCTGCGCATCCTTGCAGCCCGGACCCGTCGTCCTCAACCCCACCTCTCCTGCCCGTTTACCATGCCACCAGAGCCCTGCATCGCGCCAAGCGTCGCCGGCGCCCCCAAGTCCGCGTCGCCAAGTTCCTCGACCAGTCGGAGCTCGTCGCGTCCCCACGCCCTGCTCCTTCGTGCGCGAGCCTCCCCTCGAGATCCTCTGCCTCCGCGCCCCCAAGTCCCCGCCGTTCCTCATCGACCTCGCCAGAGCACAGGACCTCCTCGGTTGCCGCTTCGCCAGGGACGTCGAGCACCACCAGCAGCCATTCTGGCAGTCCCCGTTGCCGAGTTCCTCGCCGACCCGCTGTTTCCTGAGCCTACCGGCCTCGTCGCAAGCCCCTGGCGCCGCATCCATGCTTCTCCGAGATGCCTTGTTTTCCTTTTCTGTTCGGCCACAATTGCATGAACGATCATACAGAGCACCGGGGTACTGGTTGTTTTTTTTGTTTGCAGGTGCTTCGTTTGTTACTTCGGGGAAACATCGCCAAGTACCTCTACGGTCACTGTATCACCAAGACCGTCTCGGATTATAGCAAGTACCACTACACCTGGAGATGTAACGAGTACCCCTAAGGAAGACCCGAACGTCTACGAATCGTGTACGATGACCGTTGCCAAAGACCGTTGAGTGACCGTCTACCCACGCCGTGTTTTTTTGACCAAGTTCGATGACGACCTCCGAAGAACTCGGATTCACCAAGTTCCACTACCGTCGTCGAGATCGTGAGAACCTCTACCCTCGACCCTAGAGCATGCGAGAACAACTACTTCCACTATGAACGTCCCGAGAACATCTACTTCCCCTACGCTGCATCGAACTCGAACCCCTCCGATAACACACGCTTCGAAGGTATAACCCCGAGTAAACTGCCCGTGAACGAATGCATGTGTGTTGTATGAGATGCTCGCGTTTGCACCGTGCCCGAAGTGTTTCTTGCATGTTCCCCGTTGCCATACCATCGTCTCGTGGGACACCCAGTAACCGGGATCACCCCACCATCTCTAGTTATTCCGCTCCCGCCACACCACCTTTTGCACCGGTATCTCCGTGATCTACCGGAACCGATATGTTGCCATGTCATCATTTTCGGATTCGTTGTCATGGCACCCTTTCGTTTCGGCCACGATGACAAATGATTCATAATGCTCTTGTCAACTTTTAATAAAGATTGCATAAACTTGCACATGTCATCCGCATCATGATAACAACAATTAAAATGTTTAAAATTGTTGTTTGCATTAAATTGCTAAATGCATATGAGGATTTTACCGGAATCGTTGTTTGATGTTTCCAGCCTCTTTTAAACTTGCCTAGTTAGGTAGTTTTATTATGCTTCACCTCTTGCCATTTTTAACAACATTTAATATTGTTGGGTACATAAACGAGAGAGAACTAAATAATTGATGTGGTGTTCCGTCAATATGCAACTCGTTGCATATTGAGCTCCACTTAACTTGTAGTTTTGTTTGTGCCCTTTGCCATGCCATGTATCATTAAACTGGACATGCATCATACTTGATTGTGCATCATGCCATGTTCATGTGTTGGTTGTTTACTATGTTGTGTGCTTCTTTGTGGTGTTGCTTCTTCGGGTTGGCTCCGATAACGTCGTGTTTGTGAGGATCTGTTCGTCTATGTTGGTTTGTCTTCTTCATGGACTCGTTCTTCTTCCTTGCGGGATCTCAGGCAAGATGACCATACCCTCGAAATCACTTCTATCTTTGCTTGCTAGTTGCTCGCTCTATTGCTATGCCACGATACCTACCACTTGCTATATCATGCCTCCCATTTTGCCATGTCAAGTCTCTAACCCACCTTTCCTAGCAAACCGTTGTTTGCCTATGTTACCGCTTTGCTCAGCCCCTCTTATAACATTGCTAGTTGGAGGTGAAGTTGGAGTTTGTTCCATGTTTGGAACATGGATATCGTTGGGATATCACTATATATATTTTGTTTAATTAATGCATCTATATACTTGGTAAAGGGTGGAAGGCTTGGCCTTATGCCTGGTGTTTTTTTTCCACTCTTGCCGCCCTAGTTTCCGTCATACCGGTGTTATGTTCCTTGATTTTGCGTTCCTTACACGGTTGGGTGTTATGGGGACCCCTTGACAGTTCGCTTTGAATAAAACTCCTCCAGCAAGGCCCAACCTTAGTTTTACCATTTGCCTCACCAGCACCTACTTTTTCCCTTGGGAATCGCTCTCCTGAGGGTCATCTTTATTTTAACCCCCCCGGGCAGTGCTTGTCTAAGTGTTGGTCCGAACCAGGCAGCCTGCAGGGCCACCTCGGGGAAATTCGAGGGCTAGTATTACTCGTAGCTTGACCTATCCGGTGTTGCCCTGAGAACGAGATATGTGCAGCACCTATCGGGATGTGGGCGCATCGGGCGGCTTTGCTGGTCTTGTTTTACCATTGTCGAAATGTCTTGTAAACGGGATTCCGAAACTGATCGGGTCTTCCTGGGAGAAGGAATATCCTTCGTTGATCGTGAGAGCTTGTGATGGGCTAAGTTGGGACACCCCTGTAGGGTTTGAACTTTCGAAAGTCGTGCCCGCGGTTATGTGGCAGATGGGAATTTGTTAATATCCGGTTGTAGAGAACTTTTAACTTAACTTAATTAAAATGCATCAACCGCGTGTGTAACTGTGATGGTTTCTTTCCGGCAGAGACCGGGAAGTGAACACGGTTCTTGTGTTATGCTTGAATGTAAGTAGTTTCAGCATCACTTGTTGGTCACTTCTAGTTCACAACCGTGCTTTGCTTCTCTTCTCGCTCTCATTTGCGTAAGTTAGCCACCATACATGCTAGTGCTTGCTGCAGCTCCACCTCACTACCCTTTTCCTACCCATAAGCTTAAATAGTCTTGATCTCGCGGGTGTGAGATTGCTGAGTCCCCGTGACTCACAGATTACTTCCAACACCAGTTTGTAGGTGCCGATGATACCAGTGCAGATGACACAGATGAGCAAGTGGGAGCTCGATGAAGTTCGTGTTCATAGTCTTGTTTCGTTTTCCAGTTGATCAGTAGTGGAGCCCAGTCGGGGCGATCGGGGATCTAGCATTAGGGGTGGTCTTCTTTTTTGTTTTGGTTCCGTAGTCAGACCTTGATTGTATTCTAGATGATGTAATGCTATATTTATGTATTGAGTGATGTGGCGATTGTAAGCCAACTCTCTATCTCTATCTTATTCAGTACATGGGATGTGTAAAGATTACCCCTCTTGCGACATGCCTACTATGTAGTTATGCCTCTAAGTCGTGCTCCGACATGTGGGAGATATAGCCGCATCATGGGTGTTACACTCCAAGTTCCAGACAAGCCTGATCTTTACAAGGACGTCGATCACCAAGCCATTGACCTTCAGCCTAATCTAACCTACCATGAGAGGCCCATCTGCATTTTGGACGAGGTTGAACGATGTACTCGAAGCCGCACCATCAAGTACTTCAAGGTCCAGTGGAGCAACCACACTGAAGCAGAAGCAACATGGGAACGTGAAGACTACCTTAGATCCGAGTTTCTGTATCTCTTTAAAGCCTAGTTTAGGAATCTCAAGGACGAGATTCTTGTAAAGGGGTAGGTCTGTCACACCCTGCATTTTGTAACATGTCATTTGCATTATTAAAGCATGAAAATTTGGACCAACAAAAACTTTTGCATTATTTGGCTTTAATTTTTGGAGTTGGTTTTCTCTGTGTGGTTTTTCAAGTGCTCTCTATAGTCAACTACTCCACCTTGCATACTTCACCTCCCTGCCCAAACATCTGCCCAATGATCATGCCATGTGTATATTGCGATATAGTATTTTCTTACAAAAATAATTTTGCCAAAAAGTATTTTCAAAAATTAGTTTTCCAAAAACCCCTGAATTGAGTTTTGCACTACAAGTACTTGATTTGGGGTATGAAAAATATTTCAAAGAGTATATTTGAAACCTATTAGATATAGGATCCCCATAAACCACAAAAATATAATTTAAAAAGTTATTTTCCTATTTTATTTAAAAAGCTTTTTCTAAGGCCAGAAATGGTCTTTAAGAGGAAAAATTTATTTTATTGTTTCAAAAATATTTGACAAAAATCAGGGAAACTCAGTGGACATATATTTCCCATATATGAGAGTTTAAACACATGGTCATGTTCAAAATATTGGACAAAACCTCCCAAAACCATTTATGCCCATTTCAAGGACTTGAAATATTTCTACAGGAAATATTTTCATAAAAATCCAAGGAAAATCCAGCAAGTCACAAATGCATATTGTGATCACCTTGCAAAGCCTCATATCAATCAAGGTCATTTGGGCTCACCAAAATGCCCCAAAACCCTCTCTGACCAGAATCAAATTTGAACAACTTTGTACTACCAACTTTATCTCCTTGACCCCAACTTTTGTGAGCATGTTCACATGACCAAATGAGGCCACTACACCAAGTGGTGCATCAACGGGAAGTGATTTGCTCAACTAGATCTACACAAGTTCATTACTGCTAATTTCTAGGGTTTACAAAAGTTGCATTGGCAACTTTGCCCAAATAAGCTCCAAATTGTTGGAAGGCCCTAATTATATGTGTCATTTCACCCTGTGGAGTCTCATGCAAGTGGAAATCATCTACTTGCCCAAACCATTATCAAACACCTTCTGACACTTTTGCAAAATGCTATTTTTTGACCTCCTCCACTAATCTCCATGCGCTCAACTTTGCACCACAGCTTCTCCTGACCCTCTTCTACCCCCAGTAACTTTCCTCTGGCCATAGCTCAATGATTGAGGGGTGAAACACCCCCATTTACCTCCCTGGACAGCAGCTTCTCTCTCTCCCTCAACCTCCCTCCTCACTCTAGTGGCCACCCAGGGCATCCAAAGCGCCTTCCCCTTTCTTTACTCCCTTCTAGACCTGCTGGACATGCTTGGGTGCGCCCACACTGCTTAGAAAATGGCATGCCAAGCCATTTGGGCGCTCTGGAGCGCGCTACAGTGCGGACAGGCACTGTAGCCGCCCCTTCCAACCACCTCCGGCCACCTCGGGCCTCCCCAGCGCGCCCGACGATGCGCCTCGACGTCTACGACACGCCACACCTCTGTCCCCCTCCTCCTCCTTCTCCCTCCTCTAGCCCCAGCTCGCACGTGCGCCGGCTGCCCGAGCGCCCCAGTGATCGCGCTCGCACGCGCGAAGCCTCTACCCCCCTGCTCCCTATCTCTACTCTCCCTCGCTTTGGACCAACCCCACAAACGCCTTAGACACGGCCCGACGAGCCCCCGTGACCCGCTTCGACCACAATAGGCTCGCCGGCACACACCTCATAGGTGGACCGTCGCTCGCCTATTTAAGGGCCTCCTCGAGCCCTCCTCTCCTCACCACTCGCTCTCCCACTCCCCTAGTCACCCCCTACATTGCCTGCTCCTCTCCATAAGCTCTCGAGCTCAAGATCGAGCTCGAGCTCCGCCGTGGCGGCTCACCGTCGTCTGCATGGTAGAAGCTTTCCCGGCTGCTCCTAAACCCCG
This sequence comes from Triticum dicoccoides, assembly GCF_002162155.2. Classification (NCBI taxonomy): domain Eukaryota; kingdom Viridiplantae; phylum Streptophyta; class Magnoliopsida; order Poales; family Poaceae; genus Triticum; species Triticum dicoccoides. The sequence continues at coordinate 320,056,454 of NC_041390.1, forward strand.
TGCTGGAACCCCCGCACTCTACTAACCGTTTCCCCGCTCTTTCCCGCTCGTTTTGCAGTCGGATACGGCCGGAACCACCGACGCTCGAAGCACCTCTGCCGCGTGACCTCGTCATCGACGAACCAGGCTGCTCCGGTGACCAACTCCACCTCCACCCGAACGGCGACACGACGCTGAGCCCAGTCGTGCCCTCGCCCGACCCTGTCGTGCCCTGCATCGTCGCCGGTGAGCTCCCCGGCCGTCCACACGGTAGAAGCTTCACGCTGCTCCTAAGCCTCGATCTGGAACCCCCCG
>NC_041390.1:320057301-320158869 GCF_002162155.2 Triticum dicoccoides
CCCCGCACTCTACTAACCGTTTCCCCTTTCCCGCTCCTTTTGAAGTCGGATACGGCCGGAACCACCGACGCCCAAAGCACCTCCGCTGCATGACCTCGTCGCCAGCAAACCAGGCTGCTCTGGTGACCAACTCCACCTCCACCCGAATGGCTACACGATGCTGAGCCCAGCCGTGCCCTCGCCCGACCCCGCCATACCCTGCATCGTCTCTGGTGAGCTCGCTGGCCGTCTAGACTCGGGGTTAGGGATGACAGGCGGGCCCCGCCTGTCAGCCTCTCCCCTCCATCGCCTCTCTCTCTCGCTGACGCCTGGGCCCCGCCCGTCAGGTTTAAACCTGGTGCGCGCGCGTGCACCAGTGCGCTGGGCCACCTCTCAGACTGGGCCTGCTACGCTGCGACTGCTCTAGCCCAGTTGCACAGTGCTCCTTTTTCCTTTTTCTTTTTTGTTAGACTTGAAAAAATTCCACAGGATTAAATATTCATCCAAATGCAATAATTCCAGTTCCTAAATTCTTGTAAAAATCCCACATATTTAATGGTATAACTTTCATTCATGTCCAACCAACTTTTATGTACTGTTCATATTCAAATTCAAATTTGAATATATTTAAACCCCTCTGAAAATCCATTTCATCTATTCTGCTACTCCAAGTCCAAAACTAGGAATTTTCCCCTTCTTAGTTTTCACCCTAGTATTTAACTAAAATGAGTTGACATTTTTTCTGAGCACTTTGGTTTTTCTGTTTTATTATTGTCTTATTTTTCTCGTTATTATTTTGTGATGATAGATCGCGTTGCTTACGAAGGAGTTGGACCAGAAGACTTTGAAGACCCAGAAGACTTTGTTGAGCCAGGCAAGCATCCCTTTGACCATGTCTATGAAACCCTTTTTATGCATTTCATATAGCACCTTATTATTGTTGCATCGGAATCATGATGAGATGGTAGCCACTTTGGTGGGTTTCCCTCATTTCCTCCTTGTTGATACTTGCATTGTGCATGACCCTACCTTTCTATGAGGGTTATGCAGGTGGGAGTAGATAGGATGCTAAAGTAGATGCTACGCAAATGGCACGGGTATATGCATGGTGATGGAGACAAAGTATTTTCAAAAGACTTTTTTTTTTGAAAACCCCGTCGGGTGTAACTTATGCCCGAAGGAGATAATGAGTTGGGTAACCACTTGATGACGAAGTGGTGTACCGAGGCAAGTGTGTGTGTTGTTTTCGAAAACGGATTAGATTTAAGATTTGTCGATTGTCCCAACCTTACATGCGCAACCACTCTACCCTTATATGGGAAAGGGCATTATTGATTACCTAGGTCGATACTAGCTTGGAGCCCGCATTACTAGTGACGGGAGAGTCATTGTTGCGCTCTCTCGGGATGGGGTCGTGCCAGGTAGGGCGGCCATGACTGTTTTCACAGGGCACCGGACACACCGTTGGTACCCTGTGCTTGTGGTATGTGATGAATACGGGAGCGAGGCTCCACAGTTTTAAGATGTGAAATCTTGGGCACGGGGGTTACTACCAATCGAGTGGACTCTATGTTATTGTCGTCTAGGGAAAGATAGTGATCGGGTGCTTACCCCGGGTACTTGAGGTACCGCGGGTCGTGGATGACACGGAAGTTCCCCGGATCTTGTGGGTAAAGTGTGCAACCTCTGCAGAGTGTAAAACTATTCGAATAGCCATGTCCACAGTCAAGGACAGTTGGGCAGTGCTACTTAAACTACGTCCAGAGTTTTACAAACCGTGTGTGTGTTGATAAAACTAATTGAGTTAAGTCAGATGGCTTGACACGATGATCAAGTTGGATTGGTGTCCAACTCTGCTTATGTTGATATCTGCAACTTGTCCATACGGATATCTGTACTCCCATGATGCATACTTTACATGTTGATAGATCATGTCATTGCACTCAAAACTAGCTTTCTGCAAACTACCTACTTAGTGCTATATCATTATTGTGCCTTGTTCCAATCATGGGTTGCTTGCGAGTACATTCAAAGTACTCATTGCCTTGCCACTGGTTATTTAATTGGCCAGGCATGGAAGAACAGGAGTTCTCGAAGAGTTCTTTGGAGACGAACATGCGAACTAGGACATTTCCCAGTCAGAATGCCTGTAGGGTTAAGGAAGATGGCATGGGTTCTACTTATCGACAAAGATTTCCGCTGCTTAAGTTTATTTGGTATTCAGCCCTTGTGGCTTTATCTATGTAAGACTTGACCATAATGGTCATAATTCGTGTAAGACGGTATGTATGGATGTAAGACTCTTGTTATTCAGCTTATGTGTGTTTAGTGAGCATTGATCTCTGGGATCACTGTACATGTGCATTCGGTGATCACGACTCATGAGTCGAGGTCCCCACAGGTGACGCCGTCTTGGCCTGGTGTCGATCGTCATGGCTCAAGTCACGAGAGCCTCATGAGGTTTGCCTCTCCTTGATATCTCCGCTCCTCGTGAGCCTGCCCGACTAGGCCACTCTAGAGGAGGTCTCGTGTCATCCGCCTCGCGAGGCTGGGCCCCTCGCGAGGGTCTTGGATGCCTTGTTGATGCAGATGGGTCGTACGGCCTGCTGGCTTAGCCACGCCGCGGGCCGCAGGCAGGCAAGTCTGGGGACCCCCGTTCCCAGAACGCCGACAGATGTCGTCAGTTAACCGAAGTTCCATTGCTCGTAGCAGGAACCACGGAGATGGTAGGGTTGAGGATCCTCCTGATCAGTCTTCGTTGGCAAAGTTCATGTTAGAGGTTGAGATGAACAAGCGCGAGACTAACCACTTGTTGGCACGGATTGAGCAGAACACCGCCCATCAGCGTAATGAGTTGGTTTCCATCACCGACTTCATAGGCCTGAACCCACCCACCTTCCATCATGCCATTGAGCCACTTGATGCAGATGACTGGCTCTATAGCATCACTCACAAGTTGCGTTCCGCGAGCGTAGCTGAAGGTGACAAGGTCCTGCTAGTATTTGGTGGTAGAACTATGAGGCTATGCTTCCAGCTGGCCAGATACCTACCTTGAGAGATTTCACTGAGGCTTTTCACGAGCATCACATTCCTTAAGCCATCATCGATTGCAAGAAATAAGAGTTCTGTAGTTTCACCCAGGATAAGATGGTTGTTGATGCTTATAGTAGAGAGTTTGAGAACCTCGCCCGCTATGCTACAGAGGAGGTGTCCACAGACGCCAAGAAGCAGGCTAGGTTCCGGAAGGGTCTCAACCCCAAGTTGCGTTGTGATCTTCACTTGCACCATTGCAATACATTCCAGGCTCTTGTAAACAAGGCCATTAATGCAGAGACAGCTCAGCTCACTTACGAGGAGTCTCGTAAGCACACCTGTGATTCGGGTTCTTCCTCTAGTTCTAGTTCTCAGCAGCGCCAGATTTGGGTTCTGAACTCTGCTCTTCCACCCGGTTATTCATTGAGGCCATCTTATATGGTACCTCACCTAGTTAAGCAGTATGCTCCACCCAGGCCTATTAGTAGACCCCTTGTCAATATGGGTCCATGTCCAACTTTAGGGACTTGCTTCACATGCGGAGAGCCAGGACACTATGCACCTGACTGCTCTCAAGCCAACTATGCTCCACCCTAGCCCGAGAATTCTATTGGTCATGGTAAACCATCACACAAGATGATTAGTGTCAAGTCAGCTCCCACTGAACATGGACGCGTGCATCACATCTCAGCTAAAGACTCTCATGATGATCCGGATGTCGTTCTTGGTACACTCCTTGTCAATTGCTATGCAGCTTCGGTTCTATTCGATATCAGAGCATCTCACTCCTTCATTTATGAAAGCTATGCTAACTTGCACAACATTTCACTTTGTGATATGCCCTCTCCACTAGTCATTCAAACTCCTAGTTCCAAATGGCAAACTTCTAGTGTAAGCCATGGTAATGAAATCCTTGTTGACAAACTTGTATTCCTTGCATCACTTATAGCCCTCAAGTCTACAGATATTAACATCATCTTGGGTATGGACTGGATGAAAGCTCATTATGCCAAGATTGATTGTTACACAAGGTCTGTTCAACTTACATACCCATCTGGCAAGATAGTCACTGTCTCCACCAGAGTTGCAAAGCGCCAACTCTATTCACTTAATGCCAGCCCTCTCCTAGACCTTGAAGATATCCTGGTAGTCCGTGACTTTCCGGATGTCTTTCCAGAGGAACTGACAGGCATTCCACCTGACAAAGATGTAGAGTTTGTCATAGACCTTATCCCAGGAACCGCCCCAATTTCTGGGAGACCTTACAAGATGGCACCCTTAGAACTAGCTGAGCTTAAGAAACAGCTTGATGAGTCCTTGCAAAAGGGTTTCATCCCTCCTAGTTCTTCTCCTTGTGCTTGTCCCGTCCTCTTCGTCAAGAATAAGGATGGTACGGATCAGATGGTTGTAGATTATTGTCCCGTTAACTTGGTCACGATAAAGAACAAGTATCCGCTCCCCAGGATCAACGACATGTATGATCAGCTCGTTGGATCCTCGGTTTTCTCCAAAATGGATTTGAGGTTAGGCTACCACCAAATCAAGATCAGAAATGGGGACATTCCTAAGGCGGCTTTTGTCACTCATTATGGCCAGTACGAGTACACTGTCATGTCCTTCGGTCTAACCAATGCTCCAGCTACATTGTCCCGCTTGATGAACTCGATCTTCATGGCGTATTAGATAGGTTCATCGTGGTTTACCTCGATGATATCCTTATCTACTCGAAGAACGAGGAAGAGCATGCCGAACATCTTAGACTTGTGTTAGAGAAACTCAGAGAGCACCGCCTTTATGCCAAGTTCTCCAAGTGCGAATTTTGGTTGCCAGAAGTGACCTACCTGGGCCACGTGATATCTGGTAAGGGCATTGTTGTCAATCCCAAGAGAGTTTAGGCCATTCTTGATTGGACTCCACCGGAAACCGTTAAACAAGTTAGGAGTTTCCTTGGTCTAGCCAGTTATTGTCGCCGCTTCGTTGAAAACTTCTCCAAAGTGGCCAAACCTCTCACGGAACTTCTCAAGATAAGAAGTTTGAGTGGTCCCCACAGTGTGAGCACAGTTTTCAGGACCTGAAAAGACACTTGACTTCTGCTCCCATACTTGTGCCACCGGATTTCACTAAGGACTTTATTATCTATTGTGACGCCTCACGACAGGGACTAGGTTGCATTCTTATGCAAGATCGCCATGTGATTGCCTATGCATCTCGACAGTTGCATCCACATGAGGAGAATTATCCTATGCATCTCGACAGTTGCAGCCGTAGTCTATGCACTTAAGACCTGGCGACATTACCTTCTTGGTAAGCGTTGCGAGAGTCTCAAGTATATCTTCACCAGAGTCTCAAGTATATCTTCACCCAACCAGATTTGAACCTTAGACAAAGACGTTGGTTGGAGTTGATCTCAGATTACGACTTAGGGATCACTTACACCCCAGGCAAAGCCAATGTCATGGCTGATGCACTAAGTCGTAAGTCCTATTGCAAAAATCTCATGTTGCAGCAGGGCCAACCACTTCTCCATGAGGAACTCTGTAAGCTTAACCTTCACATTGCTCCTCATGGATCCCTTTCTACCTTGGTGGCGAAACCTACTCTTCTGGATCAGATCATCTCTGCTCAGAAGCAGGATACAGTAATTTCCCCGATCAAGAGAAACATTAATAAGGGGGTTGTTGGTTGTTTCTCTATGGATGATCGAGGTGTTGTTTTCTTTGAGAAACGCCTGGTAGTTCCCAAGAATCAACATCTTTGGCAACTGATCCTTAAGGAGGCTCATGAATCTCCTCTCACGATTAATCCCGGTAGTACTAAGATGTATAAGGACCTGCGCCAAAGGTTCTGGTGGACTAGGATGAAGAGAGAAATTGTTGAGTTCATTGCTAACTGTGATGTTTGTCGTCGCGTTAAGGCAGAACATCAGAGACCTACTAGCACCATTCAGCCTTTAGCTATTCCTGAGTTGAAATGGGACAAAGTTGGTATGGACTTCATCACCGGCTTTCCCAGGACCAAGAGAGGTAATAATGCTATCTTCGTAGTCGTTGATCGTCTTTCCAAAGTGGCTCACTTCCTACCTGTTCGAGAGAGTATCACTGCTAGTCAGCTCGCTAACTAATATATTTCTTGAATAGTGTCACTTGATGGTGTTCCACTAGAGATCAATTCAGATCGTGGTAGTCTTTTCACTTCTCATTTTTGGGAGAGTTTCCAGAATGGCATGGGAACCCATCTTTCCTTTAGTACCGCTTTCCACCCTCAGTCAAGCGGTCAGGTGGAACGGGTCAACCAAATTCTCGAAGACATGCTTAGAGCTTGCGTTATCTCATTTGGTATGGATTGGGAGAAGTACCTTCCTTTTGCCGAGTTTGCTTATAACAATAGCTACCAATCTAGTCTTAAGAAAGCTCCTTTTGAGATTCTCTATGGACGAAGATGTCGAACACCTTTGAACTAGTCACAAACCAGGGAAAGACAATTATTTGGATCGGATATGATTCAGGAAGCAGAAGAGCAAGTTCGCATCATTCGTGAGAATTTGAAAACAACCCAATCTCGTCAAAAGAGCCAGTATGACCATCGTCATAAGGAAGTGGCTTATGAAGCTGGCGACAAGGCTTACCTTCAGGTTACTCCTTTGAAGGGTACCCATCGTTTTGGTATCAAGGGCAAGTTGGCTCCTCATTACATTGGTCCTTTTCACATTCTCGCTAAACGAGGAGAGGTTGCCTACTAGTTGGAACTACCCCCACATCTTTCTCGAGTTCATGATGTCTTCCATGTCTCTCAACTCAGGAGTTGCTTCTCGGATCCCATCCGCGGAGCGGACCACGAAACGCTTGATCTCCAAGATAACCTCACATATCGAGAATACCATGTCGGCATTCTTGATCAAGCAGAGCGTGTCACTCGATGTCATAACATCAAGTTTCTCAAGGTTCAGTGGTCTCATCACTTTGAGAGAGAAGCTACTTGGGAGCGAGAAGATCGTCTTCAACATGAGTACCCCGCTTTCTTTCCGCCGACTCCTGAATCTCGGGACGAGTTTCTTTCGAGTGGGGGCGAGTTGTCACATCCCTAGTTCTGGTATGACCTAGACTAGCTAGCCTTGTGTGCATCATGTTTAAATTTCATTTAAATCTGAAAGGAGGATTTGTGAAACCCTCAGAACTCATTTCGGGAAACAACCCAGATAAAAATAGCTTCAATTTGGCCCAAGAAAATGTTCCTGTTTTTCTCTAAAATATTGGCTAGAGGTAAAATTCCAACCAATATTTTTGGGAGCTCAGAAGTATTTATTTTTGGCCGTTTGAGTTAATCCAGTAAATATTTGCATAGGATATATATATGTTATATATATATTATATATGTCCAATAATTCTGATTTTTACTATGGGGCTTTGGAATAATCCAATTAGTTCCTACAATAATTTTCAGAAGAAATAACTTGGTTTAGTATTTTACTAAATCAGAAACAAATGTCAGAAAATAGAAAAGAAACAAAAAAGGAAGAAAACCCACCTGCACTTACCTCCCTATGTAGCCCGTCAATGTGTAGCCTGGCCTGGCCCACCGGCCCAGCAAGCCAGCCCAGCCAGCTGGCCATGCCGGTCATCCCCTTCCTCGCGCTAGGAGGATAGGGGCATGCGCCTGGCGCATGTGGCCACGCGCCCGGCCACCTCCTACCTCCCTACTTCCTCCCGCGGCACCCCGGAGACGCCACGCACCCCTCCAGGCCCCTCTCACTCTCTCTCTTTCCTCCCCCTCCCCTGGATCTTTCTCTCTCTCTCTCACGGCCGAGCGCTGCCGTCGCCGCCATTCGCCGTTGTCGTGCCCACCGTCACGGCCTCGCCCCTCCGACGAGTCCAATAGCTTCGCGCCGTAGTCCTCGTCCTCTCCGCCAAGTCGTGCGTCATCGGAAGCCATGTGGAGCCGTCACCGCTGTCGTCTTGTTCGTCGGCTGCCCGAGATCGTCGTCGTCGTTCCAGCCACACCAGGCCTTCCCCGAGCTCTCTTACGACGTCTACGGTTTCTTTGCGAGCTCCGCCGCATCTCCCCTCTCTCCTCGTAGTCTTTCCCATGTCGTAGCGTGCCAACCACCGTATCGAGCGCCACCGTCCGCCATGGATGCCGGGCATGGCGCTGCCATGCCACTGCGCTCCCACCCTTGAGCCTAGCAAGCTCCTAGCTATCCTAGGAGGCCACAGATTCCCTCGGAGCCCCGTAGCCTGCGCCCGCTCGGAGCCGTGCTCCGGCCGCCGCTGCGAGCTCCGCTTTGGCGAGCTCCGGCCTCCCCAGCTCCTCCCACCTGCCCCACTAGATGCGAGAGAGAAAGGGCTACGCCCCGGTGCTCTCAGTCGACGCCCCCGTGCCCTGCAGCGCGGACTCCGCCGCGACGAGAGGTCGCCGGCGACGACCTCGCCGGCCTGACGTGCGGGCCCAGCCTGCCAGGTGATTAGCAGGCTAATCACCATTTAACTAAACCGTGACACTGACAGTGGGCCCCTACGCCCTAATCTTTTAATTAGATTAGTAATAACCCCCTATTTAACACTGTGCTACTGATGTGTGGACCCCACACCTCAGGTTTGACCCTAGTCAGCGCCGTTGACCTGCTGACAGGCATGACGTAGTGCTGACGCAATAAGTGATTTTATGGATTTAAAATAATTCAGGAAATTCCAGAAATTACCAAAACTTCATAAATTCACAGAATTTCAACCGTCACTACTAGGAAAACGCCTACTAATGGCGCACTGGTTTTGCCTACTAATGGCGCATTACCAGTGCGCCATTAGTAGCACGCCACTAGTATATCTTACTAATGGCGCACCACGGGTGCGCCATTAGTATCTGGTATACTAATGTCGCACCAACTAGTGTGCCATTAGTATGTAACAGCATGCGCCATTAGTGTGCCTCCCGGGGGGCCATACGTAAGCATGGCTTTGTCATACTAATGGTGCATTCTCTGTTGATGCGCCATTAGTATCCTTTGGCATACTAATGGCGCACCTGGTGGTGATGCGCCATTAGTATAAATATTTGGGTTTTTTCCTTTTCTGATTTTTGCGCAGGCTACAAAATATATTATTAGACAGAATATAGACAGCAGCACACAGCAACACCAGATTCATCGAATACAATAGAAGATTAGTCTCCGAATACAATTCATCATATTAGTCTCCGAATTCAAAAGACCGAACAAAGATAAAACATTACAAGTCTCAAGACCACAAGTATCGAGTTTGTCTTCACATTACAAGTCGATATCGATCATCTAAACTACCATCACATAGAAGAGAGCTGTGGTCATCACGATGAGCATCATCGCGATCAAACTGGTCTTCATTCGGTTCCTCCAACGCTCCCTCCTCTCTCCGGCTAGATAGCGGGCGTATCTAGATTCGGCCTCCGCCCTAGTGGTGTACCCTTTGTAACTATTACCGCTGAAACGGTGAACTTGTCTCCGACACTCCTCCCAGTCGTCGTAGACTCCGGGAACCTTACCCTTGTACACGACATACGACGGCATCTCTATGCACAAGCCAAACAACAGACAATACATAAGCAATATGTAAGTATGCAACAAAAGGATCGGAAGAGAAAAGCAAGACATTAATAGCATGATTCATGGTCCTACTAATAAATAGCATCGATTACATCTAAGTTGAACGACTATCCAAACCAAAGAGACATACGAATTCATTAAAGTATAATTACAACATGAGCCAATCAATGTTTCAGAACTACACATCACTACTTTCGACTCGACTCATCGGACAGGAACATGGATGAAGCCGCCATCTGTCGTGATGGTCATGAAATCGCGGTCGTTGTCACCCTGCATTTGTAGCATTTCATCTATCTCACTGTTGGACGGTTGATATCTGAGGAAGAACTGCCCCGAGGTATGAAGGACATCTTGATGGATGATGTCCGCAAACTCCGACTGGATGCGAAAGAATTCTTGTCTGAGGTCCGCGTCCTGGACCACCGACAAGCTCGCGGCCCAATCTTTGAGATTATCTGGTAGCAGAAGTTGATGATGGTCCCTTATGATCGCCCGCATGTGATGGAGGGCATAGTAGGCATCCTTCTGACCGCCAGGCGGCTGCTTGACGCAGCAGAACTTCGTATTGTGTGAGAACATGTGCTTGCCGTACTTACGAAGTGCCCTGGTGAAGGTGCCTCCAGATTTGGCATAGGCGGGGAGAACATCATCAAGAACTTGCTTGACATTTGTGTAGTCTATCTTGGAGTTACGGTTCGGGTCTAAAAATACATGGCCATGGAATATTTCGGGCTTAAGAGGATGAGTGTGCAATGTGTGTCACTGCACAGAACACAGAATGTTAGAAAAAACGATCGAAATCTAAGAAATCATATGTTACGGGGCAGTTAAGGGATGACTTACTCAGGAAAGTAAGGCACAAGGAAGTTATCCTTATCTGGGTTTGCCAGAATGACGCCTTCGAGGTGTGAACTCGCAACTTGGCGGTCCCCAGCGCTGCTCAAGTGCTTGGCACGCATGTAGAAGGGGTCGACTATCACTATGTCCGGGGTCTTGTTTCTAATGATCCGCATCTCCATACTCAGTGAAAACAGCCGAACGAAGGTGTAATGCAGCGGATGAAGGTTAAACATAGCAAAGATGTCATCAAACCACAGGACGATCGCACCCCCGATGTCGCCATCCACAAAGCCCTTGCCCTCTGGCACCTTGGCCATGAAAATCGGGTATGCCACATCCTTCTCTCTGAGACGCCGCTTCTCCAAAGAAAGAACACTGTCGTGTAGACTCCGCATAGCACTGGTTGCAGCATTCAGCATATTTGGCGGTAGCATCGCCCTACCCGCCACATGCACCCTCCTCGAGATATCCTTAGGTGAAGGTGGCCCGTCCTGAGCACGGATCGAACTCGGTGCCGGCTGGCTCGCACCGGCGCCCTTGTTAGTCTTTCGTTTCCGTCCCTTCTTCTTGATCTCCTGTAATGGGACCGAGTTCTGCTCACAGTCCGCCTTCTTGAGCGTGTTGGGGCTGATAATATTTCGCACCTCAGCTATCTGAGGCTCGGTGAAGGCGGGAGCTGGAGGCGTGTCCTGAGAACTGAATGCCAGACGACGCCTGTTGCAATTGGATTTCTCCGCCGTACCAGCTAGATTGCGGTCGTCTTGGTTGGTTTCTTGAGAAAGAGGCCCGCAGAACTCGTCAGCGTACCCATGTTCGGCAAAGTACTTATCAACTTTGGTAAATGTACCGTCGTCATTGTCGTCGTCGTCCGGATCTTGTGCCATAGGGCTGTCCGGATCCAGTGCCATAGGGATGTCCGGCAGGTCCGGTAGCGTTGCGGCGTTCTTGCCATGGCTTGGCGCCGGCACGACTGGCGGTCTTGTCTGTGGGGTGGTGTCCCCCGCCCCCAAATGAATCTTGCTCTTCGGCCAAAGCAGGGGCCAGTTTACGCAGGTGCTGAGGTGTTGGGGAACGTAGCAGAAATTCAAAATTTTCCTACGTGTCACCAAGATCTATCTATGGAGAAACTAGCAACGAGGGGAAGGAGAGTGCATCTACATACCCTTGTAGATTGCTAAGCGGAAGCGTTCAAGTGAACGGGGTTGATGGAGTCGTACTCGTCGTGATCCAAATCACCGATGACTAAGTGCCGAACGCACGGCACCTCCGCGTTCAACACACGTACAGCCCGGTGACGTCTCCCATGCCTTGATCCAGCAAGGAGAGAGGGAGAGGTTGAGGAAGACTCCATCCAGCAGCAGCACAACGGCGTGGTGGTGGTGGAGGAGCGTGGCAATCCTGCAGGGCTTCGCCAAGCACCACGGGAGAGGAGAAGGACTTGGGAGAGGGGAGGGCTGCACCAAAGGCAAAGGTATGGCTGCCCTCCCACCCCCACACATATATATAGGGGCAAGGGAGAGGGGGGCGCAGCCTTGGCCCTTCCTCCAAGGAAGGGTGTGGCTAGGGAGGAGTCCCTCCTCCCCAAGGCACCTCGGAGGTGCCTTCCCCCTTTAGGACTCGTCCTTTCCTTATCCCTTGGCGCATGGGCCTCTTGGGGCTAGTGCCCTTGGCCCATATAGGCCAAGGCGCACCCCCTTACAGCCCATGTGGCCCCCCGGGGTAGGTGGCCCCACCCGGTGGACCCCCGGGACCCTTCCGGTGGTCCCGGTACAATACCGGTGACCCCGAAACTTGTCCGGTGACCAAAACAGGACTTCCCATATATAAATCTTTACCTCCGGACCATTCTGGAACTCCTCGTGACGTCCGGGATCTCATCCGGGACTTCGAACAACATTCGGTAACCACATACAAACTTCCTTTATAACCCTAGCGTCATTGAACCTTAAGTGTGTAGACCCTACGGGTTCGGGAGACATGCAGACATGACCGAGACGTTCTCCGGTCAATAACCAATAGAGGGATCTGGATACCCATGTTGGCTCCCACATGTTCCACGATGATCTCATCGGATGAACCACGATGTCAAGGACTTAATCAATCCCGTATACAATTCCCTTTGTCTATCGGTACGATACTTGCCCGAGATTCGATCGTCGGTATCCCGATACCTTGTTCAATCTCGTTACCGGCAAGTCTCTTTACTCGTTCCGTAACACATCATCCTGTGATCAACTCCTTGGTCACATTGTGCACATTATGATGATGTCCTACCGAGTGGGCCCAGAGATACCTCTCCGTCACACGGAGTGACAAATCCCAGTCTCGATTCGTGCCAACCCAACAGACACTTTTGGAGATACCCGTAGTGTACCTTTATAGCCACCCAGTTATGTTGTGACGTTTGGCACACCCAAAGCACTCCTACGGTATCCGGGAGTTGCACAATCTCATGGTCTAAGGAAATGATACTTGACATTAGAAAAGCTTTAGCATACGAACTACACGATCTAGTGCTATGCTTAGGATTGGGTCTTTTCCATCACATCATTCTCCTAATGATGTGATCCCGTTATCAACGACATCCAATGTCCATGGTCAGGAAACCGTAACCATCTATTGATCAATGAGCTAGTCAACTAGAGGCTTACTAGGGACATGGTGTTGTCTATGTATCCACACATGTATCTGAGTTTCCTATCAATACAATTCTAGCATGGATAATAAACGATTATCATGAACAAGGAAATATAATAATAATCAATTTATTATTGCCTCTAGGGCATATTTCCAACATGAGGGTCATCTCATCTTATTCGTCGGCCCCAGCGGGTCGAATCGAAGGTAACAGCTCGTCGCAGCCTGGCAGCACCCGAACCACTTCAACCCTATACATTGTGGGTGGCATCGGATTACCGTGGAACATGGGGTTGCCCGGTTGAACGATTCTGCCCTTGGCGACATCGACCAACTCGGCGCCCACGAAATGCAGAAGAGTGCAAGGAACGTCGGCGGTGCCCTGCGAAAACATGTACATGGCGTTAGGGATGCCCAGTCAAAGGCAAGGAGATGAAGTCATCGGCCGAGAGGCTTGGTTACCGTGATGCCGTCGAGCTCGGCTAATGTCGAGGCACCGCCAACGGCGGGCGTGCAACTGACGGAGGGGGCGCTTGCTGGCGAGGTGCCGGCCGGCGTACACCCGGGTGCATTAAGCTCCAATGCTCGTGCCGGCGCCGGAGACACGAATACCGCCTCCCCCGGAGACACCAATGGCGCCGCCGCCGGAGACACCAATGGCGCCGCCTGCGCGCTGTGCGAGTTGCTGGCCGTGAAGCTGGGAATGGGGGGAGGCCCCTGTTGGCCGCCTGCAATCCATGTCGCCAGCCCATGAATCAACATAGGCACCATGGCGTTGAGCTTCGTTCCAAGTTGTTGTTGCACTTGCTCTTGGACAAGCTCCGGAATCTGCGCCACTTGTGCCTTGAGTTCTTCAACCTCGCGCGTCTGGCTTTCTGAGCTGGTCTTTTTCTCCTTCCGCACACCAGCGGTATAGTATGACCCCCATTTTGTGGACAAGCCTTTGCCGGCCACACGACCAGCTGATGTCGGCTTAGTGAGCTTATCCTTGTTTTTCATTATGTTCAACGCCCTATTTAAAGGGGTGTCGAAAGGGGAGCTCTTAGACGACCCCGCGCTACTGCTTTCAGTGTCCTGCGAAAGGAACGTGAACCATTTAGAAATATTGGGGATTAATTAGAATGCAACCATATGGAGCTAATTACGCGGGGGTGTATTCCTTACCAGAAGAAGCTCAAGCGCCCTGGTCTTCGGATCCGTGGTAAGCTCCTTTGTTATCGGGTCCTCCTTGTACTGGGCTCTGACATAGTTCCTGGTCTGCTTGTCACCGTTGTATTTCTCGAAGCGGGGCGGTAGGCCTTGCTCGGCACGCTCCGCGTCCTCCTTGTCCCATATAGGCTCCGCCACTCTGTAACCGCCGGGACCGAGTTTGTGTTCCCCTAAGTTCAACTCCCGCATTTCTTTCCCCCACTGACTTGATTCGTAGGTTGCACTGCTCTCGCACTTGATCTTGAACTCCTTGTACTCATCTTCGCTCATCAAAGGATATTTCGCCTTGATCTTCTCATAACTATCACCTTTATCAATCATTCTCTTCACCGCGCTTTTCCAAGTAGACAGGGCTGTGCTCATCTTCGTGAGGGCGGCACTGTTCACTTTATTCCCTGAGAGGCGTGTGTGTAGGATCTAGAAGTAGATGTGTCTAAAGGGGGGTGATTAGACACTTTGTGCTAAAGTTGCAATTTTTAAGCCTTTTCGGTTTAAGTGGAGTTTAGGCACAAGTTCAGCACACACAATACATATCAAGCAAGCAAGCAAAGAGTATATGAGCAGCGGAATGTAAAGCATGCAACTTGCAAGAATGTAAAGGGAAGGGTTTGGAGATTTCAAACGCAATTGGAGACACGGATGTTTTTCCCATGGTTTGGATAGGTGGTGCTATCCTACATCCACGTTGATGGAGACTTCAACCCACGAAGGGTAACGGTTGCGCGAGTCCACACAGGGCTCCACCCAAGGGCAACGGTTGCGCGAGTCCACGAAGGGCTCCACCCACGAAGGGTCCACGAAGAAGCAACCACCCACAAAGGGTCCACGAAGAAGCAACCTTGTCTATCCCACCATGCCCATCGCCCACGAAGGACTTGCCTCACTAGCGGTAGATCTTCACGAAGTAGGCGATCTCCTTGCCCTTACAAACTCCTTGGTTCAACTCCACAATCTTGTCGGAGGCTCCCAAGTGACACCTAGCCAATCTAGGAGACACCACTCTCCAAGAAGTAACAAATGGTGTGTAGGTAATGAACTCCTTGCTCTTGTGCTTCAAATGATAGTCTCCCCAACACTCAACTCTCACTCATAGGATTTGGATTTTGTGGAAAGAAGATTTGAGTGGAAAGCAACTTGGGAAGGCTAGAAATCAAGATTCATATGGTAGGAATGGAATGTCTTGATCTCAACACATGAGTAGGTGGTTTTCTCTCAGAACATATGAGTAGGAATGGTGTGTGTGTGTTCTGGTGGCTCTCTCTTCTAATGAGAAGGAGGTGGAGGGGTATATATAGCCTCCACTCAAAATCCAACCGTTACACACAATTTACCAATCTCGGTGGGACCGAATCAGAAAACTCGGTCGGACCGAAATGGTAAACCTAGTGACCGTTAGGAATTTTGGTGGGACTGACATGCAACTCGGTAGGACCGATTTGGTTAGGGTTTGGGCATAACGTAATCTCGGTGAGACCGATTACACAAACTCGGTGAGACCGAGTTTGGTAATTAGCTAACCAGAGAGTTGGTCAGGCAAACTCGGTGGGACCGATTTGCTCTTTTGGTGGGACCGAGTGGAACTCGGTGAGACCGAAAAGTTACAAAGGGGAAACACTGAGTTTACATTGCAATCTCGGTGGGACCGATTGCATATCTCGGTGGGACCGAGAATATTGCAATAGGTAACAGAGAGTTTGCAATCCCATCTCGGTGAGACCGAGATCTAGAACTGAATTGCTAGGGTTTGGCAGTGGATAATGACAAATGAAACTCGGTGGCGCCGGATAGGAAAAATCGGTAGGACCGAGTTTGGCTTAGAGTTTAGGAGCATATCATTAAGCACATGAAGCAAGAGGCTCATTAAGCAACACCTCATCCCTCCTTGATAGTATTGGCTTTTCCTATGGACTCAACGTGATCTTGGATCACTAAAATATAAAATGAAGAGTCTTGAGCTTGAAGCTTTAGCCAATCCTTTGTCCTTAGCATCTAAGGAGTTCCCACACCCTTTAGTCCATGCCACTCCATTGTTGAACTTATCTGAAACATGCTAGATAGAAGTGTTAGTCCAACAAGAGATATGTTGTCATCAATTATCAAAACCACCTAGGGAGCACTTGTGCTTTCAATCTCCCCCTTTTTGGTAATTGATGGCAACATACATCAAAGCTTTTAGATAAAGATATAAAGAACAGCAAGTAAAGCTTTGGAAGAACATGTAGCAAGCATAGGCTCCCCCTACATGTATGCACTCGTGTAAATAATATAGAGGCATGTGAGAGCATAAACATGACAGAGTAGACAATGTGTTACATATATCTTGGCCATATGCATCAGAGCAAAAGATTATCAAGAAAAGTACCTTCATGCTCATGAGTCCTTCTTGCAAACAGTATGTACATAAGCAAGAACTCCTCATACTCATGATTTTGATGCATATACTTACCTTGTGGTCTCGAGTTGGCTTAGGATGGAATGAACCTGCACAAACAAGGTTAGATAACACAGGTACGTCCACTAGCCAGAGCAAACAAAAGAAACCACAAGAATACCAAGACTGGGATGACATGTGGAGAGTGAGTACAAGGTACCACATTGGATTCAACATGTCCCCACGAATAAAGATATGCAATGAATTTGGCTGATTTCTTCTCCTTTAGGTGTCTTGCTCCCCCTGAATCTTACATGGGATATTGGGAGAAGATAGGAAACAGAAAATCACAGCTGAATAGAACTTAATTCAAATGAGTTCATATGAACATGTCTTTCCCCCAAAAAGACATGTGGCAACATCTGCTTGGAAATCTCTCTCTCCCCCTTAGCAAGATCTGGGATCCTTGAGACTTTCTCTCCCCCTTAATACTTTCTCTCCCTTGATGTGATCTCTCTCTCTCCTACAAGCTTTGATGTGATCTCTCTCTCCCCCTTTGACATCAATTTCCAAGAAGGTTTTTCCTGGAATCCGTCGAATAGGTTTGGTCCTTGAGATTCAGCACAAAGCAGAGGATAAAATTGTGACGCTTGTGGAGGAAAAGATTCATTTAGTGGAGCTGGAACAGAAGAAATGTAGAATAAGTGGCAAATTGGTTTTCTGATTGCAAAGTCGGTGGCACCGAGTGGCATATTTCGGTGGTACCGAAAAGATTCGGTTGGACCGAAATTTGCAAGTCGGTGAAACCGAGTTTACACAGAGAAAAACATTTGTCACCTCAGCTCACTAGTCACCTCAGCTCACTTGTAGGATCTCACAAAGATTTGCAATGAATTACCTGAAGGATTTGCAAGGAATTAAATGCAGAAAATGCAGAACAAACACAAAGAGAAAAGAGAAGAAACTGAAAGATCTAGATGAAGTTTTTTTTTGTTAAAAAAAAGAAACTAAACATGTATGAGACAAATGCAATAACACAGAAAAGAACACAAGAGAACTTCATCTAGAGTTGGGCGGTGACATAGTCACCTATGTTAGAGTATATTGACTTAGGAGTCAAGTGCGAACACTTGATCATAGGTCATACTCATCATTTAAGCTCAAAATGGGGTCACCATTTTTCGTTTAAGCATCTTGATGTATTCACATCTTGTTAAGTTGCTTTGACTCATGTCTTGGAGTAAAGCTTCTCTAAGATGGAATAACATACCTTGGGTGGTGATGTGGTTCTTGCTCATGTAGTTGAACTTGTGTGGGTGCTCAAGGTTGATGTAGTTCATCAAGAATTGGGAGCACCACTTGGAGTTTGAGTTCATCTACCTACATGGGTTAGTTCTTGCAAGGAAGAGCACTTGTGTATCTAAAAATGACAATCATGAAGCTTAACATAGAGTTTGTCAAAGGATATGTTTGAATGGTTTTGTGCTTCCTTGTCTTCAACCTCTATTGTGTAGAGTCTTGGTCTTGTAGAGATTGCTCAAGATGTGAGTGAGTCGCAATCTCATGGAATTAAATTCAGCCAAGCACCTACATGGGTTAGACAACATGCAAGATGCAAATATATCTAAGACATAAGATAGTTATCATAAGAGATACATCATGGATTAGTTATAAGCTCATGTCTTGCATGTAGCCAATGGAGTTTCTACTCCAAGTTCGAAGCATCAATGATGTTCAATTCTCCTCTCAACCTGCAAAACACTTTCTCATCAAGCGGTTTAGTGAATATATCCGCTAATTGCTTATCGATGCGAACATGCTTAAGATTGATGTCACCCTTAGCAACATGATCTCGAATGAAATGATGACGAACTTCAATATGCTTAGTTCGAGAATGTTGTACAGGATTATGACCAATTTTGATAGCACTCTCATTGTCACAAAGCAATGGAACATGTTTCACATAAATCCCATAATCTTTAAGAGTTTGGGTCATCCAAAGTAATTGAGCGCAACATGAACCAGCGGCAATGTATTCAGCTTCGGCGGTGGATAAAGATACCGAGTTTTGTTTCTTGGAAGACCAAGATACAAGAGATCTACCAAGAAATTGACAAGTACCCGAAGTGGACTTTCTATCAACCTTGTCTCCGGCATAATCTGAGTCGGAATAGCCAACAAGATCAAAAGAGGACCTCTTAGGATACCAAATGCCAAAATTTGGTGTATGGATTAAATATCTCACTATTCTTTTCACAGCCTTAAGATGACAATCTTTAGGAACAGCTTGATATCGTGCACACATGCATACACTTAGCATAATATCGGGACGTGAAGCACATAGGTATAACAATGAACCAATCATAGAGCGATAAACCTTTTGATCAACTGGTTCACCATCTTTGGTTAAATCATTATGTCCACTAGTAGGCATGGGTGTAGACATACCTTTGCATTCTTGCATATTGAACTTCTTGAATAAGTCCTTGGTGTACTTTGTTTGAGAGACAAATGTACCTTCCTTAGTTTGCTTGATTTGCAATCCAAGAAAGAATTTGAGTTCACTCATCATAGACATCTCAAACTTCTCTGACATTAGCTTTCCAAACTTTTCACTAAAGAGAGGGTTAGTTGAACCAAATATGATGTCATCAACATAAATTTGGCATACAAAAAGTTCTCCATTAACCTTTTTAGTGAAAAGAGTAGAGTCAATTTTACCAATTTCAAAACCACTTGTAGTAAGGAACTTGGTCAAGCATTTATACCATGCTCTAGGAGCTTGTTTAAGACCATAAAGAGCTTTGTGAAGTTTGTAAACATGATTTGGTTTCTTAGGATTGACAAAGCCGGGAGGCTGTTTGACATAAACTTCCTCCTCTATTTCTCCATTTAGAAAGCATAGGCAAGTAAGATGCGAATGGACTCAAGTCTAGCAACGGGAGCATATGTCTCACCATAGTCCATACCTTCGACTTGTGTGTATCCTTGGGCGACGAGACGTGCTTTGTTGCGGACCACTTGTCCATCTTCATCTTGCTTGTTGCGAAACACCCATTTGGTACCAATGATGTTGTGGTTGTTGTCGGGCTTCTCAACCAATGTCCAAACTTGGTTTCTCTCAAAATTATGTAGCTCTTCATGCATAGCGTTTATCCAATCTGGATCTTCCAATGCTTCTTCAACCTTCATTGGTTCAATGCTCGAGATGAATGAATAGTTTTCACAAAAGTTAGCCAAACGAGTTTTTGAGCGAGTGATTCTCCCGGTTTGTATATCATTGAGAATTTGCTCAACGGGATGATCTTTGGCAATTCTTGCTTGAACTCGTGAGATCTTTTGCTTGGGTCTTTGTTGAGCATCTTCTTCATCTTGTTCTTCTTCTTGGCCTTCTTCATTGTTGACGTCGTCGTTCTCTTGTCGTGGTGGAGAAGGAGGTTGTTGATGTTCGTCTTGACGTACTTCCTCGTTTTCTTCATCTTGATGTGTCCCACTTGTGGATGTTTCCGTGTCGATTCTTGGTTCACCTTGACGTGAAGTAGAAACTTCCACTTGGACGGATGAGGTACTCTCCTTCACCTCCGTTGGACGAATTTTGCCAATGGACAAGTCTCGAATTGCTTCTGAAGGATCTTTGTCTCCTACATCAATTGGCAATTGCTCTACTTGCGAGCCATTAGATTCATCAAACTTCACATCTACCGTCTCTTCAACCTTTCGGGTGAAATTGTTGTAGACACGGTAAGTGTGAGAGTTTGATCCATAACCAAGTAGAAAACCTTCATGAGATTTAGGAGCAAACTTTGAACGACGATGCTTATCAAGAATGTAGCACTTGGAGCCGAATACTCGAAAGTATCCAACTTGGGGTTTGTTACCGGTGAGAAGCTCGTATGCCGTCTTGCCGAGTAGCTTGTGAAGATATAAGCGATTTGTTGCGTGACAAGCTATCTCAACCGCTTCTGCCCAAAAGTGCTTTGGCGTCTTGTATTCATCAAGCATTGTTCTTGCCATTTCGATGAGCGTCCGGTTCTTCCTTTCAACAACTCCATTTTGTTGAGGTGTGTATGTAGCCGAGAACTCGTGTGAAATCCCTTCTTCGTCAAGAAAGGTGTCCACATTTGCGTTCTTGAACTCCGTTCCGTTGTCACTCTGAACCTTCTTGATCTTCACATCGAACTGATTTTGGGCTTTCCTAGCGAAGTTTCTGAAGATCTTCTGGACCTGCGACTTGTCATTAATAAAGAACACCCACGTAAATCTTGAAAAATCATCAACTATAACTAGACCAAAAGAATTTCCACCGAGACTCTTGTAGGCGTTGGGACCAAAAAGATCCATGTGAAGTAGCTCGAGTGGCCTCCTTGTGGTCATGATGTTCTTCACGGGATGTCTTCGTCCAACCTGTTTACCTGCTTGACAAGCACTGCAAAGTCTATCCTTATCAAATATGACATCATTAATTCCAAGGATATGATTTCCCTTAATAAGCTTGTCAAGGCTTCTCATGCCAACGTGACCTAGTGGTCTATGCCACAACCAACCTTTTGAGGATTTAGCAACAAAGCAAGTTTTAGGTTGCGCCTTTTTAGAGAAATCGACAATGTAAAGATCACCTCTACGCATACCAGTAAAGACCATTTTATGATTGTCTCGACGAAATACTTGGCAATCTACCTCAGTAAATAGGACATTCAAACCGAAATCAGCAAGTCTAGATACTGAAAGTAAGTTGTAGCCAAGAGATTCAACGAGCATGACATTTTGAATGGAACTATCATGTGAGATGGCCACCTTACCAAGGCCAACCACTTTACCCTTTGAATTATCACCAAAGGTGACATATTTTCGAGGGCCGTTGTTTTCAGCAAGCTCACGAAACATCTCTTCATCTCCGGTCATATGGTCAGTACATCCACTATCAAGAACCCATTCCTTTCCTCCTGATTCATATCCCCGAAGATTTGCCATAAGACCAAAATGTCTCATTGCATCGTCGAGATCGAAGTCACTATCATCATCATCATCATAATATTCATGTTCATCATGATCTTGTGATTCATCATTTCCTAGAGAGGGTAATTTATCAGACAAATGATCATCAAAGTGGTCACTTTTATGAATTCTTATGGCTTTGAGTATGATATCATTAATGATTCCAACATCCCCTTTAGCATGCTTAAGATTGGCAAGTTCAAGAAGACATTTACCAAAACTAGGATCACTAGAGTTCATCTTACTCAAGGCAATGGATTTATGGAGAATTTCATCCAAAGTTTTCAAGGAATGATTGGGAAATCGTTCCTCAAGAAATTTCCATATAGTATAGGCACAATCTTGAGTAGGCAAACTAGCAATCAGATTTTTGGGCAATCCTCTAATGATGAGCTCAATAGTTCTAAGATTGCGAATCATGTCAATATCTTCATCTAGGGTAGGATGCAAGGGATCAATATGGGGTGCACAAGAGCTAGCAATATACTTGTTCAAATGATATTGATTGAAGATTACAAGCATCTCATTTTTCCACTCATGAAAGTATTTTCCATCAAGAATAGGCACTCTATGTCTAAGACTCCCTAGAGTAGATACATCCATCTTCCTCCAATGGTGATTAAACCAAGGCAATGGAAACCAAAGCTATGATACCACTTGTAGGATCTAGAAGTAGATGTGTCTAAAGGGGGGTGATTAGACACTTTGTGCTAAAGTTGCAATTTTTAAGCCTTCTTAGTTTAAGTGGAGTTTAGGCACAAGTTCAGCACACACAATACATATCAAGCAAGCAAGCAAAGAGTATATGAGCAGCGGAATGTAAAGCATGCACCTTGCAAGAATGTAAAGGGAAGGGTTTGGAGATTTCAAACGCAATTGGAGACACGGATGTTTTTCCCGTGGTTCGGATAGGTGGTGCTATCCTACATCCATGTTGATGGAGACTTCAACCCACGAAGGGTAACGGTTGCGCGAGTCCACACAGGGCTCCACCCAAGGGCAACGGTTGCGCGAGTCCACGAAGGGCTCCACCCACTAAGGGTCCACGAAGAAGCAACCACCCACAAAGGGTCCACGAAGAAGCAACCTTGTCTATCCCACCATGGCCATCGCCCACGAAGGACTTGCCTCACTAGCGGTAGATCTTCACGAAGTAGGCGATCTCCTTGCCCTTACAAACTCCTTGGTTCAACTCCACAATCTTGTCGGAGGCTCCCAAGTGACACCTAGCCAATCTAGGAGACACCACTCTCCAAGAAGTAACAAATGGTGTGTAAGTAATGAACTCCTTGCTCTTGTGCTTCAAATGATAGTCTCCCCAACACTCAACTCTCTCTCATAGGATTTGGATTTGGTGGAAAGAAGATTTGAGTGGAAAGCAACTTGGGAAGGCTAGAAATCAAGATTCATATGGTAGGAATGGAATGTCTTGATCTCAACACATGAGTAGGTGGTTTTCTCTCAGAACATATGAGTAGGAATGGTGTGTGTGTTCTGGTGGCTCTCTCTTCTAATGAGAAGGAGGTGGAGGGGTATATATAGCCTCCACTCAAAATCCAACCGTTACACACAATTTACCAATCTCGGTGGGACCGAATCAGAAAACTCGGTCGGACCGAAATGGTAAACCTAGTGACCGTTAGGAATTTTGGTGGGACTGACATGCAACTCGGTAGGACCGATTTGGTTAGGGTTTGGGCATAACGTAATCTCGGTGAGACCGATTACACAAACTCGGTGAGACCGAGTTTGGTAATTAGCTAACCAGAGAGTTGGTCAGGCAAACTCGGTGGGACCGATTTGCTCTTTTGGTGGGACCGAGTGGAACTCGGTGAGACCGAAAAGTTACAAAGGGGAAACACTGAGTTTACATTGCAATCTCGGTGGGACCGATTGCATATCTCGGTGGGACCGAGAATATTGCAATAGGTAACAGAGAGTTTGCAATCCCATCTCGGTGAGACCGAGATCCTTATCGGTAGAACCGAATTGCTAGGGTTTGGCAGTGGCTAATGACAAATGAAACTCGGTGGCGCCGGATAGGAAAAATTGGTAGGACCGAGTTTGGCTTAGAGTTTAGGTCATATGTGGATATGGGAAAGTTGTTGAGGGTTTTGGAGCATATCATTAAGCACATGAAGCAAGAGGCTCATTAAGCAACACCTCATCCCTCCTTGATAGTATTGGCTTTTCCTATGGACTCAATGTGATCTTGGATCACTAAAATATAAAACGAAGAGTCTTGGGCTTGAAGCTTTAGCCAATCCTTTGTCCTTAGCATCTAAGGAGTTCCCACACCCTTTAGTCCATGCCACTCCATTGTTGAACTTATCTGAAACATGCTAGATAGAAGTGTTAGTCCAACAAGAGATATGTTGTCATCAATTATCAAAACCACCTAGGGAGCACTTGTGCTTTCAGTGTGTTTTCAAATTCGGCGGGGAACTTGTATCGTTCGTGCAGCTTCGTGAAGGGGAGGTTGCGCAAATTCCCTCGGTCCTTATGCCTAAGGTTCTCGGTGTTGATCGAGACGGTGCTCCGGAGAATGCACCCGAGCTGAAGCAAGTACCCCTTGACTATATGTTTGGGCTCCGTTGGATTCCCATCAGAGTCCACTTGAGTGAATTCCTCCTTGAGGGTGCGGAGCGCATTCGGGCGCCGGTCCTTCCTTTGGTTCTTCGGTTGGCTGCCATATGTGTGTGTGCCGTCATCATCAGTGGTGGCATCCTCGGCGGCACCATCAGTGGTGTCATCCCCGACGCCACTAGGGGTTGTGTAATCAGGATCGGTGTCTTCTGCGGCGTCCTCATAGTGGTGAGGTTGTTCCTCCATCTCCTAGGAGAGCTCCTAGAATTTCTTGCCGCCCGAACCACCGGCCTCATCGTTGTGGGCCATGTTTCTCTCTAAATAGGAAAAAAATTTGGTCAAAAAGTTGGTTATTGTCAAGGAACAAGATCATGGTCTCATCATTTAGGGTTTGTCTACACCGAGGCACCCTAAAAGCCTAAGCTTTCATCATTTAGGGTTTGTCGACGCCGAGGCACCCTAAAATCCTAAGTGTACATCATTTAGGTTCTCATCGACACCGAGGCATCCGGGGTAGCCAAGTTAAGTTTTCATCATTTAGGGTTTATCGATGCCGAGGCACCCTAGGTTGGGCCTAATCACTTGGCACTAATCACTTGGCTCTATTGCCACCTATGGTTTAATGCAGCAAGAATAAAGGGGCAGTTGATCCTACTTAACTAAGTACTAAGATACCCCGGCCCATGCATTAGTAGCAAGTACCTCATATGTCCGATTTTTAGCAAAGTCATGCTAAAATTCACGGAAAATTTCAGCATGACCTTTGCTGAAAATAGGACATATGGAGTACCCGAATTTGCCGGAACGGAAGTTAATCGACATTCCGGCAAACTCAAGGGCCTCTCGGGGTACAATAGCAGCATCACAAGTTGACAAAATTCCCAAGTAGTACAGCAGCAGCATCACAAGTAGTACCAATGAACATATAGTCCAACACATTCTGAATTTCGATAAATGACAGCAAGTTAACTCATGCTGACAACAACAAACTTATAACAACATAAATGAAATTGCAGTATATCCATATACAAAGCAGCAGGATCATCCACCCCATGACAGCAACAAACTTATAACAACACAAACTTATAACAAATGAAAGCCATATATCCATCTTCTGAGCTAAGAGCCATGGACCATCCACCCCATGAACTAGGAGTGTCATGCATCCATATACAAAGCAGCAGGATCATTCCAGATTGATATGCCCCTGAGTCTGGCAGTCAAAATCCGACATCACTAGTCTACAGATGTATGCGTCATGTTAAGATTTTTGTTTGCCTCAAACAAATTTGTAACGCGCTCTTCGGCCAAACAAAACAAGAAGCTTATCTGGACCATAAAAACATGCACCCAGCAAAATTAAAAGGTTGGATATGTATGATGAACATGATGAAACAAAATTAAGAGGTAGAGTATGTATGATGAACATGATGAAACAAAATCAATGGTCCTAGGCTGTGCTATGCTACCACCACAAACTAAACAATGGCATAACAAAAAAAAAGGACAGTATACATCCCTCCACTACTTCTGTAATTACACCTGAGTGACAAACTACCCTCACCCGGCAAGAAAGCTCGTCCTAAATGGGCAGAAGAAGTAAATTATCTCTAGTTATGATCTGCACCAAAGTAGGAACCCAATCTAACAATCATCAGTGACAAAAAGGGCATGAATGTATAGATAGCACAGCCTGACACCAAGGGACCCACCACTAAGCTAGCTAAGAGCACCAAAGCATCAAGAACTGTTTGACTGTAAAAAATAGTTGTTTCTACTTCCAAATTACCCAGTTTTCTCAAGCAGTCAATTACACCATGATGATACCAAATTCTTGTAGCAGTACAATGAGTTCATAGGATAAAAAAATCATCCACATTCACCAATCACCTTGTTACAGCAAGCAAAAGATTTCATTTTCATGGGCAACTAAGGACCAGGTGAACTATGGACTAACTTCAGTCACAGATGTTGGTGGCTACATATTCTTCTCAATCAAGAGCTACTAGCTATAGGGTGCACCTAGTGACCTTGTTTCTTATAAATCTAAAACTAATTAACCAACTTATGATGACAAACTGAAGCAAGCTATAATCTACTACAATTATCACAAGATAGCATAAGAACTCATCTAACAATGCTAGTTGCTAGTAACCAAAGAACCTAGCCAAAAACTTCTCTCCATGATTTTTATCATAACCTCTATGGTTCAAACACCCCCCTGGCCTGTTATGATTTTCAACCTCTTCTTTGCATATACTGGCATAAAATGGCTATGTGATATGCATATCCCAATTTGCCTTTTTCTTTTTCATCCATTTCACATCACAAATTTCAATCAAGCATGTACAAAAGGTAAACTGCCACACACTTCACATCAACATAACCAGGAAGTAATAGTAGTACATGTTTCACACACAAGCTGCTATGTATCAACATAACCAGGAAATAATCCATGTTGAGGACACACGCAACATACGAATCTACACATATGTTTTCATGCTGGGATTTATCCATAAGAATTAGAAACATAGAAGCAGCATATGCAAGTAAGTTTGCTTCTTTACCTCTGGTTACAGGGAGGACGGGAAGAGCAGAGACTCAAGGCGTGCTCCTGCTGCTCGAGGTGGATGGGGATGGCGGATGCGGGCAGAGGTGGAGCTCCTGCTGCTCGAGGCGGACCTGGGGGCGGTGAGGCTCCTGCGTTGGCCGTTGGCGGTGGTCGACGAGGGGCAGCGCTGGTGGAGAGCAGCTGGGCGGCGGCCAGAGAAGACGGAAGAGGAGGCGGGCGTGGGTGGGAGATCCCATGGCGGTGGTTGAGGAGGGGCCGCGCCGGTGGCCGGCGACGCCAGCAAACCCTAAATCGCGAGGAGCCTGCTCAAGGAGGAAGCACGCGAGGATGGTGGCTGCCGGTGGAGTGGCTCCACGACGACGTGGTGCTCCCTGTCAAACGGGTGCTCGACGGCGCTGCTCTGGAGTGGGGCGACGACGGTGGTGGCCGGGAATAGTGGAGTGGTTGTTGGGGCGGTAGAGGATGGTGGAGGGGCTACCGTGATGGGGATTGGGGAGTTTAGTCGGGGGAGGGATAGCAATGGCGCACCACCTAGCGGTGCGCCATAAGTAACTTTTTTTTGGATAGCAATGGCGCACCACCTAGCAGTGCGCCATAAGTAACTAATTTTTTTGGATAGCAATAGCGCACCACCCAGCGGTGCGCCATAAGTAACTATTTTTTTGTATATCAATGGCGCACCACCCAGCGGTGTGCCATTAGTAATTATTTTTTTTGCATCGAATAAGTTTTTAGAAAATGAATATGAATATGAAACAGTAATAATTTTTTATAAAAATAGTAATAATTTTTTTAAAAATATCATCAAATTTGTTATTTGAAAATATTTATGAATAT
The DNA here is from genome assembly GCF_002162155.2 of Triticum dicoccoides. NCBI lineage: Eukaryota > Viridiplantae > Streptophyta > Magnoliopsida > Poales > Poaceae > Triticum > Triticum dicoccoides. The sequence goes on from NC_041390.1 coordinate 320,084,938, forward strand.
GAAAAAATATCATCAAATTTGTTATTTGAAAATATCATCAAATTTGTTTTTTTTGGATTTTTAGTTGCATTCATTTATGAATTGGTAAAACATTTATGAATATCAAAAAATATCATCAAATTTGAAAAAATATTCATGAATTCAAAACGTGCCCATGAAATTTAAAAATATTCATGCATGAGTTCAAAAAATATTAACAAATTCAATACTTTTTGTGAGTTAGAAATTCAATGACATAATAAACATAAATAAATATTCATGAGGACTAGAACAGAAGAAATATCATTTCAAAATGTCGAAATAAAATCGAGAAATGAAGACTACGATTTAAATACAATCGATCTTAGCTAGCTATCTGTTCACAATCTTCTTGCCCTTCTTTTTCGCAAATGGAGTTCTTCTGTGGAACGGACGTCCTTTAGGTAGGGTAGTCCTGCTTCTTCTTGTGGTGTGTGCTGCTACTTCATCGTCGTCGTCATGTTCGATCTTCGGGTCGCCGTACTTGTCGAAGTCTTGCTCATTGGCTACTCCATCCATTCTGATGATCTTCCTTTTGCCTCTCCTCACGACAACACGACTGGGCTTTGACGGGTCGGTAATGAAGAAGCATTGGTCCACTTGGGAAGCCAGTACCCATGGCTCATTTTTCGCGGTGACGTTTGCGCCCGCGGTCTTGGATTTGGCTTCGGGTATAACCATGGTGGTGAAATACCGGTCTTCTTTTAGGACGCTTTTGGCCAATCTGACACGAAACATCGGGACCTTCTCTCCAGCATAGCTCAGCTCCCAGATCTCCTCGATCCTTCCGTAGTATCTGTCCTTGTCATTACCGGTGTAGGATTCCATCGTTACCCCGGAGTTCTGATAACCATCGCTCTTCATGTCCTTGTCCTCGGTGTAGAATGTGTAGCCGTTGATATCGTACGCATCATAGGTCATCAGGTTGTGCTCGGAGCCCTGTGACAAGGCGAATATGAGTTGTTCTTCCGCGGAAGAATCTTCATGTAAAGGGTACGACAGAAGCTTCTGCTTGAACCAACGCGTGAAACATGAGTTGTGCTCTTTGAGTATATCTCCATCCGTCCTCTGTTGGCCTCGGTCATTGTACGTCTTCTCAATAAAGGTTTTGTGCTCTACCACCCAAGGATCGACCACGTCTATGTGTTGTAGCGCGACTAGGTTTGCTCTTTCAATGTCGGCGAGTCGACCCTCAAAGTCGACATGCATTTCGCGGCGACCCTCACGGTGACCCCATCTAGCGAGCCTGTCGAGGTGCTTGTTGACGGGCAGACCAACGGGGTTCTCGATGCCTAATAATTCGTGCAGTAGGAGATGCACTCTTCGGTCAGAAAGCCCCTGGCTATGCTTCCCTCTAGATGTGACATGTTGCGAACATATCCTTTGATGACACCATTCATCCTTTCGAACGGCATCATGCTGTGCAGGAACGTCGGCCCAAGTTGGATGCCTCCATGATATGGACCAGCAGATGCACCATAACGTCGAAGAATGCGGGCGGGAAGTACATCTCAAGCTCGCATAGTATCACCACGATCTCTTCCTGTAGCCTTGTGAGTTGCCTCACGCCAATCGACTTCCGAGAGATGACGTCAAAAAAGTTGCATAGGCCAAATAGCGTTTCACGGACGTGCGCGTCCATGATCCCACGGATTGCAACTGGAAGTATCTGCATCATCAGCACGTGACAGTCGTGAGACTTAATCCCGCTGAACTTCTGCTTCGCTGGGTCTAGGTATTTGCTTATCTTCCCCGCGTAACCGTAAGGAAGTTTTACTCCTAGGAGGCAGGTGAAAAACTGCTCGATCTCCTCCTGACTTAGAGTGAAGCACGCGGGAGGGTAGTCATTTCCGGTCTTCTTGGCCTTTTTGCCTTTGCGATGACTTTTTGTGTCCTGCTTCGCCTCATCATCATCATCATCATCATCATTAGCGTGAAGCTCCTGCCTGATGCCCATTGATTTCAAGTCTGCCCTTGCTTTTGGCCCACCTTTGGTCCTCTCTGGCATGTTGAGCAGGGTACCAAGCAGACTCTCGCACACGTTCTTCATGATATGCATGACATCAAGGCTGCGAGGCACACGTTGGATCTTCCAGTACGGCAAGTCCCAGAAAACAGACCTCATTTTCCATACCTTCAGCAGCGGCTCTGGCGCCTTTTGCTTCTTTCCTGGCTCTGGCGCCTTTTGCTTCTTTCCCGGCAGTGGGCAGTCTTTCCAATTTTTCAACAGCTCGTCTATTTCCTCGCCGCTCCTCGTACACGGGTGTTTTCGGGGTTCGGTTTCACCATCGAACAGATCCTTGCGTTTCCTCCACGGGTGATCGTCGCGAAGCCACCTTTGATGTCCCATGAACACGGTTTTCGAAGACCCGGGATCTCTATCTAGCTGGCGATACGTTGTGTCATCCATGCACCTTACGCATCCAGAAAATCCGTGGACTACCTGCCCCGCGAGATATCCGTAACCGAGATAGTCGTGCACCGTCGTGAGCAGTGCGGCTCTCATAGGGAAATATTCTTTCTCTGCGGCGTCCCACGTATTGGCTGGCGTTTTCCACAGCGTGTCTAGCTCCTCCTTCAGCAGCCCCAGATACAGATTGATGTCGTTCCCTGGTTGTTTGGGCCCTTCAATTAGCATACTCATGTGAATGTACTTCCTCTTCATGCACAACTAGGGGGAAGGTTGTACATCCACACAAACACAGGCCAGGTGCTATGTGTGCTTCTCTAGCTGCCAAACGGATTGACTCCATCGGTGCTCGCGCTCAGCACAATGTTCCTTGGATCCTTCCCAAATTCTGGGTATTCGAAGTTCAACGCTTGCCACTGGCTCGCATCCTTAGGGTGACTCAGCATCTTGTCTTTTTTATTTATCTTCGGATCATTTCCGTCATCTTCCCGCTTCTTCTCCTCCCTATCCGCGTGCCAATGCAGGAGCTTTGCTACCTTAGGGTCCGTGAAATACCGCTGCAGACGAGGAGTGATCGGAAAGTACCACACCGATTTTCGAGGAGCTTTCTTCCTCTTCTTGTATCGAGTGACGCCGCACACCGGACATATGGTAGACTCCGCGTGATCGTCCCGATAAATGATACAATTGTTCATGCACACATGGTATTTCACGTGCGGTAAATCCAGAGGACACATGATTTTCTTCGCCTCCTCGAAACTGGTGGGGCACTTGTTCCCCTTAGGAAGACGTTCGTGCCAGAATGACATGTTCTCGTCGATGCATGCGTCGGTCATTTTATGTTTTACCTTCATCTCTAGAGCCATGAGCATTACTTTCAGGCAGGTATCCTCGGGCCTGCATCCTTCATACAATGGAGTAACCGTGTCTATCTCCAGTTGATCCAGCTGGCTTTCTCTCGGGCGGCAGCTCTTGCGTTATCCGTCTGCTTGAGAAGCAGTTCTTGAATATGAGGGTCCTGCACCCAGCCTCCATTGTCGTCTGCTCCGGCATCTTCATCTTCATGATCATGCCCTTCGTCCTGATCTTCCTCATCATCATGTACGACATCTTCTACATGATGACTGTGTACAGCATCACCATCGTGATCATGTCCTGGAGATTCTTTGTCTTCTCGCCCGCCCTCGCCGCGGTGGTACTTGTCTTGTTGCCCTTCCTCATTTCTTGCCCGGCCCCGGCCATGGACGACTTCATAGTCATCTTCATCACCTTGCCACTGATAGCCATCCATGAAACCACGCAAGAGCAGGTGGTCCCGCACCTGCCCGGAATCCGGGTCCGCAATAAGGCTCTTCAGCTTGCATCTTTGACACGGACATCTTATCTCCGCCTTGTTCTTTTGAAGCATCTCGGCCTTCGCGGAGCTCAAAAACCTATTCACGATGCCTTCAGTCATCGTGCGGACCATGGTCGCATGCGGGGTAGAGCAAAACGATATTTTAGAACCAAGAAAAAAGTTGGCATGACCTTCCCTAAAAATAGGACCAAAAAGAATGCATAGTGCCAAAATTCTCGCCGAAACGGAAACGAATCAAAACATTCCGTCAAAATATTGGCAACTATCGCATTTCAAATACCAGTACCTTCAAACACAAACATATATGCAACACCACAAACATACATAGATCTAGCTAGGCCACAAAAAGTGCATGTGCACGTTGTTGGAGCGAGCTAGGGAGAAAAAAAGTAGATCTACATCATGAAGATAGCTTTCCCCTTACTTACCTATCAAAAAAAGGTAATTTCACCACTTAATTTTGATGAATCTATGGTGGAAATGAGGTAAGGAGGAGGAGGCAGCCGAAAGCTTGGAGAAGGAGGTGGAGGGAATGAAGTGGGGAAAGTGAGTGGGTAGGTGTGGGGCTGTCCAAAATATCTTGTTGGGGTCCCAGGTTACTAATGGCGTACCACAAGGAAATGCGTCATTATTAACCCTGGTTGCTAGTGGCGCACCTGCAGGTGGTGCGCCATCAGAAGTTTTGCAAAAAAGTAAAAAATATAAATATATATACTAATGGCGCACCGTCTAATAGTGCGCCATTACTAGTTTAAACTAGTAATGGCGCACTGTGAAACGGTGCGCCATTAGTAGTTTTGCAAAAAAAAGAATAAGAAAAAAATTACAGTAATGGCGCACTCTCTGCCAGGTGCGCCATTACTAGTTAGAACTAGTAATGGTGCATTGTCTACCTGATGCGCCATTATTATGTATGGAAAAATGGAAAAAAAATGAATACTAGTGGCGCACCCTGTTTCTGGTCCGCCATTAGTGTCTTCCACACTAATGGCGCATCACCAATAGGTGCGCCATTAGTATATAGTAATGGCCCACTGCTTCCCTGGTGCACCATTAGTATCAATCCTATCTATAGCCCTTTTCCTAGTAGTGCGTAGCTTAGATTGAAATAATTTATATATGAAAAATTATCAGAAAAATTCAATCTATCCATCTGTACTAGTTTCATGCATGGGAAACCAACTTATACCTACTGTATAAGTGAAAACACATAAATGGCATTTATAAATGTCAAATTTGGAGTTGCATTTGAACCCTTGGTTCAAATGGACTTCATTCAAATAGAATGATAGATGCATTAGCTCAAACAACATCACATATTCATGCCATGTTCATGCATCATATTGTTGCATATGCTTGTGTATTGATTTCGACACCGTCCTTCTCGATAGGTCCTACTCCGGAGAGTGCTCTAGAGTACGTGTTAGAGGCAAGCAAACCCCCTTGTTCATTTCGATACAATCATATCCTCTCGCTCCTGCTCTCTTTTATTGCATTAGAACAACAACAATTCAACTGCTACTTTATGTTGCGGTAGTTGAACCCATTCCTCTGCATGACCTGTCGTTGCCACAGTAAATAGTTGAAACCCACTAGCATGTGTAGGAGTTGATTGAGCCATGTTGTGTTCCTACCATGCATTGCTTGCTATTACTTAGAGTATGTCAGGTCTGATTCATTGGGAATGAATTGGAGTGCAGTGCTATGTTCTGATTTTGAGAGTTAAGTGTGTGAACATGATTTGGTGAAGGTAGCGGTGAGAGGCCATGTAGGAGTACATGGTGGGTTGTCTCATTGGGACCGTCGTTAAGAACTGAGTTCTGTGTAAGTTGTCCAATGACTAGCTACTACCACACATTGGGCTCCGGGCGCTCCAAGATCTCTTGACTTATTAACCGACTTGGTCTCTGTCCAGGAGTCACAACTAGTTTCTGGTGTTTGTAGGCAGTGTTATTCTTCTACCAAGTGACACCCGGCAGGGTGGACTTGGGACAGACTAGGCACAGGTGGCACGGTGTACCAAGTGGCACCCGGATGGTGGGCTTGGGAACCATGCGGATGTCCTTGAGCCGGATCTTTTGGGGCCGTGAGCGAAACCTCGACCGGATCTCCTTGCGGATGGAACCCGAATAGGCGATAAACCTGGACTAGAGTCTTGTGTGGTTAGTCAGGTCGTGGCCGACACCCTCGCCAGGCTTCTGCTTGAAGGTTGCCGAGATACATGACATGTACATGGCGGTAAGTGGCGAGAGCGTGTGTGAAGAAGTACACCCCTGCAGGGTTATCATGATATATTCGAATAGCCAGGTCCGCGGTTATGGACTTCTTGGATGCTTACGTGGTACATAGACAACTTGAAGTGGATACTCTAAAATACTCAAGACAAGTGTGAGTGCTATGGATGGCCTTATCGTAGGGAGACGGGAATGAATCCATAGTGGTGTATTGATGTGGTGATTAGTGGACTCGTGTGCGCTTTCTCACCTCAAAGAAGTTACTTGTAGTCATAGAACAGGATAGCCACTGAGTCAAAGCTGGATTGCTGCATCCAAACCCCACATTTCCTTCTTGATACTAATGCATGTTCCATAGGATCTGATGTAAGTCTTGCTGAGTACCTTTGTACTCATGTTTGCTTTATTTATGTTTTGCAAATGAGACATCTGTCTCACTAATAGTTTCGCTTGGACTTCGATGAGTAGCTTGTTACCCCAGCTACGATCTTGTACCCTTGGGAGGGACTTGTAGATAGTCAGGCTTCTCAGCCTTTTTCATTTGTAGATGTCTATACTCAGACATGTAATGCTTCCATTGCTTGTATCCTCTGAATGATGGGTCATGAGACCCCTGTTTGTATTGAATGCTATGTGGCTCTTTTGTGCCTTTATCTATATGAGTTTGAGTTATGTTGTGATGCCATGTTGTAGAACACATACTTGCATGTTATGCGTACGTGTGACGTGTATTGCTATGTGTGGGATCTGACAACCTAGTTGTCTATCCTTGGTAGCCTCTCTTATGGGGAAATGTAGTCTAGTGCTTCCACTGAGCCATGGTAGTATGCTATAGCCAGGATTACCAGAGTCCTGTTACCCCAGTTGCTACTACTCCGGAACACTTAGACTGGCCAACATGTGTCCTTCTTCATTCATGTGTCTGTCCCTTTGGGAAAATGTCACGTAGTGCCTACCGGAGTCCTGCTAGCCTGCTACAGCCCGGGTTCCCGGAGTCCTGCTAGCCTGCTACTGCCCGGGTTCCCGGAGTCCTGTTAGCCTAGTTGCTATAGCCCGTACACTCGCTGATGAACGACACGTTCGATGCTAGGTCATGTATCCATGTTCCTGTAAGTTAGTGCCACTTTTGGTTTACGACTAGTCATGTCGACCCGGGTTCTCTATCATATGGATGTTAGCGACACTATCATATACGTGAGTCAAAAGGCGCAAACGGTCCCGGGCCAGGTAAGGTGGCACCCGTGGGAATACCGTGCGTGAGGCCGCAAAGTGATATGATGTGCAACATGATAGATTGGTGTGACTTAGGATCGGGGTCCCGACAGCTTTGGTGTCAGACCCTGCCAAACTGGTCGAAGTTGAGTCTAGAAATTCTTTAGTTATATAGGGGAATTGGTTGTGGAAGGGAACGTAAGGCTCTTTTACTTCTTATACCTCATGCCCATCTGATCTGGGTCATCCTATCTTTCCTACGGGGTTAAGGAACTAGGCTTTATCTTCCATCTATCAGGATCACGTGTTACTACTCCGTAGTCTCATAGGATTGGTTGATCAAGAGTCATATTCCAGTTTTCAAGTACTTCCGGTGTAGTCTGTTTAGTTCTATCACAGAACCTTGAGTGATGATGTTGAGTATGGTACTACCCCATCGTTTGCAGGATGTCTCATTTTGAGCATTTTACTGCCGTTATGCTGTTGGAATTGTCCTAGGAGTTCAAGAGATAGTATTTTCCTTGTACTACATTCTACATCCTTATGTTGATGCTGAATCCATCCTTGTTTCCCTTGGTTGGTTCTTCAGGATGTCGGTAGTTAACCGAAGTTCCATTGCTCGTAGCCGGAACCACGGAGATGGTAGGGATGAGGATCCTCCCGATCAGTCTTCATTGGCAAAGTTCATGTTAGAGGTTGAGATGAACAAGCGTGAGACTAACCGCTTGTTTGCATGGATTGAGCAGAACACCGCCCATCAGCGTAATGAGTTGGTTTCCATCACCGACTTCATATGCCTGAACCCACCCACCTTCCATCATGCCATTCAGCCACTTGATGCAGATGACTGGCTCCATAGCATCACTCACAAGCTGCGTTCTGCGAGCATCCCTCTTCCTGAGGGTGTTCGGGGAAGACGGTCGTCGCGCCGGATGCTGCCCTGAAGACGACGACGATGGGGGCGAGGTGCTTGGCCTTGGCTATGGCCATGACGAGCACGAGGGTGAACTCGCCCTCGGCGACGGCCACGGTTCACCCAGCTACAGTAGCTCCTCCTCTGGTGAAAGCTCCAGCGGCGGCGGCTACGACCAGCCGCCATGCCGTCGGGCTCGCTTCGAGGATGGTGGCGGGTCATCCCGCCGTCACGCCCTGGTGAAGCACGAGGAGGGCTCTGGCTGAGTCCGAGGGGCCTATCCTCGTGAGCAGCCGCGTCGTAGGAGCCACTTTTGCTTTTCCTCTCCTTCCCTTTCCCCTGCATTGTCAGAAATGAATATGGGGCCCTGCGAGGGCGTGTAATTAACCATGGTGCTTATGTTGCTTTTGTGGTGTGTTTATTGCTCCCGAGTTGTGTTGTGAGATCTATGCCTTATACGGGTGTAGAGGGATAATGTCAGGACCCCGATTCTAAGTCACACCGATCTAGCATGTAACACGCCATATCACTTTGCGGCCTCAGCACAGTATTCCCACGGGTGTCGCCTTACCTGGCCCGGGACCGTTTGCGCCTTTTGGCTCACGTATATGATAGTGTTGCTAGCATCCATATGACAGAGAACCCGGGCCGACATGACTAGTCATGAACCCAAAGTGGCACTAACTTATGGGAACAGGCATACATGAAACAACATCGAGCATGTCAGTCATCAGCGTGTGATCCGGGTTGTAGCAACTGGGCTAACAGGACTCCGGGAATCCGGGCTGTAGCAGGCTAGCAGGACTCTAGAAGTCACCGCGTGACATCTCCCCGAAGGGACAGACACAGGAACGAAGTGAATCACATGCCGGCCAGTCTAATTGTTCCGGAGCAGTAGTGCTGGGCTCGCAGGACTCCGGTAAACCGGGCTGTAGCGGACTACCATGGCTTGGTGGAAGGACTAGACTACATTTCCCCATAAGAGAGGCTACCAAGGATAGACAACTAGGTTGTCGGATCCCACACATAGCAATACATGTTACACGTACGCATAACATGCAAGTATGTGCTGTACAACATGGCATCACAACATAACGCAAACTCATATAGATAAAGGCCCAAAAGTGCCACATAGCATTAAATACAAACAGGGGTCACATGACCCATCATTCAGAGCATACAAGCATTGGAAGCATTACATGTCTGAGTACAGACAACTACAAAAGAAAAAGGCTGAGAAGCCTGACTATCTACAAGACCCTCCCAAGGGTACAAGATCGTAGTTGAGGTAACAAGCTACTCGTTGAAGTCCAAGCGGAACTACTAGTGAGACAGATGTCTCATCTGCAAAACATAAATAAGGCAAACGTGAGTACAAAGGTACTCAGCAAGACTTACATCAGATCCTATCATACATGCATTAGTATCAAGGAGGCAATGTGGGGTTCAGTTGCAGCAAGCCAGCTTTGACTCAGTGGCTATCATGTTCTACGACTACGAGAAACTTCTTTGAGGTGAGGTAGTGCACATGAGTCCACTAAGCAGCACATCAATACACTACTATGGATTTATTCTCGTCTCCCTACGAGAAGGCCATCCATAGCACTCACACTTGTCTTGAGCATTTTAGATTATCCACTTTAAGTTGTCTATGTAGCATGTAAGCATCCAAGAAGTCCATAACCGAGGACACGGCTATTCGAATAGATCATGATAACCCTGTAGGGGTGTACTTCTTCACACACGCTTTCACCACTTATCACCATGTACACCTTATGTATCTCGGCAACCTTCAAGCGGAAGCCTGGCGAGGGTGTCGGCCATGACCTAACTAACCACACAAGACTCTAGTCCAGGTTTATCGCCTATTCGGGTTCCATCCGCAAGGAGATCCGGCTGGGGTTTCACTCACGGCCCCAAACAATGTGTGCAGGGTTCCCGAGCCCACCATCCGGGTGACACTCGGTACACCGGGCCACATGTGCCTAGTCTGTCCCAAGTCCACCCTTCCGGGTGCCACTCGGTAGAAAAATAGTACTACCTACAAACACCGGAAACTAGTTGCAACTCCTAGACAGAGATCAAGTTGGCTAATAAGTCAAGAGGGGTCGAGTTACCGGAACCAATGTGTGGTTGTAGCTAGTCATTGGACAACATACACAGAACATAGCTTAAATATCCTAAAAGGATTCAAGCCAGTCAAACAGGCTCTTCGGCGTTTTTCCGAACCTAAGAGACAAGCCATGGGAGAGGAAGTAGCCAAGCTATTGGAGTCCGGATTCATCAAAGACATAAAACACCCGGACTGGCTAGCAAACCTGGTGATGGTACCAAAGAAGGACAAATACTGGCGCCTGTGTGTTGATTTTAAAGACCTTAACAAGGCTTGCCCAAAGGATCCCTTCCCTCTCCCCCGCATCGATCAAATTATCGATGCTACCGCAGGACACGATTCGTTGTGTTTCCTCGACGTATACTCCGGCTACCATCAACTAAAGATGGCAGAGTCAGACCAAGCCGCAATGGCATTCATCACACCATACGGCTCATTCTGCTTCAACACAATGCCCTTTGGGCTCAAAAACGCCAGTGTAACATATCAGCGCATGATTCAGACATGTCTGGCAAACCAGATCGGCAAAACAGTGGAGGCATACGTAGATGATGTGGTCGTTGAAACAAGACCTGTCGAATCTCTAGTAGACGACTTGAGGCTAACATTTGGTAACCACCGAACATACGACATCAAGCTCATCCCGGAAAATGCGTTTTCGGCGTTCCAGCCGGAAAGCTCTTGGGCTTCATTGTATCCGGTAGAGGAATTGAAGCAAATCCATCCAAGATCCGAGCTCTGTCACAATTGGATATCCTGAAGGACCTCAAACAAATAAAAAAATTAACCGGATGCATGGCGGCTTTAAGCCACTTTATCTCCCGCTTGGGAGAAAAGGCCCTACCCCTTTACCGCCTCCTTCGGCGCATCAAACATTTTGAGTGGACGGATGCAGCCACGGCCGGACTCGACGAAATAAAAGCCATCTTGGCAACAAACCCAGTTCTGGACGCGCCAAACATTGGCGAACCAATGCTATTATACATTGCAGCAACCCATCAGGTCGTAAGCGCAGTGCTCGTCGTCGAATGAGAAACGGACGGACACAAATTCCCCCTTCAAAAGCCGGTCTACTATGTGTCCACTGTCCTTACTCCGTGCAAGTCACGGTACCCGCATTATCAAAAGATTGCGTACGCGGTATTTATGGCATCCCGGAAGCTGCGACACTACTTTCAGGAGTGTTCAATAATAGTAGCCTCGGAAGTGCCACTTAACAATATTATAAACAACCACAATGCGACGGGCCGGATTGCAAAATGGGCCATTGAGCTCCTCCCGTTTGACATAAATTACAAGCCACGGCGAGCTATCAAGTCGCAAGTCTTGGCCGACTTCGTCGCAGAATGGACGGAGGCCGAACTCCCTAAAGAGTATGGCACATATTCAAACTGGGTCATGCACTTCGACGGCTCCAAAATGTTGGCCAGTCTAGGGGCTGGCGTCGTTTTGACGTCTCCCACGGGAGACACAGTTCAATACGTACTCCAGATAATGTGCACAGACTCCAACAACGCAGCCGAATATGAGGCCCTTTTACATGGTCTCCGGATGGCAGTATCCATGGGCATTCAACGCCTAGAGGTGCGCGGGGACTCGAACCTCGCAATATCCCAAATAAATGGAGACTTTGATGCCAAGGATCCAAAAATGGTAGCTTATCGCAACGCCATCCTAAAAATGTCAGCTCGGTTCGAAGGGTTCGAATTTCACCATATAGCCCGGGAAAATAATCAGGCGGCAGATGTCCTGGCACGCATCGGCGCAAAACGCGATGTAGTCCCCCCCCCCCCAACATCTTCTTGGAAAGGCTGTTCAAGCCGTCCGTAGTATGGGAAGGGGAACCTGGCAATAACAGCCCGGACCCAACCGCACTGCCCGACACCGAACACTCTGACATAATTGGAGGCTCTGCCAATGAAATAACACCTTGAGCCCACGTAATAATGGTCGTCATCGCCCCGTGGACAGAACCATTCCTCGCCTACCTTACCAGGCAGGAACTCCCCGAGGACCAAAATGAGGCGCATTGCATAGTGCGGCGATCTAAAGCCTATAAAGTCCATGAGAGAGAGCTTTATAAGAAAAGCACTACCGGAGTCCTTCAAAGGTGCATCTCCGAAGAGGAAGGGCAGAACCTCCTGGCTGAAATTCATGCCAAACTCGGCGGTCATCATGTTGTAGCTCGGTCCCCTATAAGCAAGGCCTTCCGTACAGGCTTTTATTGGCCGACGGCCGGGGCAGACGCCCAGGACTTAGTCCAATGATGCATCGGTTGCCAGCTTTTTGCAAACCAAAGCCATATGCCACCCACCGCCCTCCAAACTATCCCCATCACTTCACCCTTCGTGGTCTGGGGAATCGACATGGTTGGACCCCTTAAAGGTGGAACCCACAAGAAAAAATACTTACTAGTCATGGTGGATAAGTTCACCAAATGGATAGAAGCCAAGCCTATTAAGACGGTCGAATCCGGACCGGTGATAGACTATATATCCGGGGTTGTACACCGTTACGGCATCCCCCACAGCATCATCACTGATAACGACACGAACTTTACGGCCGACGAGGTAAAACTCTGGTGCAAAAACATGGGCATCAAGCTCGATTATGCTTCCGTCTATCACACACAAACTAACGGCCAGGTCGAACATGCAAATGGTCTTATCATGAGCGGCATCAAACCCAGATTAGTGCGGTCCCTTAAGGAATCTAATACGCACTGGGTAGAGGAGCTCGACTCCGTACTCTGGGGGTTGTGGGCCACGCCGAATTGCACCACCGGATACACACAATTCTTCATTTGTACAGCGCAAAGGCAGTTTTGCCCTGCGATATAATTCATGACTCACCTCGAGTGCGCATGTACGAAGAAAGAGAAGCCGAGCTCGATCGGTAGGACAGTTTGGACGCCTTGGAGGAAGTGCGTGACGTGGCAAAAGCTCGTTCCGCATTCTATCAACAGTAGGCTCGAAGATACCAAAGCAGAGAAGTACGGGCCAAAAATTACAACATTGGCGAATTAGTTCTACGCATGCCGGACAAGAAAAAGGACAAACTCAAGCCCAAGTGGGAAGGTCCCTTCATAATTGACCAAGTCCTAACTGGTGGAGCGTACCGCCTGCGAGATCCATCGGATAACGGACTCGAGCCGAACCCATGGAACGTAGCCCGTCTCCAAAGATTCTACGCCTAGCGCCGGACTCTGTGTTCGTCTTCTTCCTTTGTCCATTTTCTATATACTTTCTGTCTTACATTTCTCTCCTTCTCCTCTCTCTCTCTCTTATAGCCTTTAAAGGCTCATACAGTGATGCACTATCCGCGTTCATTAAACCTGGGGGCTTCTTTAAACAGAAGCTTATTTATACGGGCTTCATGCCCAACACATGTGTCACACTTCCGCATGTACCTTTTATTCACCATTATATGTATTGATATGACTTATGTTTTGGCCAAGCTGGGTTGCCTGGCTCTTGTGCTTACCCCTACATTCCCGATTGTTCGGCTAGGTGGTAAAGGGAGCACCTCTGCGATTGTTACTGCCGGGTCAGCCGGATGTGTACCTCAGACTGGGTGAAGCCGAACGCTAGCGTTCTTAAGGGAATATTCGGTCGGTGAACTAAAGATGATCTTTTTTTTCACTTATTTATCTATACGCCCCCAGATGTTTTTCCTGCGTCTCTTTTCGCAGAATGGACATGCACTTTAGGGCATGCCTCCTAGGGAAAGGAACCCCTAACGGAACTATTCTCCCTGGAAGATGTTTCTTACTAACCATGTAATATAACATAACTAGTTGGGCACTTGTCTGTTCAAGCACTAATGACCCCTATGCCTGGTCTCCATGCATGCCCCGGTTCTTATATAACCACGAGGGTATTCGGACACACTCCGGACCGTCAGGTCCGAGGTTGAAGCGAAAAGGTCGGCCATGACAAACGATCTGCAATCCGGCTAGAAGGCATTACACATGTCAATTATAATTACATAGTCAATTTGACTGATTGTATTCCTCTTCAATACCATCTAACAGGCTGTCTAGTTTACAATCCTGTTGGGAATACTTTGCGGCCAATTCTACTTGGCCGTATACTAAGCTCACAGGGATCTCCTTCCCATCGGGCCCCACGGGTCCGACCTCGGCCATGTGGTTTGGGTCAGCCTTCGTGTACCGCGTCTTCACCATGGCCCACGCCTCCTTGGCGCCTTGACGGCAGGCCGACATCTTCCACAATCGGAAGCGCCGCCGCGCTCCCTTCATCTTCTCTACAAGCTCTCCAAGGCCTTAGGCATGGAGACGGATGGCCACAAGGCCTGGGCGACGCTTTGCATCACCTGCCGAACTCGCTCGTGCAGTTGTGAGAGCTCGAGAAGAAGGTCACCCGTAGAACCGGGCATTTCCTCTGCAAGATGACCTGTTAGCATACCTACAGACATTACTATGTTAGTCGACTTCCTCGCCAAACTCTTTTTTCAAAGTTCGTTTAAGCACTTACTATATATGCCGTGTCGAAGCCGCTGATTCTCCTTCACGGAGTCCAACAGCTGGGCACGAACATCCTTTAGTTCAACGCCCAGCTTGGTGTTGGCATCTTGGAGATCGTTCTTCTCCCGCCTCACCTTTGTAAGCACGCTCTCACCAGCCTTCAGCTGGCGTCGGAGTTGTTGCTCTTCTGGATTTAATCCGGCGCCATCTGCAATTTCATTTGTCAGATTTGCACCCACGCCGCACTTCGCAAAATACTTATCTTTCGAAGCGTATATTACCAGAGGGGGTCTCCTTGGGCTCCCCTGCCGCGGCTAGTGCGGCCTCAAGTTGGGCTTTGCACTCTTCCAGCTCCTGGGACAGTAGGGTATTCTTTTTCTGTAAGAACCTGCATAACAAATGATCCTTAAATCAGTTATTATAACTATTTCAAGTCTCGGGGGCTACTGGTATATATATAATTACCAAAATTTTCTTACCCGTATGTGTTTTACATATTGCTCCGTCGCTCTGGTTAGACCATTTTCAGCGGCACGGAGGTACGCATCTCCTGAATTGAAGGCATCCAATGCCTCTTGGGAGAAACAAGCGTCGCGAAGAACTGTCCGGCGATGCCTGTGGTTCATGGCACTCTCCACCTCGGAATTGGTGGCAGACAGCCTGTCCGCATCCTCTGTCGGAGGAGCGTCCGGTGCGCGCCTCGTGTTCGCCTCCGCTTCCGGACCAGGCTTTGGATATAGTCTGGCGAGGTCTCTTCGTCCTGAAGAGAGCATGAGCGTTAGTATGCCTTGAAGGAATAACACCTGGGAATAAGATGGCGCGCTATACCTTTGCAGCCCGCGGGGCCTTGCCACCCCTCGTTGGCTACTCGTCGCAGGCTCGGCCTCCCGTCTCAAGGACCTCCCCTGCAAAACACGGTTGTCATACGGCAATCGAAAATATGCGAGGATAGAACCCTTTTCAAAATGCTGGGACTTCGGTCTCAGTTACCTGTGAGGCTGGGAGTAGCCCTTGGTAATCGGCCGTGATGGCCACCAAGGCATTGTCCTTGCTCAATTGATGAAACACCCCATCAATCAGCTCCACAGATAAGTCCGGATCCTCTTGATAGGCCGGGTCGAGGGATCGTCCCGGATCCTCGGGTTGTGGAGGAGGGCTGTTTATTTCTTTAACAGCTTGGCGCAGTTCCTGCGTTGAAGTCGTTAGGCTGAATATTTAATGATGGGAATACAAAATGGATGGGAAAGTAAAAGTGTCCACTTACCCAACTTGGGGGATTATACATAGAAAATCCACCCTGTGGGTTGACGCGGAGAAATTCCTCCTCTTCTCCCTTGTACAAAGCGGACAAGGTCTTTATTAGAGCGGCAGCCGAATCCGGCCCCTTACGGCCGTGGCGGGTGGCGTCGTCCTCCCCATTAAAGTCCCACATGGGGTGGCCTCTATACTGGAGCGGCTGCACCCCTCGCATGATGCATGCGGCCATGACCCCGATCATGGTCAGTCCGGAATGGGCTAACAATCTTATCCGGCCCATCAAGTAAAGAATGTCCTTGTCGCTTTCCCTCTGAGGGCTCCGTGGATGCCAGCTTAGGCGCTTCTTTAGGGGAGCACTATCGAACTCAAGGAGGCCGATCCGGACAGGATCCGGCAGCGGGACGTCCTCTATATAAAACCATTCCGAAGGCCAGTCCTCGGATGCCTTCTTTGGGGTTCCGGATAGATATCCGGTCCCGGCGATGCGCCGCACCTCGGCTCCGCCCACTTGATATATTGACCCCTTCTGAGAATGGGGCACAAGGCATAATAGTCTTTTCCACGGCACGAAATGAGCCTCGCAGCCCAAAAACAGCTCGCAAAGGGCTACGAAGCCCGCGATATGCAATATGGAGGCAGGCGTGATGTTGTGCAGCTGGAGGCCATAGAACTCCAGGAGCCCCCGGAGAAACGGATGAATTGGAAATCCGAGCCCTCTTATTAAGTAAGGGACAAGGCATACCCGCTCTCCTTTGGAGGGATTGGGGGCGCTCTCCGCTTGCTCTCCGCCATTATAGGTGGCATGTCCGGCTCGAACCGGGACCATATAGGCCGGGAGGAGAAATCCCTTGGTCTGGAGCATCGCTAGCTCGCTGTGCGGGATGGAGCACCTCTTCCAATCTCCAGGCTGAGGGCTGGAAGGGCGAGAGGAGGAGCTGCGGCGGCCGGCCATGATAGAATGGACCTCTGTAGGATACGCTCTGATGAATACTCGTGGAGGGGAGAAGGTGTGGTTTGGATCTAAATCCTCGTCCCCTTAAATAGGCGGCTCATTCACGCGACTAGGGGTGTAAATATAAAGAAAACACCCTGACTTTTCGTATTCGTTTGACACGTGGAAGACGGCCATTATTGGGCGTAGAAGCCAAGGAGCACTACATTTACAAGAAACCGAACACTATTCAACAAGTACACGGAATTTGGAGGAGAACCCACCTTGCAATGCCGAAGACAATTTGCGCGCCGGACTCATCGTCATTGAAGCCTGGTTTGGGGGCTACTGAGGGAGTCCTGAATTAGGGGGTGACCGGATAGCCGGACTATACCTTTGGCCGGACTACTGGACTATGAATATACAAGATTGAAGACTTCATCCCTTGTCCGGAAGGGACTTTCCTTGGCATGGAAGGCAAGCTTGGCGATACGGATATGTAGATTTCCTACCATTGTAACCGACTCTGTGTAACCCTAGCCCTCTCCGGTGTCTATATACACTACACCACGGTCAAGTTTTGGTGACACATCTATCTGTTGGCATATGGTACCTTTGCCGACACATAACTTGAAGCTAACACATATGCTGACAAAAGATAAAAGAGTCGGAGGACTTGCTGTGGGCAAAGGTATTGCCGACAGAAGTTCACTTGCCGACACATTTCTAGTTGGCATACACCCTATCTACGCCGACACATGGTCTGTCTATGTACACCCCACATACGCCGAGGCATGGTCTGTCCATGTACACCCTACCTATGCCGACAGATGGTAAGTCAGCGTACACCCTACCTATGCCGACACTTAGTATGTCTAGCAAGGTCTTTAGCATTGCTGACACATGGTTTGTCTAGCTATGGGTGTACTTCTACCTACACTTTTTCTACATGGCTAGAGGTGTACCTTTGTTGACAGTTTCTCTGTTGGAATGTTTTTCCCAAAAAATAAATTGTTGATAAGATTGTGTGCAGCCAAAACAACAATTGGATGCTGCTCAGATTGAAATATTATACAATGCTCAAATGTTATACACAAACAGGATCAAGATGAACACATATTGCACAAGCATTGATAATATGTTCACAAACATACATATATTGATCATAAGTTCAAAAACAGGACAATCTTGACAAAGCAAAGTTTGGCCATTTGGACCACCATCTAGAAAACACAAGCCACATAAAAGGACCACTATTTGTTGTTCTAAAGGAGTTCAAACACTAAATGGTCCAGAACAAAGTCACACCCATGAGCACAAGATATATGCTCCAAATCACTTGAAGCACCAAATGGTCCAGAACAGACATAAGATTCATGATCGCAAGTTGGCTGGTCCAAAATACTACAAACAGCCAAATGCTGTCGAACACTCCGAAGTATCACATCCATGCGCAGTAGATGGTTGAGTACCTGAAAATGAATGGTCAAATTCTCATATGTTCACTCCAACGATTCTGTGCACTTCAAAGTTTGAAAATATATGTCAAAAAGAAATGTAGTCGTATGTTGTCTAATGAACTAGAATTAAAATGTATAGCTTGAGACCAAAAAAAACTGTAGTATGTGAAGTTCTGTAAATGCCATGTGATCTTTAGATTGTGACAATCAAAGTGTTAACACCAAACTGATAGATGTATGCTAACTACTAAGCAATCTATATGAGCATCAGATTACGTCATGTGATTTCATATTTTTAATTTTAAAACTGCAGTATGTGGAGTTCATTTTTATATACAAGACACAAAAATGTTATCTAGTGATGCTATAATTTCACAAATATGTTTTACAATTTCAGATACACTGAAGTGTTATGTGTGACACATTTTCCTCGCCTGCCATTTGGTTTACTCTGACGTACGATAGTTAATCCTTGTACTAGTGTTCTTAGTTCAATATTATCTGATCGATAAACTAGCTAAATGACAGGAAAATCAGTCTTGGAGCATTTGTGTGTTCATCAAAAATGAAAAGGGTTCCACAAGAGAACTATGGAAAATG
Organism: Triticum dicoccoides; assembly: GCF_002162155.2. Classification (NCBI taxonomy): domain Eukaryota; kingdom Viridiplantae; phylum Streptophyta; class Magnoliopsida; order Poales; family Poaceae; genus Triticum; species Triticum dicoccoides. The sequence continues at coordinate 320,103,929 of NC_041390.1, forward strand.
GTTCATGGGTTGTACATATTATGTGTAAATCAAGTGATAACATACTCGCATCGCATGTTTCTTATGCAAACTATTTTAGTTCATAGGCTGCTTCTTCCACCGCACGTTGCTCTGAAAAGTGTGAAGACATGTATCAACCACCCTATGAAGACGAAAACTATGTTTAATAATATAGATAACTCGGCTGATCCTAAATCAAATTAGAAAGTAAGCCAAGGGACTGCAAGTTATGTCCTTGGTAAGTTTATTGTATGAACTTTTCAAATGCACAAATGATTTTCAGGTAATATTAGTCCATCACCAGAACAAACACGAATATCTCACAAAAGTACCATGTACGAACATTATTAAGATTTAAGTACTGCCTTATTCTTGAACTAGATCATCATTATTATGGTTGAACTTCTTGTATCTTCCTACTGCTTACAATCAGAATGGGATTGATAGGCTATAATTAGTTATAAATATGCTCAACCCACAAATTAGCCATCTTTCCCATTTTAAGCAGACATGTTAGCATTAACTAGAAGATTTCGTCAACTATATTAATATATGTGATAGCAAATAATGTACTAAAGTGGAAGCGATGCAAGTATTAGTGCATCAAATGGTGATTCTGACACTAAGAAGATATTTTCAATACACAAAAAACGACGAGTTGGTACAATCTAGAAACACATTTATAGTGTATCAAGTTTGTTTTCTGCCTCCAGTTCAATTTAACTGCTGCCAGAAATATAAGATAGATGCCATATGAAACCAAAAAAAGGAAAATGCTACCAGCAAGTACGGAAAAAGGAGGATCGACACCTGAAACCAAAACTCCCTTTGGTTACTTGTATCTTCTATATACTTGAGTTACTATCTGCTAAAAGGGGCATTTTCATGAATATTGGAACAACTGCATGATCTGGTTGATAGTACGTATGAGATAAATGGCCAATCATTGCAGAAATATAATTGGGGAGGGCAAGTAAAGATAGTGGGCTAGCTGACAAATATTCAAAATACTACGCCCGCTGTAGAGAGTGGTCTTATGAAAGTTTACAGAGGGAGTACAAATGAGGGAAGCATCATTACCTTCTCAAGACTTCCAAATTTATGAGATATAAGAAATTTCAGCACCCATCGTCTGGCAACCTAGCAAGCTTGAATAAAATTGGAGTGGATTCCTGTCAGGCTGATGGCCATGTCAAAGTACCATGTGCAGCATGAAGATGGACCAGGCATAAATTGCAGATTAGAAGACTCATCAAAGAGTGAACACTTGTTGCAGGATCAGGCAGACACACCATTGATGCCATGTATGAGGGAGAAAACATAGCAGCCACAAGTGGTGCATTCTGTCAACAACAGATGCAGTGTCGTGAGATCTAACAATCAACACCGGTGGAAAGGAAACAAATAGAAGTATAATAGAGAACACATAATTCCACAATGCAAATAGGATGGGAATACAGATCATACTGCTAAGTGATGAAACTTTAAGCTTACAATTTGATAATTTATAGTTGGAAATTTTTCCAATGAGAATATTTCACTTCAGACCTTTGACTGTGCAACTGACGTTTTTGTAGTGAGTTATATACCTATCAAACCTGCTACAAACTGGGTTAGAATCTAATTTTCTCCCAAAATTTTGAAACCAACCCGGCCATATATAGCATCAACGAGAGCTTATAGCCTACATGCTAGCTACAAAAAGAGGTGGTACTCCAGAATTATTATTTATTATAGCAATATCGTTAGTATAGCTGGTTACACATATATCTGATTAACTCATGATGCTGATGCAGACCTAGAATTCAGAAACATGCATGCTTAGAATTCAGGAACTAAAGTATCACGTCAATCTAGCCATCGATCGAGCCAAAGAATTACAAAATAAAACAAGGTATGATTGCTTTGCTTGTCAGTAGTATACGTATCCAACTAATAACCACTGTAATAATACACACTCTTCTTACACAAAAAGGTGCTGATTAAGTGAGAAGGGATCAGGTTATGCTTCTTTCTTTCTTTTTTGCCGGGAGGACCAGGTTATGCTTCAGATCAACAACATGTCCAAACCACTCCACAACAACTACCAATGGTACAACTCTCAAGTTACAGCAAACTAGCAGTTCGATCTACTAGAGACACATGGTGGTAGTCACGGTTGGAAAAACAAGAACAAAGAAAACAAAATGGGGATCCCACCATCAGTGCTTACCTAGTAACGCCCACTCCCTCCAGCCCGAGGTGCAAGGCGATGATGGACGGAGTTGTCGGAGGCTGTGACTCCAAGGAAGGGAGTAAGGGATGGGGTCGGGGACTCGGGGACGTGGAATGGGATTGGGGTTGGGGGCGGTGGATGGACGTATCTTGGGGACGGATCTCATGAGCCTGGAGATGGAGCCCAGCAGCAGAGGGCAGAAGTCAAACAGTAGCAGGGCCGACAGCAGCGGCAGCCCGGAGATGGAGCTCCGGCGGCAGCAAGAGCCCAGATATGGAGCCCCGCAGCAGCAGGTGCGGAAGCAGCGGGAGCCCAGAGATGGATCCCCGGCAGCCGCAGGACGGGGATTGACGATGACGTTGGCTGGACGTTGGGGGGAGGGGGTTGTGCGCGGACAGCGACTGGATGGACAGCGCGAGGACGGCGCCTCGATATAGGTCTGGAGCTCAGGGGATTGAGTACGGCGGATTGAGGACGGGGTGGAGTGTAAGGCCGGCGGCGGGGGAGTGCGAGCTCCGGGACGGGGGATATAGGACTGGGTGGAGCGCGAGGCCGGCGGTGATGGTGGCACAGGATTGGATCGAGCGTGACGGCGGCGACAGCAGGCACAAGTTAGGTTGGGTTCGATTTGGGGTATTTTGCACGGGGGAAGGGTATTTTCAACTGAGGATTTTTTTCCAACGAACAGTCGAAAATTTCGCTCACGCGCAGAAACCTCGCGCCAGGTTTCTAACCTTCTGACGATTGACACGTGTCCACCTACACCAACACTTAATATGAATGCGTATACCCTACCTACATCGACACATTTTAGGTTGCTAAATACGTAGCTACGTCGACTGAAAAACTGTTAAGGTCAACACATATGCCAACACATAGCACGTTATTAAGCAATTGCTGATAGACACATTGTCGCTTTGTGGTTGCCGACACTTAGTGTGTCAATAGTGATATACCTTTGTTGACACTTGATACGAAGACAAAAGTTAAAAACTACGCAGACAGATAGTTTGTGAAGATTAGTTGATCTTTGCCCATAGAAGTGTGTCACCTAAGCTCTACCGTGGTGTAGTGATAAACTGGAGGGTTTTAGTCTGTAGGGACAACAATCATACCATAGGCTAGCTTCTAGGGTTTAGCCTCTCTGATCTCGTGGTAGATCTACTCTTGTACTACCCATATCATCAATATTAATCAAGCAGGACATAGGGTTTTACCTTCATCAAGAGGGCCCGAACCTGAGTAAAACATTGTGTCCCCTGCCTCCTGTTACCATCCGCCTAGACGCACAGTTCGGGACCCCCTACCCGAGATCCGCCGGTTTTGACACCGACATCAGTGCTTAAGGATGCTTCCAGTGAGACAATCCACCATGTACTCCTACATGGCCTCTCACCGCTACCTTTACCAAATCGTGTTCACTCACTTAGCTCTCAGCATCAGAACATATCATAACACTCCAATGCATTCCCAATGAATCAGACCTGACACAACTCTAAGCAATAGCAGACATGGCATGGTAGGAACGCAACATGGCTCATTCAACTCCTGCACATGCTAGTGGGTTTTAACTATTTACTGTGGCAATGACAGGTCATGCAGAGGAATGGGTTCAACTACCGCAGCATAAAGTAGCAGTTGAATCGTTGTTGTCCTAATGCAATAAAAGAGAGCAGGAGCGAGGGAGCGGGATTGTATCCGAATGAACAAGGGGGTATGCTTGCCTGGTAGATCAACAGAGAGGGCACTGCTCCACTGACAGGTACTCTGGATCGGTCTCCGGAGCAGGACCTATCGAGAAGGAACGGTGTCGGCAATCAAAACACAAGCATATGCAACAATGTGATGCATGAACATGGCATGAAGATGTGATGTTGTTTGTGTTAATGCATCGAGCATTCATTTGCATGAAGTCCAATTGAACCAAAGATTCGAATGCAACTCCAAAATAAGCCTTTATAAATGCCATTAGTGTGTTTTCAGATATACATCATGTATAGGTTTGTTTGTCATGCATGAAAATGGTATATATGGATAGGTTGAATTTTTCTGATAATTTTTCATATATAAATTATTTCAATCTGAGCTATGGTTGAATTTCTATGAATTTTAGAAGTTTATATCATTTTCTAGATTTTCCTGATTTATTTAAAACTAGAAAATGAATAACTGCGTCTGCATTGCGTCATGCCTGCGTCAGCAGGTCAGCGGCGCTGACTGGGTCAAACCTGACATGTGGGTCCCATGTGTCAGTGTCTGTGGCTAATCCTAAATTAAATTAAACCTAAACTGGTTTAGTTAATGGGGTTGGCCCCACGCGTCAGTGACCCAGGGTGGTCAAACCCTGGTCAGACAGGGTGAAACCCGGTCAACCGGGGCTAACCCCACCGGCGACTCGACGCCGGCGAGGCCAGATGCAGCGGCGGCCTGCGGGATTGCGTCTCCGGCGACCAAATGGGCCGCGGAGACCATCCCCGAGGAGCTGGTGCTCGCGCGCATCCACTGGTGCCCTCCGTTTCACCGAAGACAGCCTATATCGACGGCGGCGACCACTTGGGCGGCGGCCGGAGTTCGGCGGGGAGGGGAGAAGGGGCTACGGTGCACAGCAGGGGCCGAGGTTGGTCGCGTTCGTCTCCTGGAGACGTGCTGACCACGGTGGTGTGCTCGGTTGCAGGTGCCCGTAGGTGTGGCTGCGGTGGCGACATGGCCGGCGGCGAGGTGCTACGGCCGTGGTGGGGAAAGGGAGCAACGGCGCGAGAACGGAGGAACGGGAAGAGGGAAACGGAGGAGAAGCTCACTTCGGACTCGACGGGCTTGACGGCGAGCTCGGGGATGCACTGGAGACGGCGGGGCGGCGAAGACGATCTCCGGTGGCCGGGGATGAAGACGACGTTGATGGAGGCGCTCTAGGGCTCCCGAGGCGCGTGGTTTGGCGTCGAGGACAAGGAAGATGGCGCGGAGCTGTTGGACTTGTCGGGGAGGCGAGGCCGTGGCGGTGGGCGCGGCAACGGCGTGCGGCGGCGACGGTGGTGTTCCGACGTCACGCGAGAAAGAGCAAGGGAGAGGAGGGGAGGCCACTTGAGAGAGGGAGAGAGGTGCGGGGCGGCGTGTGGCGTCTCCAGAGAGACCGGGAGGAAGCAGAGAGGCAGGAGGTGGCTGCGCGCGTGGCCGCGCGCGCCGGGCGCGTGCCCCTGTCCTCCTGGCGCGAGGAAGGGGATGACTGGCGCGGCCAGCTGGCTGGGCCGCACAGTGCCAGGCCGCAGGTAGGTCCAGGTAATGTTTTTCCTTTTTTGTTTTAATTTTCTATTTTCTAACATTTGTTCTGATTCGGTAAAATACTAAATCAACTTATTTTAATCTGTAAATTTTAGTAGGGACTAGTTGGACCACTCCAAAGCCCCTCACCAAAATTCAGAAATATTGGACAATATTTTGTATATATAAAAATATTTATCCAACGCAAATAAATACTGGATTAATTCCAAATGGCCAAAATAAATATTTATGAGCTCCTGAAAATATTTGTTTGAATTTTACCTCTGACCAATATTTTCAGAGAGCAACATGAACATTTTCTTGGACCTTTTTGGAGCAATTTTTATCTGGGTTATTTCCAGAAACTATTTCTGAGGGTTTCACAAATCCCCAATTCAAATTTAAATGAAGTTTAAACATGATGCACACATGACTATCTAGTCTAGGTCATACCAGAACTAGGGATGTGACAGATAACTTAGCTCGATGCATCCGGGTTAGCTTTGACCTCATGAGGGCGCGTGTCTCTGGGCACCTAGTGGGGCTTCCCCATTGTTGATTCGGGTGACATCGTGAAACTGCAAAAATTCGTTAAGAAATCATTAACCCTTGTTGTGCGAGGCCTCAGGTATGGGCTGGTTATGGCCAAACGCACCGCATCGCGGTACCCGTGGGGCACAGACTAAAAGGGGATGCGCCGATCACAAGCTCAGACAAGAACGCCTCATGGAGACCAGGGGAGTGCGCACGCGCATACGACCTATCCAGCCCCCCTCGCGGGGTGTGCGAGGGATAGCATCGGGCAACTGCCGCCCTCCCTGGCAAAAAACAAAGAATTGAGGTAAGACTCGAAAGAAGAGGGGGTTCAACCAAACCATCGAGAAACGCCAGAACTCCAAATTTCATTAAAGGAAAAAGGGGCAAGCCAAATATAGAAAGCAAATGAAAATTCACGTCTGGCATCTAGTCTAGTCTTCTCACCAGCACGGAGCTAAGTGCTGCCACTAGGACGTGGGAGGGAGTGAGGGAGTCCTGGACTAAGGGGTCCTCGGGCGACTGGCCTGTTATCTATGGGCCGGACTAATGGGCTGTGAAGATATGAAGACCGAAGACGGTGCCCGTGTCCGGATGGGACTGTCCTTGGCGTGGAAGGCAAGCTTGGCGAATGGCTATGAAGATTCCATATTATGTAACCGACTCTATGTAACCCTAGATCCCCCCGGTGTCTATATAAACTGGAGGACTTAGTCCGGATAGGGGATATCAATACTGTAGTCATATAGGCTAGACTTCTAGGGTTTAGCTATTATGATCTCTTAGTGGCTCAACTCTTGTAACACTCATATTCATCAAGATCAATCAAGCAGGAAGTAGGGTATTACCTCCATAGAGAGGGCCCGGACCTGGGTAAACATCGTGTCCCCTGTCTCCTATTACCATCAACCTTAGACATACAGTTCAGGACCCACTACCCGAGATCCGCCAGTTTTGACACCGACAGGGAGCCCCCGAGGCCCGAGCGTGGCACTCCGGAGACTCTGGGGCGTGTACATCCCCACTCATTATTACGTGAGAGTGTCATGAGCGGAGACCTTCACAGGCACTGGGCCTTGCTTCATGGGTAGAACCTCCGGAGGTGCTGGATGTTCCAGGCGTTCTGGATGGGGATCCCGTCCTGCGTCTCTAGGCACGCGGTGCTAGGCCTGGAGACATGGGCAATCCTAAACGGGCCCTCCCACATGGGTGAGAGATTATGCAGCCCTTCCCTGGAGAGCACCCGCCTCAGGACGAGATCGCCCACCTTGAGCGTCCTGGAGCGGACGTTGCGACAGTGGTACCGTCGCAGCGCCTGCTGGTATCTTGCCGCTCGGAGCGAGGCTCCACGGCGGCGTTCCTCCCCCAGCACAAGGTCCATCCCCCGCATGGCGTCCTGCTGCATCTCATCAAACGCTAGGACCCCCGCGGAGCGATGCCTGACCTCGTGTGGAAGAACCGCTTCTGCTCTGTAGACCAGGAAGAATGGGGTCTCGCCTGTTGGCTTGGTGGCGGTGGTGCGGATGGACCACAACATAGACTGGAGCTCGTCGTGCCAGCCCCTGCCGCAGGCTTCGAGCTTCTTCTTGAAGGTTTGGGTCTTGAGGCCTCTCAAGACCTCGGCGTTGGCGCACTCAGCTTGGCCATTGCTCCCGGGGTGTGCCACCGAAGCATAGCAAATCTGCGTTCCAAGGTTAGCACGATAGGTCTTGAAGAGATTGCTAGTGAACCGCGAGCCGTTGTCGGTGATGATGCGGTTAGGGACTTCGAACCAGCTGTCACACCCTAGCTAGTTCATGCATTAGAGTGCTTGCATCATGTTTAATTTATCACAAACTTGGAAATGGGGATGACAGAACCCCCAGCACCCCCCTGAAACCAACTAGGATTTACTAAAAATATTTTCAATGAACCTGAAATGCCCTTCTAAAATGTTCATCATCTTTGCCTTGGTCCTAAACCTCTGACAAAAATGGTGCACAATTTTCTAGGTCATCCTAAGGTCACTAGATTAAATCATTAGTTATTTGAATTTGGGCATTTAAATACTAGTAAATATTTTAAATGCTCAAATAATCCTAAACTGAAATGTTCCATGTTGGATTTATTCCAAACAGTGGCCATGAGAAGTTTGGTGATTTTTGAAAGTGCCTAGCTATTTTTAGAAATGCCACAAACTTGCAGAAATAAAACAAAACAGAAAATAAAAGGAAAAGGACTTACCTGGCCGCAACCCACCACCTAGCCCACATGGCGGCCCAGCAGTATGATGGCCCGTGCCAGCCAGCTGCTTCTTCCCTGCCAGGCAGGCAGGGAGGTGACGCCGGCGCGCCCGAGGTTGCCACGACGCCACCTGCTTGCCGCTTCACCCCTGGATGCACTGGTCGGCCTCCACGTCGCCCGCTCGACCGCCCCAACACCTCACTCTCCCCCCTGCTCCTCTCTCTCGCCCTCTCCCACCATGGCCGATGCTGCCGCGCCTGCGCCACCGTGAAACTCGCGTCCACCATCGTCCCTGCGTCGCGCTGTCGTGTCCACGAGCTCCGCCGTTGTCTGCTTCGTCGAGCTAGCCGAGCCCCGAGTGCTCGCACGCTCTACTTCGTCTTTTTCGACCTCGTCTTCACCGAAGGCCGCCGGAGATCCCCTTCGCTGTCACCGCCACACCAGCTCGTCCCCGACCTTGGCGTCTGCCTCGTTGTGATCACCATGAGCCCAGCTACCTCCTCCCCCTTCCTGTTCTCGCTCTCGAGCACCACAGCGACTGCACTGAGGTCGGCCGCACCCGCCGCCGCCACCGCACGTTGCCGTCGTGGCCACAGCCACGTTGGCTTGATTCGGAGCACGCCTTCATCTTCACCGCACTCGCTGAAGCCTATAGAACCTCCCCACGCGCCTCACTGTGCCTCATAGCGGCGGCTTCGACCTCGCCCGAACCCCGGCGACCACCAAGGTCGTCCCCAGCATCGTTTCCGGCGACCCCGAGCTCCACCGCCACCACCACTCGACGTGGCTCACTTCCCGCATCACGTAGATGCGCTCCGCCGTTGTTTTGGTCGCCGGAGCATGAATCCCGCACTGCCCCGCCGCGTTTGGCCTCGCCGGCGGCTAAACGCCGGCGAGTTTGACCCCGCTGACCGAGTTGACCCGGGTGGACCCAGTTTGACCCCCTGGGTCTATGACAAGTGGGACCCGCCTGCTAATTAAGTTAGGATTAGGACTAACTAAAAATTAGTTAGACTAATGACACTGACACGCGGGACCCACTGGTCAGGTTTGACCTAGACCGTCTCCATTGACTGCTGACGTCACCCTGACGCAATGATGACGCGGTAAATCATTTACTGGATTTATTCTTATACAGGAAATTCTAGAAAATGTTCTAAACTTCAAAAATTCATAGAAATTAATCTGTAACTCCAAATGCAAAGATTTATATATGAAAATTGATCAGAAAAATTCAATCTTTCCATCTGTACTAGTTTCATGCATGTCAGAACACTTTAACCTTGCTGTTTAGATGAAGCAAGTTAATGCACTAATATGACCTCTTATTTTGGGTTTGCATTTGAATCTTTGATTCAAATGAGCTCAAACCAACCTATTTTAGAATGCATTAGCCAAAACACACCCATATTGCCATGTCATAGCATGCATCATATTGTTGCATATTGCCATGTGATGATTGTGTTACGATGTGTCTTTGTGGTAGGTTCTGCCTCTGAGGATACCTACGAATATCCGACTGAAGGGCAGTACCCTACTACCACTCCGTCAGGCAAGCAGCCCCATTGATCATATCGATACAATCCCACGTTCTCACTCCTGCTCTCATTTACTGCATTAAGACAACAATGTTTCAAACTCCTGTGTGCTGCGGTAGTTGAACCCATTTCCTCTGCATGACCTGTCATTGCCACAGTAACTAGATGAAACCCACTAGCTTGTGTAGGAGTTGATTGAGCCATGTCTGTGTTTCCTACCTTGCTATGCCTACTATGCTTAGAGTTGTGTCAGGTCTGGTTCATCTGGGTGATGGGCTACAGTGAAATTTTCATGTCAGTGATGCGAGTGATGTGTTGAACATGATTTGGTAAAGGTATCGATGAGAGGCCATGTAGGAGTACATGGTGGGTTGTTTCATTGGAACCGTCCTTAAGCACCGAGATCTGTATGTGTGATTTAAGAATCAGTTACTACCATGCATTGGGATCCTTAATTGACCTCTCAGCTTCTTAACCACCCTAGTCCTCTGTCCAGGAGTTGCAACTAGTTTCTGGTGTTTATAGGATATGTGTTGGTGGCCGTGCATAGCGCTGACCCTAGGGGTGGGATATGATGCGGTAGATACACCATGGCACGGTGTACCAAGTCGCCCGTTTGGTGTCTGGGGAACCCTGTACACATCGTTCAGGGCCGTATGTGGAAACCTCAGCCGGACTCCCTGTGGATGGAACCTGGATAGGCGATAAACCTGGACTAGAGACTTGAGTGTTTAGGTAGGCCGTGGCCTACACCCTCATTGGGCTTCCGCTTGAAGGTTGCCGAGTACATGTCATGTAAACGGCGGTAAATGGTGAGAGCGTGTATGAAGAAGTACACCCCTGTAGGGTTAACATCATCTATTCGAATAGCTGCGTCCGCGGTAAAGGACTACTTGGTTGCATATATAGTTCATAGACAAGTAAATGGATACTCCTAAAAGCCTCAATACAAGTGTGAGTGTCGTGGATGGCCCTTCCGTAGGATGACGGAGGAGGATCCACGGTAGTGTATTGTTGTGGTGAGTAGTGGACTCGTGTGCGCAAAACATTTACAAGTTGTTGTTTCATAGGATAGTTTAGCCAAGAGTCAAAGCTGGCTTGCTGCAATAACCCCACTATCCTTCTTGAGAATGTTGCATGTATAGTAGGATCTGTTGTAAGAATTGTTGAGTACCTTTGTACTCATGTTTGCTTAATTACTATTGCAGAAGAGAATACCGCCCCCTCCGATGGATTCTATGTAGATCTTGACGTCGACGAGTGACTTGCGACCCAGGTGGTGATCCTGAGCCGTGAAGGGCCTTGTAGATAGACAGGCTTCGTCAAGCCTTCTTGCTTTCTAGTTGTGTGTACTCAGACAAGTTTGCTTCCACATGTGCTTGTATGTTTGTATGACTTGAGTGTCGGGTCGTGTGACCCCTACCTGTATGAAAAAATTATGTACTTTGAGTTGTAGAGTTTTGTTGTGATGCCATGTTGTATTTACACATATCGAGCATATTGTGTGTATGTTTGAAATGCTTGGTATGTGTGGGATCCGACAATCTAGTTGTTTATCCTTGGTAGCCTCTCTTATGGGGAAATGTAGTCTAGTGCTTCCACTGAGCCTTGGTAGTCCGCTACAGCCCGGTTTACCAGAGTCCTGCTAGCCCAGCACTACTGCTCCAGAACACTTAGACTGGCCGGCATGTGTTTCACTTCGTTCCTGTGTCTGTCCCTTCGGGGAAATGTCACGCGGAGACATCTTGAGTCCTGTTAGCCCAGTTGCTACGGCCCGGATTCATACGTTGTTGACCGACATGCTCGAGGTTGATTCATGTATGCATGTCCCCGTAAGTTAGTGCCACTTTGGGTTCACCACTAGTCATGTCGGCACGGGTTCTCTGTCATATGTATGCTAGTGACACTATCATATACGTGAGCCAAAAGGCGCAAACGGTCCTGGGCCATGGTAAGGCGACACCCGTGGGAATACCGTGTGTGAGGCCGCAAAGTGATATGAGGTGTTACAGGCTAGATCGGTGTGACTTAGAATCGGGGTCCTCACACCGGCACATGAGGCCCTTGATGAACTTAACTGCTCACCCGACTGGGATGGTGCGGACGGCTTCCACCTCTGCCCATTTGGTGAACTTGTTGATGGTAACGTAGAGGTAGCGGTAGCCCCCAGGCGCTCGCGGGAACGGACCCAGGATGTCCAGCCCCCAGACCGCGAATAGCTACGAGAGGGGGATAGTCTGGAGGCCGTAGGCCGGCTGGTGGATTTGCTTGGCATGGAACTAGCAGGCCTCGTAGGACCTTACCAGCTTGGTCACGTTGTGGAGTGTCGTTGGCCAGTATAACTCGCTGCGGAACGCCTTGCCAGCTAGGGTACGCGACGATGAGTGATGCCTGCAGCCTCCACCGTGTATGTCAGCCAACAGCTTGTTCCCCTTCTCCTTGGAGATGTATCGCAAGGAAACATCATTTGGTCATTTTCTGTACAGCTCACCGTCCTAGATGCAGTATGCCGTAGCCTGCTGGGCCACACGCTTCGTGTCCTCCTCCTTCTACAGCGGCGTCCCTTGCGCCAGATATGCCTTAAACTCCTTGGTCCAGCACCCCTCCTGAGGCTCGAGCGCCAGGAGCAGACGTGCTCCTGAGGTCGGATCGCAAGCGGGAGCTCCCGAGGCTGGTGGCTGGGGGAGTTCCTCTTGAGACGATGTAGTCCCCACGGCCGCGGGGGTCGCTGTCGGTGTCAAAACCGGCGGATCTCGGGTAGGGGGTCCCAAACTGTGCGTCTAGGCCGGATGGTAACAGGAGGCAGGGGACACGATGTTTTACCCAGGTTCGGGCCCTCTTGATGGAGGTAAAACCCTAGGTCCTGCTTGATTAATATTGATGATATGGGTAGTACAAGAGTAGATCTACCACGAGATCGGAGAGGCTAAACCCTAGAAGCTAGCCTATGGTATGATTGTATGTTGTGGTTGTTTTCCTACGAACTAAAACCCTTCGGTTTATATAGACACCGGAGAGGGTTAGGGTTACACAAGGTCGGTTACAAAGGAGGAGATATCCATATCCGTATTGCCTAGCTTGCCTTCCACGCCAAGTAGAGTCCCACCCGGACATGAGACGAAGTCTTCAATCTTGTATCTTCATAGTCTAACAGTCCGGACAATAGAGATAGTCCGGCTGTCCGGAGACCCCCTAATCCAGGACTCCCTCAGTAGCCCCTGAACCAGGCTTCAATGACGATGAGTCTGGCGCGCAGTATTGTCTTCGACATTGCAAGGCGGGTTCCTTCTCCGAATACATCAACGAAGAATTTGGATACGAGGATAGTGTCCGACCCTGCAAAATAAGTTCCACATTCCACCGTAGAGAGAATAATATATTCGCAGATCTAATTTGCTGGCTTGTTTTGGCAGCATGACGTTATGTCATGGCCCGGTGATTATTCGAACCATTTCCTTTAACCAGCCCCGCACATAACGCGAGGCAGCTTTTCGACACGTCTTGTCAAAGCAGAGATCGTGTCCCCTTATTACGGGATTCTCATCAATATGGGCGTGGGTAACCAAACCACGCCATCGATTGTGGCGCTTGGGGGATAAGCGAGTTTTACCAGGCAAGTGGGGACACTTAGTTTCGTCTGCCCATATAAAGGGATAAGGATTCACCTTTCTATCCACACCTTCTTCCTCCTTTGCTCATCCGTTTTCGCACACTCGAGCTCTAGCGCCCAAGTCCGCACTTCCCACCTCATCCTTCTCAACCATGTCCGAAGCGGGAGGCAGGTGGATGGTCTCCTCCATCACGGATGGAGACATCAAAAAACTGAGGAGAGCCGGGTACCTGCCCAACGACATCGCGCACCGGCTCCCAGATGAGGGGCAGCTCATCCCCACCCCTATGCCCCATGAGAGGGTAGTGTTCCTCACCCATTTCCTCCGCGTACTGGGATTCCCTCTCCATCCATTCGTCGGGGGGCTCATGTTCTATTACGGCCTAGATTTCCACGATCTGGCCCCGAACTTCATCCTCAACATCTCGGCGTTTATCGTCGTGTGCGAGGCCTTCCTCCGCATCAAGCCCCACTTCGGCTTATGGTTGAAGACCTTCAATGTCAAGCTGAAGGTTGTGGGTGGGCGCCAGGCGGAGTGCGGAGGCGCCATGGTGGGCAAGATGCCCAACATAACATGGCTCGAGGGCTCCTTTGTGGAAACCATAAAGGGGTGGCAATCGGGGTGGTTCTACATCACCGAGCCACGCGACCCTGCATGGGCAGCGACCCCTGAGTTCCGATCTGGCATCCCCACGCGGCTCACTTCCTGGAAAGAGAAGGGCCTATCCTGGGGTAGTTTGGGAGAGCTGACCGGACTCCAAACATGTATTCACAACATGGTGAACAAGAAGCTCAAACTTGTCAACATGGTCCAGGTCATGCTCCACCGCCGGATCCTCCCGTGCCAACAACGGGAGTTCAACTTGTGGGAGTTCGACCCGGCGCAGCACCGAACTCTGAACAGGCTCTTCGACACGACTCACGAAGATGCCTGGGGGGTGTTGTTCAAAAGCGCCGAGGTCCCCCCTCCTATTAGTGAGGATCGTGGATTCTGCGCGAAGCGCCAAGCCAGTGCGTTAAGTTGCTTTACCTTTCACAGGATACTTATTTTTTATAGATTGACTCCATGCGGGATCTAAACTCCCGTACCTTTGACAGGACTGGCAGGAGACGGCCGGACAGATCGACTGTCCGGCTCCTTTGCCCGAAGGCCCCGTAGACGCTCTTCTGACAAAGATGCTGACTCCGGCCCCTTATACGGTGCCGGAGAAGACCAAGAAGGCCAAGGGAACTCGAAAGAGTTCCCGACGCCAGGCGTCGTCGGACTCACCGTCCGATGACTCCGCGGTGCACTCTTCCCCCGAAGACGAGGAAGAAGAAGAAGATGCTCCCCCACCGGCTGGGGGAGATAAGAAAAGGAAAGCCACCCCAACTGGGGGGGGAGGGTCCAAGAAGGGAAGGACTCTCCTTCCGGACAATTCCACCGCCGCCGACGAAGGCGAAGACGAGTGGTTTCCCAGGGCCAAGCCCCTGGGGAGATCGTAAGTATTCGAATACCAGAGTAACTCGTAGAATTTGTTTGTCGCACTGTCTTCCCTAACGCCGAACATAATTATGTAGGCCGCCACGAGCCAGTATCGATGTATCATCGGATGGCTCCCTGGGCTCGTCGGACATGGATAGCGATCCAGTCCCGACCGCCACCTCCCCTCATCCTGTCGACGACGCCAAGGTGTTGTCTCAAGAAGCACCGGACCGAGGGGAGACAGTCCCCGAGGTGCCTCAAGGCGACCTTACGGACTCCGGGAGCCGAGGGGACGGGGCCCCTAAGAGCTCCGAGTTCTGCCATCAGTCGAACACCGCGCCGGAACCTCTAGCGGTTCGAGGCTCAGGCATGCAGCCTCCTTCTAAGAGGGGCGAGACGCCTATGCTAGTGACCTCTGTCCATCCAGAGGCGCTGGACAATCTGCTGGAAGCGCTTCACAGCGCTTCCATCGACGAGGAGCACCGTACTATTATGAGTGCGGTGGTCCAGAAGGTTCAGTCCGCCAAGAGAAGATTGACTGAAGCCTGTGCCAGCCTTCTAACAGGCGTTGAGGTAAGTGTTTTAAAATGTAGTAGAAATATTACCGCATAGATAGTAGCCCTTGATGCTTTGTTCGTTGTTCACAAAGAAAAGCTGAACTGAGGATCAAATAATATCACAGGAGTCTAATATAAGTATGTTAATATGCATATGTAGGCTTCACTGCTTGCGTCCGCCGCACTGACTGCGGAGGTCGCCGTAATGAAGCAGGACCTCAAGGGGTCCAGGAAAAAGCTCGGCCTTGCCAAGAGGCAGCTCGAGGAGAACAAGGGTAAGTAATACCCTGTCTATGGATATGTATATATAAAAGAAGACACGATTGAAAAATGACAGGATCATCGTATATTTGCCAGGGGCCACGACCGAGGTGGCGACCCTGAAGCAAGCGCTAACCAAGGCCGAAGATAAAGCGGCCAAGGAGCGCACCGAGCGAGAGAAGCACGAGGCTCGGGTGGGCGAGGTGCAGCAAGAGCTCCAGGCTCTCGTGGAGAAGCACGAGGCGTTGGAGCTTGACTCAAAGACGTGAGAGTCTGAGCTTGCCGCGGCCCTCAAGAGCGCAAAAAGTGCCAAGGCCGAAGCCCAAAAGGCCCTCCAGGAGATCGACGCGATGAAGAAGATAGCGGCAGGTAAGGCTTTCTATATGCAAAGCAAGCATGTAAAAGTAAATTGCCGATTACTTACCTGAATCCGGAGCTCTCCACGAGCATTCGCAGATTTGCCCGCAGCGTGTCCGATGCCGCACAATTTTACCAGGCCGAGGATGGAAGCTCAACGGAGAAGCTGTTCTGGTCTCAGTATGCTGAGGCCGAACACCCGGTGCCAATGAGCGACCAGCTGAAGCAGATGGTCGAGCTACATAAGGCGGCCGATCGGGCCATGAAGAGCTTTATAGTCCGGCTGTGGCCTGGCGATGCCCTTCCGAACAGCTTCTTCGGGCTGGTGAGGCGGCTTATGGATGCCTGCCCGCGGCTGGAGCTCGTCAAGCGATCTGTCTGCATTGAAGGTGCACGCCAGGCTTTCGCCCGTGTGAAATTGCAGTGGGTCAAGCTAGACGCCGTGAAGCTGATTAAGGAGGGGCCGCCGGAGGGCAAGGAGCACTGCCACCCCGAGATGTACTATGAGGGTGTTCTGCCGGGTGCCCGTCTCATCGCGGATGAGTGTTATGCAAACTTGTTTCATATGCGCTATGCAACGCTTATTTGAATTTAAAATATTACCTTCTGTTTGGCTGTTTATCCAATCTGAAAGATGGCTAGTCCTCGGCTTCTGCCCCCATGCCATGAGTGCTGGGGTGTTCGGGATAAACCTGAGCACTCTTGTTCCCATGTTTGGGTCCTTCGAGGGAGGTGCTCGGCACAACGAACAAGGCAACCGGACTAATAATGCTTTATCACTCTCACTTAGCCATAGAATTCTATAATTTTAAATTTTGGCGAAGCCCCTGGTATTCGGAAGGCTGAATTCGGGGCGCGATACACGCCTTTAAGCCGGACAGGTCCGGCCCCTCGCTCTAAGCGGCATAAGTCTTTAGGGACTTGAAAACCTCGCCGAACAGCGACCAGTCTCTCGCCTTACCATGACAGTCAGTTTTAGCTTTCTCTACTGAGGTGCTGAACCCAGCAGAACCGGGGCACAATCGCAGTAGTTCTCCTAGTGCTACCTTAGCCGATAGAGCGGAACGTAAGGTACCAAAACATAGGAGCCGGGCAAACCCAACATTTGACCAAAGACATGATTCGGAGCTGATGCATATAATGCTATAAGTTCGGGGTGCCGCACTTGTGAAAGTGTTCGGACTTTTCACACCGCATTGTGGGGTACGTAAGCCCCTGGTGTATTGGCCGTACCAACGTGTACGGTTGCAAGGTGTGATTAATGAACACAAAGATATATATATATATATATATATATATATATATATATATATATATATATATATAACAAGAATGCAATAATAGTCGTTATGTCATGCATTGTTTATTCAAAAAAAATTGTGTTAAAGCAGAGTGATACAGATAGTGCGATAAGCAAAGAGTAGGACTATGTCCCTTCCAAGGACAAGCTGAGGAATGATATTAAATCGAATATTTCGCTCGTTACTGTAATCCACCTGGGACTTTCGTGTTATGACGTAGATGTCTGCCTCCTTGGTTGCTGCATCAGTGTGTTCGGCAATAGTGCTGTCGGACAGTGTTTCCAGAAATTAAGGTCCTGAAAAAAAGAGAAAAATAACCAAACGGGAAGCCCCTAGTGCGGTTTAAGCCACGTCTTGGGGCGTGCCGCAGTTGTGCCCCCTCCCTACCTGTGCCCATGGTATTTTTAATGCGTAATTATGTACGCATGGCACGAGTTTCGCCGTTGGGCTGGGATTGGGGTGGCCGCCCTATTGCTACGCGAGCTCAGATTGCGTCAGGTGGTCTATTTGCCAATTGCTTCGAGCGCGCTTGACGGTGTCCGGGCCTTGAAGCGCCGAACTGGTTGGTTGCCTTGAGAGTCTGCTTTGCGCTTCTGCTGCAAGGGTCACGGTGTGCTCCTTTGTTCGGAGAGAGCGCTCTGTGTTTCCATTGACTGTAATAACTCCGCGAGGTCCTGGCATCTTGAGCTTGAGGTATGCATAATGCGGTACCGCATTGAATCTAGCAAATGTGGTTCGCCCGAGCAGCGCGTGATAACCACTGCGGAACAGGACTATATCGAAGATTAACTCTTCGCTGCGGAAATTATCCGGGGATCCAAAGACCACTTCCAGTGTAATTGAGCCTGTGCAATGGGCCTCCACACCTGGAATGATGCCTTTAAAGGTCGTTTTTGTGGGTTTGATCCTTTAGGGGTCTATACCCATTTTGCGCACTGTGTCCTGATAAAGCAGGTTCAGGCTGCTGCCGCCATCCATAAGGACTCGAGTGAGGTGGAATCCTTCAATGATTGGGTCTAGGACCAGTGCGGCAAATCCGCCATGACGGATACTAGTGGGGTAGTCCCTGCGATCGAAGGTGATCGGACAGGAGGACCAAGGGTTGAACTTTGGGGCGACTTGCTCCAACGCATATACGTCCCTGAGCGCACGCTTCCGCTCCCTCTTGGGGATGTGGGTTGCGTATATCATGTTCACTGTCCGCACTTGCGGGGGAAACCTCTTTTGTCCTCCGATGTGCGGCTGCTGGGGCTCCTCCTCATCATCGCTATGCGGCCCCTTGTCCTTGTTTTCGGCAATTAACTTGTCGGCCTGCTTGAACACCCAACAATCCCTGTTGGTGTGATTGGCTGGCTTGTCTGGGGTTCCGTGTATTTGACACGAGCGATCGAGTATGCGGTCCAAGCTGGACGGACCCGGCGTACTTTGTTTGAATGGCTTTTTCCGCTGACCGGGTTTAGAGCCTTTGAATCTGTCATTGACTGCCGTATCCTCGGTATTTTCGTTGTTAATACGGCGCTTAAGTTTGTTGCATCGTGGCCTGCTATTGCCGTCCTTGGTATCCGGGGTACCATGGTTCTTTGATATGTTATTACTGCGAGCCAGCCAGCTATCTTCTCCCGCACAAAAGCGGGTCATGAGCGTCGTGAGAGCTGCCATAGATTTCGGCTTTTCCTGACCAAGGTGCCGGGCTAGCCACTCGTCTCGGATGTTATGTTTGAAAGCCGCTAAGGCCTCTGCATCCGGACAGTCGACGATCTGATTTTTCTTTGTAAGGAACCGAGTCCAGAATTGCCTGGCCGACTCTTCTGGCTGCTGAATTATGTGGCTCAAGTCATCGGCATCTGGTGGTCACACATAAGTGCCCTGAAAGTTGTCGAGGAATGCGGCTTCCAGATCTTCCCAAGAGCTAATGGAGTCCGCTGGCAAGCTGTTAAGCCAATGCCGCGCTGGTCCTTTGAGCTTTAGTGGGAGGTATTTGATGGCGTGTAAGTCATCACCGCGGGCCATGTGGATGTGGAGGAGGAAATCCTCAATCCATACTGCGGGATCTGTTGTGCCGTCGTATGATTCAATATTTATAGGTTTGAAACCTTCTGGGAATTGATGTTCCATTACTTCGTCTGTGAAGCATAAGGGGTGTGCGGCGCCTCTGTATTGAGCTATATCGCGACGCAGCTCGAATGGGTCTTGCTCACTGTGTTCGGCTCAGCCGGATTTGCTTTTGTTGTATCCAGTGTGACATTTATCGTCTCGTGGAGTGGTGCGCCCTCGTGATCCGTAGATCGATCTTGCATGCTTTTCTTTGTCCTCCAATATGTCTCGCAGGTATGGCATATCTCCCCATGCCTTTTTATTTGAATGGCTTCGGGGTGGAGGCTGAGCTTTTGGCTGAATGCCTCTCTATCGCGGCCACGAGGTGGCCGATCAGCCGTATCATACGCTTCTTCCTCCAGTCGGGGTAGTAACCTGCACTTTGGGTAATTCTTGGAGGGGCGCTCGAGTTTATATTCCTCGGCCGCGAGGACTTCAGTCCATCTGTCAGATAGCAGATCTTGATCAGCTTGAAGCTGTTGCTGCTTTTTCTTCAGGCTATTTGCCGTGGCCATAAGCCGGCGCTTGAAGTGCTCTTGTTCGACGGGATCCTCTGGTACGGTGAATTCATCGTCGCCGAGGCTTGCCTCGTCTTCGGAGGGGGGCATGTAATTGTCATCCTCCCGCTCTCCGTCTGCCGATCTCTCAGGAGAGCTAGCTCCTCCATCCTCCTGCTCTAAATCTTGCTGGAGGGGATTGTTGTTGTCTTCTGCACTATCCGGAGTGTTATTATCTCCTGTGCCGGTATCACCACTTTTGCTTTGGCGGGACTTAGAGCGGCGCCGCTGATGTTGGCGCTTGGGTTGTTTCTTGGAGGGGTCATCCTCCGCTATCTCGTCGCCATTGCCTTCTTTGGGTGTATCCACCATGTATATGTCATATGATGAGGTGGCTTTCCAGTGCCCTATAGGCGCTGGTTCATGTTCGTATCCTACATCGTTGTCCATACTGTCGATATCTTCGAAGTCGAAGTCGAGCATGTCGGTTAAATAATCGACAGTGGCTACGAAGTGGGTGGTGGGTGGGCATCGAATTTCATCGTCCGCATCCCAATCCTTTTGGCCATAGTCTAGCCAGGGCTCTCCTGACAAAGAGAGAGACCTTAGTGAATTCAGAATGTCGTCGAAGGGCGAGTGCTGAAAGATATCCATGGCGGTGAATTCCATGATCGGCGCCCAATCGGATTCGATTGGCAGGGGCGCAGATGGTTCAGAGTCCGGAAAAGAGTCCGGCACCTTGGAGTCATGGGCTGTGCAGAGGATTAGGCTGGTGTTCGGCTCGATCACCGTTGAGACTGCAGCCCCTGAGGCGGTGTCTAGCCACCCGTCCTCGATTGGCGCAGTTGGCTCCGAGCTAAGGGTCGGAGCTGATGCGGGCGCGACCTCTGGGGTACTGTTCGGCGGTAGAGCTAGGTCATACCCATCGTGACAGTGCGGCGCGCCCGGCCATGGCTCGAATCCGTCGAAGATCAAGTCTCCGCGGATGTCGGCCTTGTAGTTCAAACTTCCAAATCTGACCTGATGGCCAGGGGCGTAGCTTTCAATTTGCTCTAGATGGCCAAGCGAATTAGCCCGCAGTGCAAAGCCGCCGAGTACGAAGATCTGTCCGGGGAGAAAAGTCTCACCCTAGACCGCATCGCTATCAATGATAGTAGGAGCCATCAATCCAAACGGTGACGACACAGAGGAACTCTCAATGAAAGCACCAATTTCGGTGTCAAAACCGGCGGATCTCGGGTAGGGGGTCCCGAACTGTGCGTCTAGGCCGGATGGTAACAGGAGGCAGGGGACATGATGTTTTACCTAGGTTCGGGCCCTCTTGATGGAGGTAAAACCATACGTCATGCTTGATTAATATTGATGATATGGGTAGTACAAGAGTAGATCTACCACGAGATCGGAGAGGCTAAACCCTAGAAGCTAGCCTATGGTATGATTGTATGTTGTGGTTGTTGTCCTACGGACTAAAACCCTTCGGTTTATATAGACACTAGAGAGGGTTACGGTTACACAAGGTCGGTTACAAAGGAGGAGATATTCATATCCGTATTGCCTAGCTTGCCTTCCACGCCAAGTAGAGTCCCGCCCGGACACGAGACGAAGTCTTAAATCTTGTATCTTCATAGTCTAACAGTCCGGCCAATAGAGATAGTCCGGCTGTCCGGAGACCCCCTAATCTAGGACTCCCTCAGTCGCCGAAGGCTTGAAGAGTCTCTCTTCGAAGACACCTGGTTCTTGGGGTAGACACCTTGATGCCCTCTTGGCGATCTCATCAGCCTCCTTGTTGGTGGCGCATGGCACATGCTGTAGCTCCAGGCCTAGGAATTACTTCTCCATCTTACACACCTCCATGAGGTACGCCTCCATATGCTTGTCCCTTGATTCATACACCTTGTTGGAGAAGTTGACGAGGAGCTGCGAGTCACCCTTGATGGCGAGACGCTTCACCCCCAAGGCTGCGGCGGCCTTGAGGCTGGCGATCAACCACTCATATTCCGCGATGTTGTTGGAGACCTTCTCACCCTGCTGGAAGCAGAGCTGCACGGCATAGTATAGCTTGTCTTGGATGGGCGAGATGAGGACAGCGCTAGCCCCTGTGCCTTGTCGTGCGAAAGTGCCATCGAAGTACATGACCCAGCCATCCGGTGGTTCATTCCCCGGCGAGAGGGATCGGCTCTCGCCCGCTTCGAGCTCCAGAGCGTCGGTCCATTCTGCAACGAAGTCGGCAAGCGCGGCTCCCTTGATAACCCTGGTCATGCTGAACTCCAACTGAAATTCTTGCAGTTCAATATTCCATTCAGCGACTCTCCGCGCGGCATTGGGGCTCTGGAGCACCCTCTCCAGGGGGTAGGCTGAGACGACCTTGATTGGGTGGCCTTGGAAATAATGGCGTAGCTTGCGTGAGGCCACCAGGAGCGTGAGTAAGAGCTTCTGCGACATAGGGTACCATGCTCTCGCGTCCCATAGCACAGTGCTGACAAAGTATATTGGGTGCTCGACAAGGGCGGGCGCGTCGTTGGAGCCTGTGTCCTCCGATGGTTGTGGTGTCTCCTGAGGTGGGGGACCTCATGGGCCCGATAGCCCATCGGGGCCTCCTCAGGCCCGAGAGCGCCGTCTTGCAAGGCCTGATCGTCAGCTGTTGTCATCGTGGCTTCAGTGACTTTGCCTTGGTGCCACATCGTACCCGCTGAAGGTGCAGTGTTGCTCGATGAGCTCTTGGCCTGGCGCTCCTCCAGGACAGCGACAAGCGCCGCGCTCGCGGAGTGGGGCGTGGCAGCTAGGTAGAGCACCAGGGGCTTGAGAGGGCGAGGCGCGACCATCACTGGTAGGCTGGTCAAGTATCTGTTGAGGTCTTGGAACACCAGATCGGCCTCTAGGGTCCTTCAAGCGGGCCCTTCTTCTTCATCAGCTTGAAGAACGCCAGGGCGCGCTCCCCCAGCTTGGAGATGAAGCGCCCCATTGAGGTCACGCAGCCTGCAAGCTTCTGCATTTCCTTGAGATTTTGCGGTGGGATGTCTTCTATTGCCTTGACCTTCTCGGGGTTAGCCTCGATCCCCCTATGAGACACGAGGAAACCCAGTAGCTTGTCGGAGGGGACACTGAGCACGCACTTCTCTGGGTTGAGCCGCAAATCCACCTAGCACAGGCTAGCGAAGGTCTCCTCCAGGTCCTGAATCAGGGTTCTCGCCTCCCTAGATTTTACCGCGATGTCATCGATGTAGGCTTCAGCGTTTCCCCCGAGCTGCTGACCTAGGGTGATGTGCATCAGCCGCTGGAAGGTCTCCCCAGCGTTGCATAGTCCGAACAGCATGTAGGTGTAGCAGTACACCCCACACGGGGTCAGGAAGGCGGTCTTCTCCACATCCTCCACTACCATCTTGATTTGGTGGTAGCCCGAGAACGCATCGAGGAAACACAGCAGGTCACACTCGCCGGTGGAGTTGATGATCTGGTCGATGCGCGGAAGCAAGAATGGGTCTTGGGGACAGGCCTTGTTGAGGTTGGTGAAGTCGACACACATGCGTTCCTTCCCGCCTTTCTTTGGCACGACGACTGGGTTCGCCAGCCACTCCGGGTATCGGACCTCGCGAATAACACATGCCGCCTCCAGCTTGCGACTTTCCTGGATAATGAAGGACTTCTTCTCCGTGGACTGTCGCCGCGCCTTCTACTTCACATGGCGCACATTGCGGCACACCCTTAAGTGATGCTCGATTACCCCCCTTGGGACCCCTACCAACTGCTTGGGTTCCCAGGCGAATACCTCCTTGTTTGCGCGCAAGAAATTCACCAATGCCTCCTCTTGATCCGGGTTGAGGTTGGCACCTATGGTGAAGGTGGCTCCCGAGGGTCCACCTTCCTCGACCGGAACTTGCTTCGTTTCGGCCCGGTCTTGAGTGAACAACTGATTCTTCTTCACCGGCGCGGCCTCCTTAACCCCTGGGGTGGCTTCGCAGGCCGGGCGCGCTGCCGTTGTGGCCCTGAAGGTAAGCTTGAGGGCCGCCGGAGCTTCCTTGGTGTCTCCGGCCACGATGAGTACGCCGCTACTGCCCGGCATCTTCATGAGGTTGTAGGCCGGATGGGTCGCTGCCATGAACTGAGCCAATGCTGGGTACCCGAGGATGGCGTTGTACGGGAGGCCGATGCGGGCGATGTCGAAGTCGATGAGCTCGGTGCGGTAGCTGTCTGGGGTACCGAAAGTGACCGGGAGGTGTATTTGCCCCAAGGGGCTGGTGGACCCGCTACCGACTCTGGAGAAAGGCTTGGTGGGGCAGAGCCGGCCATACGGCACATGAAGCAAGCCGAAAGCTTCCACGGAGAGCATGTTGAGGCCTTCTCCGCCGTTGATGAGAGTCTTGGTCATGGCGATGTTGCAGATAGTGGGCGTACAGAGCATTGGGAGCGCACCCGAGCCGGCAGTGCTAGCGGGGTGATCCCCTGAGTCGAAGGTGAGATCGGCCTTGGGCGCCGCCCATCCCGGAGGGGATCCCCGCTGCACAGAGGCAGCGCCAATCTGGCGGAAGAACTGCTTGGTGTGGCGGTCCGAGGGTGGCGCTTGCGAGCCGCCGAGGAGGGCCACGATGGCAACAGGCGCCAGTGCCGCGAAGCGTGCGACAAAAAGGGCGCAACTCCTCCCAGGAAGCCACATACGATCCTGGCAGGTTGAGAAGCCAGGCGCGTGGCGCATCAGCGAGGGCCATGGGGAACCAGTTGGCCATGACCTTGTCATCACCTCCAGCTTCTAGGATGGCCTCCTCGTATGCCAGCAGGAAGGCCAACGGAGCCGCCTCGTCGTCGTAGCGAGGCGGAATCTCTGGCTTGAACTTGTGCGGCCACTGCACCCGCCGCAATGTGGGGGTGAAGGCGCTGAGCCCCCTGGCGCCGCCATGGTCGCCTGCCGATCCAGTCGGAGGAGCAGCGCTGGCCATGGGGACCGGACGGAGAGGTGGAGCCAACGAAGGTTTGGAACCTCGGCGCACCCCTACCTGACACGCCAAATGTCGGATTACGGGTTCCAGCAAGACCCTTGAGGTTCGAACTCTGGGGTGCACATGAAGATCTCTCTCCCCCTAGCTCACGCTCTCGCCATGATCTCAAAGCCTAGCTCGCCGAACCCGAGGAACAAGAGACACAAGAGTTTATACTGATTCGGGCTAGCATTGCGATGTAATACCCTACTCCAGTGTGGTGTGGTGGATTGCCTTGTAGGCTGGGGACGAACAAGTACCAGGGATGAACAACCTCCTGAGGAGAGGTGTTCTTGAGCTTGATGAGCTTGTGTGGTTGCCTTGGTGGAATGGATCCAGTCCAAGATGAGTCCTCTCTCCTAAGGTGGTGGCTAGTCCTATTTATAGAGGCTCGGATCCTCTTCACAAATATTAGGCGGGAAGGGATCCCACAACGGCCAATTTGAAGGGGACAACTAGTACAAGTTATCCTAACAAAAGGTGGTCTTCGCCTGCCAAAGGCTCTGGTGGTGACACCGTCATGGGCTCCGCAATGACTGTTATCCTGCTAGTCTTGGTATCGTTGCACCGTTTTGGAAACCTTTGCCTGATGCCTTGGGACTCCTCGCCTATGCCTGCCTCTTTAGCACCAAAGAGGCAACCAGTACTCTGCACGCATTGGCGCTTGCCTGGCGCCCGCCTGGCCTTGGTCGTCATGGCTCACGTCACGGAAACCTCATGAGGTTCCCCTCGCCTTGATATCTCCACTCCTCGCGGGCAAGCCTAGTGACACTACCCCTGAGGACGTCTTGTGTCGTCCGCCACCGGAGGCTTGGCCCCTTGCGAGGGTCTTGAGTATTTGTCGATGAAGATGGGACATACCAGGCCGCTAGTGGAGCCACGCCCTGAGCCGCAAGCAGGAAAGTCTGTGTACCCCCGTTCCTAGGACGCCAACATTTTGTTCCACTCTTATCGCCTTAGTTTCCGTCATACCGGTGTTATGTTCTTGATTTTGTGTCCCTAACACTATGAGGATTTATGGGCCCCTCTTGACAATTCGCTTTGAATAAAACTCTTCCAGCCAGAACAAACATTGGTTTTACCAATTGCCGAACATAATAACTAAACCTGGTAATTAATTAATTAGCATAGGGGGTCGCGTCCCCGAGGATTCTTTCAACATAATACAGGGGGGCCAGTGCTGAAGGTGTTGGTCCCAAACCAGAGCCACTTGCGGTGCTGCCCCTTCACCTGGGGCATTTGGTTGTCGTACGTAGTGTTCATCCGGACGTGGCCTAAGACGAGATACACGCGGCTACTATCAAGGTGTCGGCACGCCGGGAGGTATTGCTGGACTGCTTTTACCATTGTCGAAATGTCTTGTGCATCGAGATTACGAGTCTGATCGAAGGGTCCTGAGATGGAGGATTGTCTCCGTGGATCATGAGCTTATCATGGGCTAAGTTGGGACACACCTACAGGGTTTAAACTTTTGAGAGCCGTGCCGGCGGTTATGTGGCAGATGGGAATTTTTAATATCCAATTGTAGAGAACTTGACACCAGATCTGAATTAAAATACACCAGACGCATGCGTAACCATGATCGTCTCTTTTCAAGTAAGTTCGATAAGAGAACATAGTGGGGTTATGTTTGACTTGTAAGTAGTTCAGGATCACTTATTGATCATTACTAGTTCGCAACCGTTATGCGTAGTAACTCTTCTTACTCTTGTACTCATAAGTTAGCCACCATACAAATGCTTAGTGCTTGCTGCAACCTCACCATTATCCTTTCCATACCCATTAAGCTTTGCTAGTCTTGATACCCATGGTAATGGGATTGCTGAGTCCTCGTGGTTCATAGATTACTACAACAACAGTTGTAGGTACACGTAATGCAATTTGACGTGAGAATGATGCTTTCTTGCTTTTGGATTTCTTCTTCTTCGATCAAGGGTTAGGTTCCGGCTCGGGAAGCCTGGGATTAGTAGGGTGTATGTCGTTCTTCTTTTTCGTTTGATTTCATCCATAGTGTGATCCTGCTCTTTTGTATGATGATTGCTATGTATTGATGTATTCATGTATTCATGTTGTGGCTTGTGGAGAGTGTAAGCCTTTACCTTGTATTCTCATCTATTCAGTACATGGTATGTTGTAATGATATCCCCCTTGCTATGCGTTCAATATGCGGTTGTGCCCCAATCATGAATTAATCACGTGATTGGGATAGAATCACATCTTGGGCGCTACAAGTTGGTATTAGAGCCTTACCGACCTTAGTAGCCCCCTTGATTGATTGAACCGCTTCCGTTGTTGAGTCTAGAAGAAAACTATTTTGAGTCTAGTTATACCAGAGAGTAGGAATTGTCTTTACTCCTTATCCCCTTCGTCGCTCTAGTGAGGACTCATGGTGTAGGTGTTTTCCCACTCTTCTATCCTTTTTCACTCAAATGTTTTTAGGATCACGTGGGTATTGTTGGATCATTGCGATATCATTATGACAGGGATTCTGTCTTGGTGCCTCCTGTCATTTAGGGGTTGTGGAAGTGTCCCGGGCAGTTGAGCTCCAAGGTGTTTTCATCATAGTGTTTATCGTTTCAGTTCTGGAATACCAGAGGTCGCCGACATCGAAAACACTTCTATACTCCTTGTGGTGAGAGTAGTTTGATGACACCCAGTGCTGGGGAGAGCGGTCAGATGTATTGCCACATCTAGTATATCAGATGTTTTTGAAGGTCTGAGGTACACAATTTCCGAGGTTTTCTTGGTTATGTGTTGACGGATGGATACAGTTGGAGTGTAGGATTTGTTAGTTGTGTGAGATATTTGTGCCTCCCTGTATCCCCAACACCAGATTGCGTAACCAGAAAGTTTCGGGAGTTCATAGCTGGGAATTCAAGTAGTTACCTAGGTTTATCTTTCCAACAAATGCATGAGGGTTTATGTATTTATTTCCGGCTTATTCCGCAAGCCAATCCCTTGTTTTGTTTTGAGTTGTGGTATTTGAGTTGCTTCAATGTCAAGTGTTGATTCCATACCTTTTCCTAAGCGGTGTTCTCATATTTCTATGGGAGTGCTAATCCTTCTTGATCATCGAGTTTGTCCTATCAATTCTTTTCAACTGGTGTGTTTCTCCTCAAAATTATCCTATCATTTTCCCCATTTGCAAGATCACTTCTCAGTTTTTTCTCAACGTTGTTCGTTTCACACGTCCCAAATTGTCATTATTCTTTTCCCACCTCCTACCATTTTCTTCAAGGACTCATATTTCTTAATCAAGTATCCATTTTATTCATGTGAAGTCTCTTCATTCTTTTTAATCAATGTTCTTAATGGTGATTCTCATGAAGATGCTCAGGAGCTACAAGTTTATCATTATTCATTCTCTTTTCTTCTCCGGTGGACTAAATTCAAGCTTTCGGTATTCATCATTTCACCTTCTTCAATTCACATGATTTCCATGTTGGAATTTCTTATACAAGTCTCTCTTGTTTATTCACCTCTCTCTATTCTTCTCCGGAGGTAAAAGATATCTCAGAAGATTCGTGTTTCCATTTTAAATCCTTTCAAGCTATTTAGGGGTTGTTGCGTCATTCAAGCTATTTAAATCTTCCAGGTGCATAATCTGTTTCTAAGCATTTGTTCCAATGGCATTTCTTTTGAGTGGGCCCTAACCCACAGGTCTTTTCCCAGGATCTTACTTGACTTTTATAATTTTCTCAGAGTTATTCTCAAATTCTTTTCAAAGTTTGACGTAAGAATGAATTTTCATCAGTCATATGCCTTCTCCAAGACCGCCTCCAAATTCTTTTCATCGCTGGTTCAACATTTCTATTATTCATCGTTCTGGAGTGTCTCAAAAATTTTAGTGCTAGTTCTCGTCATCATTCTCAGCTTTTGAAGACCGAAGAAGAGCTTTTCTCTGAATCTTGCTCCGTTCTCTTGAAGGTGCGTAGTTGAACCTTCATGCCATCCTCTCATAATTGTTTTTGATTGTGAGAATTATTTTCACCCATCTGACGCATTTCAGCAGTTGCTATCCTTTCTCGATCATCCGAAGGCCATCATCTCAGAATTATTCATTCTCAGCTTTGAGCTCTTTGAAGGAAATATGCCCTAGAGGCAATAATAAAGTTATTATTTATTTCCTTATTTCATGATAAATGTTTATTATTCATGCTAGAATTGTATTAACCGGAAACATAATACATGTGTGAATACATAGACAAACAGAGTGTCACTAGTATGCCTCTACTTGACTAGCTCGTTAATCAAAGATGGTTATGTTTCCTAACCATAGACAAAGAGTTGTTATTTGATTAATGAGGTTACATCATTAGTTGAATGATCTGATTGACATGACCCATTCCATTAGCATAGCACCCGATCATTTAGTATGTTGCTATTGCTTTCTTCATGACTTATACATGTTCCTATGACTATGAGATTATGCAACTCCCGTTTGCCAGAGGAACACTTTGGGTGCTACCAAACGTCACAACGTAACTGGGTGATTATAAAGGAGCATTACAGGTGTCTCCAAAGGTAGATGTTGGGTTGGCGTATTTCGAGATTAGGATTTGTCACTCCGATTGTCGGAGAGGTATCTCTGGGCCCTCTCGGTAATACACATCACATAAGCCTTGCAAGCATTACAACTAATATGTTAGTTGTGAGATGATGTATTACGGAACGAGTAAAGAGACTTGCCGGTAACGAGATTGAACTAGGTATTGGATACCGACGATCGAATCTCAGGCAAGTAACATACCGATGACAAAGGGAACAACGTATGTTGTTATGCGGTCTGACCGATAAAGATCTTCGTAGAATATGTAGGAGCCAATATGGGCATCCAGGTCCCGCTATTGGTTATTGACCGGAGACGTGTCTCGGTCATGTCTACATTGTTCTCGAACCCGTAGGGTCCGCACGCTTAAGGTTTCGATGACAGTTATATTATGAGTTTATGAGTTTTGATGTACCGAAGGAGTTCGGAGTCCCGGATGAGATCGGGGACATGACGAGGAGTCTCGAAATGGTCGAGACGTAAAGATCGATATATTGGACGACTATATTCGGACATCGGAAAGGTTCCGAATGATTCGGGTATTTTTCGGAGTACCGGGTAGTTACGGGAGAAGTAATGGGCCTTGATGGGCTTTAGTGGGAAGAGGAAAAAGGCTACTGAGCCCCCCCTCCCCTTTGGTCCGAATTGGACTAGGGAAAAGGGGGCCGGCCACCTCTCCTTCTCCTCCTATTCCTTCTCCCTTCCTCCCCTCTTGGTGGACTCGTACTAGGACTTGGAGTCCTAGTAGGACTCCCTATCCTGGCCGCACCTTTGCCTTGGCCGGCCTCCTCCTCCTCCATCCTTTATATACAGGGGCAGGGGGCACCCTCTAGACACAAGTTGATCCACGTGATCTATTCCTTAGCCGTGTGCGGTGCCCCCTGCCACCATATTCCTCGATAATACTGTAGCGGAGTTTAGGCGAAGCCCTGCTGCTGTAGTTCATCAAGATCGTCACCACGCCGTCGTGCTGACGGAACTCTTCCCCGACACTTTGCTGGATCGGAGTCCTGGGATCGTCATCGAGCTGAACGTGTGCTCGAACTCGGAGGTGCCGTAGTTTCGGTGCTTGATCGGTTGGATCGTGAAGACGTACGACTACTTCCTCTACGTCGTGTCATCGCTTCCATAGTCGGTCTGCGTTGGGTACGTAGACAATACTCTCCCCCTCGTTGCTATGCATCACATGATCTTGCGTGTGCGTAGGAAAATTTTGAAATTACTACGTTCCCCAACACTCTTGTTCTCCAAATCTTACCAGTGCATTGTTCAAGCATTCTCTAGTCAGCTTGTGATCTCTTCGTTCTCTTGTGCCTAAATCCCCTCAAGTATCTTCATTCATTTGTAATTCTTCCCGGTGATTCCTTCTCTTTTTTTCAATCATTCTCAATTCGTACGGTGGTTCATTTGAGATTCCTCTTCCATCGTTATTATATCAATTAATTCGTTCTTTCAAGTCCTACCGGTGGTTCATTGAAGACTTTCACAAGTTTGCGCTATATCTCTCCTTAATCTTGTTCAATGAGAATAAGTAGTATGCCAAATCCATTACTTGCCATCATTTTGAATTGGTGAAGGATAAGCATGACATAATTCTTATTCTTGTTCCCTCGAGGTGATTTAATTCTTTCTACCAGAGTTTGTTTGTGATATCAATTTCAAATCAGTGTAAGGCTTCAATCTTATTCTTTTCGTCCTTCACTTCCTTCTCATCATCCTTCCATTAACCGGAGTTATTCATGGAGGCTCTACATGGTGCTTCATCATGGATTTAATTCTTTTGCAAAGTGTTCTTCAAGATTCTTGTTGGAGGAGCTCAAGTATTCTTGTCCCTGCGTTTCGAAGTGCAATTGTTTCTACCTTATCTTTTGAGGTGTTGTTATGTCACTCTTGACAATTTGCCTTCGTGTTTCATGAGTCACAACTTGCCAGGAATGAGATATTGTAAAACCATCATTTTTTCTTCTTTCATGAGTTGTTTCAACCCATAATAATTTCTTTGTTGGAGCTAGCTTGGTATAGATTTCATCTAAAGCCTTCCCTAAGGAATGTTGCTATTTTTGGTGCTTATCTACATTGTTGAGGAAATCGTTAACTGGTAGCTGCTCGGTTGGCTAGCGAGTAGGGCATTAATCGGCTAATCGGCAAGTTAATCGTCCATTTAATCAATTAATCGGATGATTTTTCGGTTTATCGGCTACTCGGTGACCCTATGAGTAGGGATTAATCGGCAAGTTAACTGGTTAATTAGATGAATTCTTAAACAGGGCTTATCAATGATCCAAGTATTCCCTTATCCTCTCGGAGAGAGAAGTTTTCATCTCCTCATTGATCTCAAGCAAGCAATTGTTTTCGTTCATGGCAGAATTTCACCTCAAGTTTTGAGATGTTTTCATAAGCCCACAAGCAGCTTATTGTTTTGTTGTTGATTTTTTCAACAACTTGTTCAAGCCTTCTTCGTAAGGATGTTTCTCGATTCATTTGCAGAAGGAGTTGTCATTTTCTTATCCTTTCTTTTCTTTCCTTCAATCCAACTTCTATTCTTTCGTCCCGGAGGCATGGTGATGTTGCTCTCTTTGACCCATTGTCTCGTTGTGTCAAGATCATGTTCTTTCCTTGCTTATACATTAAACCGGAGTATTGTGTCATCTCTTCAAGTTCCTTTTATCTTATCAAGGCTTGCCCTCTTTTTTCCAGTCGAAATGCTACTGAATTCTTCTTTCCTTGCTTCTCGTCAACCAAAGTCGGTTCAAAGTCTATATTGTTCATTGAGTTCTTGGTTCTTGTGGTATTCCTTGTTCCTCTTTGCTAATGGAGTGTTTGCATTCTCGTTCATCTACATTGTGTTCTTTCTTTCAATTTGTTCAACCTCTCAAGGCTCATGGTCTCACTCATTTGTCAAATAAGCAACTTTGTTTTACCTCTTCCTTTTCTGCTTCTCTCTGGTGCCATCCCTAGATCTCGGGGTGAGATCTCTTGTAAGTGGAGGAGAGTTGTAACGACCTGAGACCGGTGCTTCAGATGCCTTCCATGTATTCCGAGTTTGGTCGGGTGATTTGTTTTGTTTGTTGCATTCATCATTGCATCATTTGCATTGCATCATGTCATCATTACCAACTTAAATGTTTTCTCATAAATAAATTGTATGGATCTTCTATCCATTTAAATCGAGGGAAATGTACATGGTGATTTCTCTTTATAACATATATCCTCCCAATATTATTAGGGAGCTATAAAAATTATATTCCATTAACTTGGAATTTACCACAACACACGTGCATGTTAAATCCCTTGGCCTTTCCTTCTTCGAGTTTTGACTCTCTAACCTTGCCTATAATTCTTTTCCCATCTATCGAGGCTCTTTCTAAATTCACAACATTTTTGGGCACTTCTAAATCCTAGTCCTAGTTCAAACTCATATGAATTATATTCAAATGAGTTTGAATTCAACTTCACGCACGTGCTCACTTCTATTTTTCTTGGATCAAACTCTTCTTTTAGTCCAGGAAAATTAACCGCATGTCCAAATTCTTCCTCTAACCTTCTCTTAGCCGTGTCAGGCCTGACCCAGTCGGCCCAAGGCCCAGCCTATGCCCTCCTAACCCTAGCCGCCAGGGATCCCGTTCCCCATCTCTTGATCTCTCCCCTCGCTCCCTCATTCCCTCATAGTGGTGCCACCCCTTCGTCTCGATCCCCATCGCCACACCATCTCTCGCCCGATCCCCTTCACGCCCAAGTAGCCCTGCGCCTTCCCATCGACCACGTCACCTCTGCACCACCAGCCTGCCACCAGAGCCAGCCGCCGCCGTCAGATCAGGCTGTGCTTCACCGGGGTCCTCCCCTGCCACCGCCTCGGCCCTGCCGGAGCTCCTTGCCCCAACGCCGCCACTGGCCTTCGCCTTGCTACGCTGCCCCAGGACGTTGCTCCCCTGCCGTCTCCAGTGCCGCGCTGGTGAGAGCCACCGCCGGAGCTACTCCTTCTGTCGTGCGCCACCCCGATCGCCAAGCACCGCCCCATCTCCTTCCGCTTTGAGCTCCCGCGTGCCATGGCCGCCGCCGCGGAGCTCCCAGCCTCCGGCACCTGTTGTTGATGTCCGGCGCCCCTGCTTCCTCCCACATCGCCCCTACCTCAATGACTCCTTCACCTATGCACCCACCTTGCACCGAGCCCCACCACCGTTTGATGTCCACCTCGCCATGGATGAGCTTGTCCCCAACAGCAAGTTGTCTCCCTCACCTCCTGCGCCCTTGCTTGTTTGGGTCGCCATCGGTTGCTGCCTTCGAGCGGTATTGATGCATCTCTGCATGGAATCTGCCAAGTACCCCTAGTTTACCCAAGCAACACACCGCAAGTGCCAAGTACCACAACGACCCTTGGAGAGTTTGGATTCGAAAAGTCCAACAACGCTCTTGTACAACTACGTTGCCGAGACCGAGACTGGCAACTCCAGATAGATGCCCGGACGACTACCCCTCTGAAACCGTCAAGACCGTCATGTGAACGACTACCGTTGACCCTCAAGACCACAAGTACACCTTCGGATATGCCAAGGTCGACTATGTCCGGCGATGCGACAAGTACCTCTACCGACGACCCCGAACGACTACGAAATGTGTACCACTACGTCGGAGACCTCGGACCCCTCAAGCTCCTCTATGACCTGTGTACAACTACCATCGTTGTGTACCACTACTTCCACTATGACCGTCCCAAGAACGTCTACTTCCTCTACTTTGCACCGACTCGTTCCGCCTCAAAACGCATGCTTCAAAGGTATAACCCTGAGACGACGCCCGCGAACGAATGATGTGTGTTGTTTGAGATGCTCGTGTTTGCATCGTGTTTGAGTTATCATCGCACGTTCCTCCTCGTTTTCCATGCCATTACCCGTGGGAACCCGGTAACTAGGGTCACCCAACCATCTTTTGCATGTTCCCTTCATCCACACTTTCTTTTGCAGAGACATCTTGATGAGTTGTCAGATCACTGGAATGTTGTCGTGGCACCATTTCCGTTGTCGTTGCCGTGGCACCCCTTTCGTTCCGCCATGGTGACCAAATGCTTCATAAGATGCTATTGTCAACATTTTAAAAAATTGCATAAAACATGTATATGTCATCCGCATCATGATAACAACATTTAAAATGTTAAAAATTATGTTGCATTGAATTGCTTTATGACATGTAGGGATTTACCGAAATTGTTGTTTGTTGTTTCCGGCCTCATTTAAACATGCCTAGATAGGTAGTTCATGTATGCTTGACCTCTTGCCATGTTTAACAACATTTACTATTGTTGAGTAGATTAAACAGGAGAGAACTAAACAATTGATGTGGTGCTTCATCGATATGCAACTCGTTGCATATTGAGATCCACTTAATTTGTAGTAGTGTTTGTTGCACTTTGCCATGCCATGCCTCATTAAAACGGACATGCACCATACTTGATTGTGCATCATGCCATGGTTACGATATGGTTGTTTACTATGTTGTTTGCTTCTTTCCGGTGTTGCTTCTCGATGGATCTGGTTATGTTGCAATGTGAGGATCCGTTTGACTATGTTGGTTCATCTTCTTCATGTACTCGGTCTTATTGCTAGCGGGATTTCAGGAAAGATGACCGTTACCTTGGATCTCACTACTATCTTTGCTATGCTAGTTGTCTCGATACTATCGCTATGTCGCGCTACCTACCACATGTTTATCAAGTCTCCCAATATGCCATGAAACAACCTCTAACCTTTTCCACCATCCTAGCAAACCATTGTTCGGCTATGTTACCACTTTGCTCAGCCCCTCTTATAACATTGCTAGTTGTAGGTGGAGTTGCAGGTTGTTCCATGTTGGGACATGGATATCATGGGATATCACAATATCTCTTATTTAATTAATGCATCTATATACTTGGTAAAGGGTTGAAGGCTCGGCCTTTTGCTTGGTGTTTTATTCCACTCTTGCCGCCTTAGTTCCTGTCATACCGGTGTTATGTTCCTTGATTTTGCGTCCCTAACACGATGAGGGTTTATGGGCCCCTCTTAATAGTTCGCTTTGAATAAAAATCTTCCAGCAAGTCCCAAGATTGGTTTTACCATTTTCCCAACCTAATAACTAAACCTAACAATTAATTAATTAGAATAGGGGGTCGCGTCCCCGAGGATTCTTTCAACATAATACAGGGGGGCCAGTGCTGAAGGTGTTGCTCCCAAAACAGAGCCACTTGCGGTGTCGCCCCTTCACCTGGGGTATTTGGTTGCCGTACATAGTGTTCGTACGGACGTGGCCTGAGACGAGATAGGCGCGGCTACTATCAGGGTGTCGGCACGCTGGGAGGTCTTGCTGGACTAGTTTTACCATTGTGGAAATGTCTTGTGCACCGGGATCCCGAGTCCGGTCGGAGGGTCCCGAGATGGAGGATTGTCTCCGCGGATAGTGTGCTTGTCATGGGCTAAGTTGGGACACCCCTGCAGGGTTTAAACTTTAGAGAGTCGTGCCCGCAGTTATGTGGCGGTTGGGAATTTTTAACATCCGGTTGTAGAGAACTTCACACCAGATCCGAACTAAAATACACCAACCGTGTGCCTAACCGTGACCATCTCGTTTCGAGTGAGTTCGAGAAGAGAATACGGTGGGGTTATGTTTGACTCGTAAGTGGTTCAGGATCACTTATTGATCATTAGTAGTTCATGACCATTATGCGTAGTAACTCTTCTTACTCTTGTACTAGTACGTTAGCCACCATACAAATGCTTAGTGCTTGCTGCAACCTCACCATTATCCTTTCCATACCCATTAAGCTTTGCTAGTCTTGATACCCATGGTAATGGGATTGCTGAGTCCTCGTGGCTCATAGATTACTACAACAACAGTTGCAGGTACATGTAATGCAATTTGACGTGAGAACGATGCTTGCTTGCTTTTGGATTTCTTCTTCTTCTTCGATCAAGGGTTAGGTTCCGGCTCGGGAAGCCTGGGATTAGTAGGGTGTATGTCGTTATTCTTTTTCGTTTGATTTCATCCGTAGTGTGATACTGCTCTTCTGTATGATGATTGCTATGTATTGATGTATTCATGTATTCATGTTGTGGCTTGTGGAGAGTGTAAGCCTTTACCTTGTATTCTCATCTATTCAGTACATGGTATGTTGTAATGATATCCACCTTACTATGCGCTCGAAATGCAGTTGTGCCCCAATAATGAATTCATCGCATGATTGGGATAGAATCACATCTTGGGCGCTACAGGGCGTTAGTGGCCTCCTGAAATTCCTTCTCACTAGTTTCCTCTTCATCCCCTCCATCACTGGAACCATCACAGATTTCCTTCTCTTGGCCCCTGGCGGGCTTTCTTTGGTTCTGAAAGGGTCTACCGGGGAAATTTACTTCACCACCCCGGCCCTTATTGCCAGTAGCATTCTGACCTTTTGTCCTTATCACGCTTATCATACTCTACCCTCTACTTCTTGACGAGCTGCTAAACCTGATAACACTCCTAAAGGTCATGGCCTTTGGTCCGATGGATCTTGCAGTATGACCCATCGCCTTTCCCAACTTTTTTGACAGCAGCGGCTTCCCGGCAGGCCGTGCACGCGGCAGCTTCCTTGCCGGGGGCCTCAACCTTGGCCTTCTTTCCGGTACTAGGTGTGCCTGATCCTTCCACAATCATTATTGCCTTATCCCTTGGCTTCTTATTGCACTTCTTGCCCTTCTTATGACTAGTTGATTCATCCTCATCTTCTGAATCAACATTAATGCAATTTTCTTCTCCGGGAAACTTCCTTCCTTCTTCCATCTGGGCACATGTATCCACCAGCGTGTATAATTCTTTCAAAGTCTTGGGTAACCGCACGTTCATTTTGGAATGAATGCGGCGGTTGCGCACATTGGACTGGAAAGCTGCTATAACGGCTGCTGGATGGATATTTGGAATATTTCTATGAACTTTATTGAATCTTTGCAAATACTTATGGAGGGTTTCTCCTTCCTTCTGCTGGGGAATCTGCAGGTCGCTGGGCCTGCTGGGCTCTTGGTGGCCAACGGCGAAGGCACCGATGAACTCGTGGCACAGGTCTACCCATGACGAAATGGAGTTGTCCAGTAGGTACATAAGCCAAGACCTCACATGGGACTTGAGGGCCAAAGGGAAGTAGTTGGTGAACACCTTCTCATCTCTTCCCCTAGCAGCCTGAACAGCGATGGTGTAGATGCTCAGAAACTCTGCCGGGTTCAGCATCCCGTCGTACTTCTCAGGTATCTCTGGCTTGAATGTGCGAATGAACGGCCAACAGACTTGCCGCAGCTCTCGTGTAAAGGTAGGCGCCCACCAACACCAAGCGCAGGCTCATCGACGTTGAGGCTGTCGCACCCGTCGGTCTGGTGGGGGTCGTTGCGGCGCCGTTCGACGACGACGCGCGCTTCTCCCCGCCGCCTGTCTTTCGGGGTTCGACGTTGGCATGGACGTGCTCGAGGGTCAGAAGAGGCCATCGAGACATCATCGGGGTCCTAATTCGGCCGCGCCCCCGCCGGCTGCCGTGGTGGGGACTGAACCGTGGGGACAGGCCCTCCATACGGCCAGCGGTGCGGGTGGTGGATGTCGCATGGGGAGGTTGTAGTGGGCAAGCTCGTCGTGAGTCCCCAGCTTCGCGAAACCGAGCAGGCTTTGAATGGTGGCACGCCATTCATCCATCTGCTCAGCTGCAGGCGAGAATCACAGTAATAGTTGAGCTCGCGCCATGGCCTCCGTGGTTGTGCTTGGCATGGATGTCGATGACGTCGACCGCACCGTTGCCTGGCTCCGGATGGTGCCAGCGGCGGTGGCACCACGCCCATGCTGTTGTGGGATGACCATCGGGGCAGCGGGGTCGTGCGGTGGAGGTGCTCGAAGATCAGTGGCTCCATTGCTCGCAGTGGTCTGGTTGGTTCGTCCGGGAGGAGGCGCATGTGCCGTGGTCGCTCCCGTGGTGGGGGCGACCGGAGGGCGATGGCTCGCCCCAGACCAAGCGTTGTTGTTGCGGCTGTGACCCCCTCGCCCGCACCTTGTAGAGCATGACCGTCGAGACGTTGCTGATGTTGTTCTCCTCTGGTAGCTCCAGCCCATGTGTCGGCCGCAGGGAAGGTGGTAATGGCGGCTCCTGCCCCTACCATGTCCCCAGCAGTGTCCACGTCCTCGCGTGCCCCCGTGTCCCCCGCGGCATTACAGGCCGCGGGCAGTGGAGCCTTCGAGATGGATGGATGGGCCGAGGCACCAGATTTCTTCTTGGGCGCCATGATCGATGGCGCTGTCGAGGATGAAGATGGTGATGAAGATGACGCGCTGCATACACTTTCAGGTTCGCGCAAGCGCTCCCCTATCCGGCGCGCCAAAGATGTCGCGGGATATCCGCGGCCACCTATGGGACCGGGTGGCCCCTTGCTGGTTCGGCAAGGGGACATCGTGTTGCACAAAGAGCAGACCAGCGCATGGCAGCGCGGCAGAGAGCACACAAGCAATTTACCAGGTCCGGGCCACCGTGAGGTGTAAGACCCTACTCATGCTTCCGTGGATTGATGGTGGAATGAACGTGGTGATGTGTAGTACGCTTGCCTGGCAGGGTTCGCCTTGGGGCCACAGCGACTATGCACATATGGTGGCCTGGGTTCCTCAACTTTCCAACCCCCCCTACAAGTGCCATGGGCCTCCTTTTATAGATTAAGGGGTCACCACAATGGCAAAGTTGTCATTATCCACCGATATGTAGCGAACAGTGCTATCATGCCTAACTCTGCGGGCTGACAGGGTGCATTAAATGCGTCGCTTGGTGTCACATCACTGGTCGCCCGGCAAGGCTTGCCGGGCTATCTTGCCAGCTCTGCGCCTGTTCCCTTGACACGTTGCAGGACGGCTGTCATCTATAGGGTTCTTCTGTAGGAAATGGCCGCCATGTGGTGAACGACTGCCACTTAATCATCTTGCGGCATGACACCGCACTGATTGACCACGTGGGTCGCGCTTGAGTGGCTCATGGGGTGGTTCTGTTCCCGCAAGCCCCGGTAGACCTTGTCGGGGTGCCTCGGCTGCCTGCTTCTTGTGGTGGCCTTGCCCCTTGCCAGGCTCGCCTGTCCGGCGAGGGAGGCCCTCCTCTTTCCGATATCTCGCTCTTCTGGCTCGATCTCGGTCTCTCTGGACTGCATGTTGGTTCTTCAAAATCTCTTGGTCCTTCAATCACTGACTTGGGTTGGTGCTTCAATCTTGGTCTCGTGCCTCTGCATAGTCTGGGGAACAGACCCAGGGTTTGTTGCACCGACAATCTCGCCCTGAGATCTTGGTATGAAAATAGAAGGGAAGAGGAGCAGGTAAATTAAAGTTGCTTCTTTGACAAACGAGTGAAACCAATGAACCTTGGAGGCTGCAAAGAGATAACAATGGAATGAGAATGATAAATAATTTGAAACCACTCTGGTTGAAGAGAAGCAAGGGATATAACATGAACTTGAGAAAACGAAAGCACTTGGATGGGACTCGGGCTAAAAGAGACACAGGGAACACCACGAAAATTGTTGATACACTCTGGATGAATGAAAAGTGAGAAAATATAAAAAAGGTTGAATCAAAGGTGAAAAGAATTTGAAAGTGAGCACGGAGAAGGCAATCGATTGATGAAAATTCATTTTTTACGTCAAACTTGTCAGGAATTTGAGAATAACTCCAAAAAAATAGAAGAGACATGTAAGATCCTAGGGATAAACCTATGGGTTATGGGTTCACTCAAAAGAAACACAGTTGAAAACAATTAAAGAAGAGGGATGAGGCACCGGTACAACTGAAAGACTTGAATGAGGTGAGAACCTTGAATTAACTTGAACGCAAACACGAATCTTCTGAGATGTCTTCAGTACTATGAAACGGTTAAATGGCGAGATGCGAACAAGCAAGAGGAAACATTTGAGCCAAGGAAAGGAATATGATCAACACCGAAAGAAAAAAAACTTGAACTAAATCCACCAGAAAACAAAACGAGACTAACAATGATGAGCTAGATGAGAATTCACCGGTTGGAACAATTGAGGAAGAATGAAGAGGCTACACATCTATAAAAGTATACTTTATTCAAGACTGCAGACTCCGTGAAGAAAAGGGTGCGCGGGTGGGAAATGAAAAAAAAATTGGGACGGGGAAACAACACCATTGAGAAAGATGAGAGTTGAACTTGCAAAAGATGAAGAGGATGAAATAACTTGAAGAGAAGTGCACAGCTGAAAAGGATTGACAACTTAATGAGTGCAAAATGATCCTAAAGAAAATTTGAAGGGGAAGAGGACTAGAATCAAAACACCTATGTCACAATTCCTCACTAGAGCGACGAAGGGGGTGAGGAGTAAAAAGAATTCCTACTCTCTGATATAACTAGACTCCAAAATTAGTTTTTCTTATAGACTCGACAACGGCTAACCTACGATCAATCAAGGGGCTCCTATGGTCGGTCGAGGCTCTGCTACCAACTTTTCACACCCAAATGCAATCCTATCCAAGAGGAACTCGAAGGTCCCACTAAGGATAGAAGCGCATATTCAAGATGCTTTGCAAGATGGATATCATTTTATCGTACCATGTACATAATAGATGGTGATACATACAAAGGCATACAAATGCCACATGAATACATCAAACATCCACTACAGGAATCAGGAACTTTGCCATCTGCCATGGCTGACGTCAAAGGCATTTGCCGTCAGCCAGCAGATGGCAAAACGTCCGGCTGAACAAGCAACGGCAAAGGGCACTTTGCCATCTGCTGGCGGACGGCAAAGATGCAAAGGCCTTTGCCGTCAGACAGCGGACGGCAAAGAGCCTATATTGCCCCATTTAATTCTGTTTTTTCTTATATCAATTCATTTTCATAGAAAATCAAACACAGATAAATATATATATATATATATATATATGACCAATATAGCATATCCAATGCACATTACCAATAGTCATGAACACATATCCATGAACACATATCCAACACGTGTTACCAATAATAGCAAGTTTCATCCAGTTAAAACAAAAACTAGAGACAAGCACTCCATATCTGAAATTACAAGAAATGACCTAGAACTAAATATCTATTTTCCTAAAAACTATCTTATTACTAAGATCGTCTCTGGATCTTCTTCTTTTCTTCCAAACTGCATAACAAAAACACTAAGAAAGAGAGAATGGTTTAGGAGTAGAAATGTAGCATTTCACTTGGTGAAATGCAATGTTGTAGGAGCCAGCACTTGAGATCAAGACAATCTTAAATTAGTGTAAAGTTATGACCTTTTAAGTATTAATTTCACAAAATTTCCACCAACATAACTTGGTTTTGCAAAAAAAAACTATTGGTCAGATGACCCTGCATGCACTAATGAGGCCAAAGCATTTCGGAATTACAATCGTACATTTCTATATACAGCTGGCCTGACATAAAGTAAGATGGTATGTCAAAAAATATGGCAGATATTTATTATCCGACTCTACAAAGACCTAATATGTGCAAGATGTATGCACATGTCCATCTGTATGTGGATGAGTACCATACTGTTAGGAAAGTAGGGACTAATAACTATTAATTGCTATATTATTTGGCAGTTTTCATATGCTTAGGGAGACCTCCCACCTTTGTAATGGGGGCCATCACGCCTTTTGTAATCCAACATGAATTAATAAAGTTAACACGGTATTTCTTAGTCTAGGTTAGGAGGCCTCCTGTAATGGGGGGCTGATAATTGTTTGTGTTGCAGCAGTTTCCTATGTAGCATTGACACTTTGCCACAAAACATTTAACTAATACAACAACAGTTTCCAATGTAGCATTGCCACAAAACATTTAACTAATACAACCATAGTATGGAGCATTACTTTGTAATTTATAGCGTTTGCAAGCATCGAACCTCCAAAAAAATTTATTACTAATATACACAACTCATGGATAACATAAGTAGGTTATTGGTGGATTTGTCGTCAAAAGTAGCCACATAATTTCTGTTGCAACATTTATCTAGATACATCATTGCCAGTACTGTGCATAGGGTGGGAGGCTATGTCGCTGTCTATGAGATGTGATTAATTAATAGCAGAGGAGGTAGAATGTAGTTTCACAGCATTTAGACAGTTTTGAATGCAGAGCTAATCCTAGCTAGTCCAACATATAGAAGTGAAATGCAAATTGAGAAATTAGCTCATAGCATCGAACCCGATAGTGCACTTTGCAGCCATCATCTCTAATATAGGGGGACCAACCTTCCACTGTCAGTTTAGGACGATGGTTGTATGGTACTAAAGTGTTAGCAGGTGGTGATGACCCAACCCCAAGGCCATTGAGATTCATAGTGTATGTCCCAGCAGCCCAATTCCCTTCACATAGCTCAATCCCAAACCCCAAACTACTCGAGGCCTCATTGCCAGCATTGTTTCACACAAGCATCTGAAGTTTGCACCGCAGAGCGGGCACAGTCCAACAAAGCACGACGAGGCTAGCTACCATCCACCAGACATTTAGAGACTACTGGTACGACGACGGGGAGGAGGAGTCAGACCCAATTCGTAGCTCCTAATTCCCGTCGAGCGCAAGCGGACCTGGATTCCGCTGCCTAGATCGCGAAATGGGAAGGGGATGGAAGGGGGCTTGTACCTTTTCGTTCTTGAAGCGGGTGCGGATGTTGTCGACCTCCTTGTCGACGCGGAGGTGCTCCTGCTCCTTATTGTGGCAGTTGCGAATGTTTCTGATGAAGACGGATAGCCCCCACATCCCAGACGGCGCCATCCCCTCCACCCGCCCTCTCTAGGCCCAGATCTGCTTGCTGCGGCACGAGATCTGGCCGCCCTGTCTAGGAGCGGAGCGAAACCCTCTGCCCGCCTGGCCGCGGGGGCGCGAGGTGGTGGGGCTCCTATGGTCCAGTGAGGTGGCGGCGTGCACTGGCGGGCAAAGGCTAGGTGGCGCAGCAGCGCGAGGTCGAGGGAGGCGGGGTCGGGAAGCGCGCATGGTCGCGGGAGGACATGCGCATCGGATATGGTCGGAGGTGTTGGAGGAGCGGGGCGAGGGGGTCACATGGGTGTGCTGGGCGCTGTCGAATCCCGCCAGAGCTCGCCGGAATCGGCCGCCATAGCTGCTCGCACGAGGGAGAGGAAGAGACGAGTGGGAGAGTGAGAGGGGTGGGGCGGAGAGAGAGAGGGGATAGAGATAGACGAGGTGGGGGCAACAGGTTTTTTTTACCCGCAAAAAAAAAGATAGCCCCACCTCTTTGCC
The DNA here is from genome assembly GCF_002162155.2 of Triticum dicoccoides. NCBI lineage: Eukaryota > Viridiplantae > Streptophyta > Magnoliopsida > Poales > Poaceae > Triticum > Triticum dicoccoides. The sequence continues at coordinate 320,147,606 of NC_041390.1, forward strand.
GTCTGCCAGCAGATGGCAAAGAGGGGGGGGAGGGGTGGACCGTTGCAGTGTACTGGCATCCAGTGGACCCCACCAGCACCTCTTTGCCGTCCGCTGGCAGAAGGCAAAGCTTCTTTACCGTCTGCTAGCAGACGACAAATAAATGATAGATGGCAAAGACCTTCTTTGTCGTCTGCCAGTTCTTTGTCGTCTGCTTTTTGGTAGCTGATGGCAAAGACCTTCTTTGCCGTCTGCTAGCAGATGGCAAAGAACTGGCAGACGACCAAATCACTGATTCTAGTAGTGATCATACAGAAGAGCAGCATCCAGCTACGGATGGAATCAAACAAGAAACACAAACGACATCTACCCTGCTAGCCTAGGCTGCCGACCACGAACCTATCCCAAGATCGACGAAGAAGAAGAAGCAAAAGAAGAACTCCAAAAGCAAGCAAGCATCGCTCTCACATCAGATTGTCACATTATCTATACCTGCAATTGTTTTTGTAGTAATCTATGAGCCACGAGGACTCAGCAATCCCATTACCATGGGTATCAAGACTAGCAAAGCTTAATGGGTATGGAAATGGTAAGTGGTGAGGTTACAATAAGCACCAAGCATTGTACGGTGACTAACTTACGAGTACAAGAAAAAGAAGAGTAAATACGCATGATGGTCGCAAACTAGTAATGATCAGTAAGTGATCCTGAACTACTTACGAGTCAAACATAACCCCACCATGTTCTCTTCCTGAACTTTATCGAAAAAAGACGATCACGGTTAAGTAGGCAGTTTGTGTATTTTATTTGAAGTTTATTGTCAAGTTCTCTACAACCGGATATTATAAATTTCCAAGTCGCCACATAACTGCGGGCACGGCTTCCGAAAAGATTTAAACCTGCAGGGGTGCTCCAAGTGGTCCATTATATATTACTGCTACCTCTTGAGCACTACGTTGGTTTTCCCTTGAAGAGGAAAGGGTGATGCAGTAAAGTAGCGTAAGTATTTCCCTCAGTTTTTGAGAACCAAGGTATCAATCCAGTAGGAGAGCACGCTCGAGTCCCACGCACCTACACAAACAAATAAGAACCTCGCAACCAATGCGATGAAGGGGTTGTCAATCCCTTCACGGTCACTTATGAGAGTGAGATCTGATAGATATGATAAGATAATATTTTTGGTATTTTTATGATAAAGATGCAAAGTAAAATAAATGGCAATAGAAATAGCTAAGTTTTGGAAGATTAATATGATGGAAGATAGACCCGGGGGCCATAGGTTTCACTAGTGGCTTCTCTCAAGACCATAAGTATTACAGTGGGTAAACGAATTACTGTCGAGCAATTGATAGAATTGAGCATAGTTATGAGAATATCTAGTTATGATCATGTATATAGGCATCACGTCCATAACAAGTAGACCGAAATGATTCTGCATCTACTACAATTAATCCACACATCAACCGCTATCCAGCATGCATCTAGAGTATTAAGTTCATAAGAATAGAGTAATGCTTTAAGTAAGATGACATGATGTAGAGGGATACACTCATGCATTATGATATACACCTCATCTTTTTATCCTCGATGGAAACAATACAATACGTGCCTTGTTACCCCTGCTGTCACTGGGAAAGGACACCGCAAGATTGAACCAAAAGCTAAGCACTTCTCCCATTGCAAGAAAGATCAATCTAGTAGGCCAAACCAAACTCATAATTCGAAGAGACTTGCAAAGATAAACCAATCATACATAAAAGAATTCAGAGGAGATTCAAATATTGTTCAAAGATAAACTTGATCATAAACCCACAATTCATCGGATCTCGGCAAACACACCGCAAAAGAAGATTACATCGAATAGATCTCCAAGAGAATCAAGGAGAACATTGTATTGAGATCCAAAGAGAGAGAAGAAGCCATCTAGCTAATAACTATGGACCCAAAGGTCTGAAGTAAACTACTCACACATCAATGGAGAGGCCATGGAGTTGATGTAGAGGCCCTCCGTGATCAATTCCCCCTCCGGCAGAGCTCCAGAAAAGGCCCCAAGATGGGATCTCTCGGGTACAGAAGGTTGCGGCGGTGGAATTAGGTTTTCGTGGTGCTCCTAGATGTTTGGGGGGTATGTGGATATATATAGGAGGAAGAAGTACGTCGGTGGAGAAACGAGGGGCCCACGAGGATGGAGGGCGCGCCCAGGGGGTAGGCGCCCCCCTGCCTCGTGGCCTCCTTGATTGTTTCTTAATGCCCACTCCAAGTCTCCTGGATCACGTTTGTTGAGGAAATCACGTTCTCGAAGGTTTCATTCCGTTTGGACTTCGTTTGATATTCCTTTTCTGCGAAACACTGAAATAGGCAAAAAAACAGCAATTTGGGTTGGGCCTCCGCTTAATAGGTTAGTCCCAAATATGATATAAAAGTGTAAACTAAAGCCCATTAACATCCAAAACAGATAATATAATAGCATGGAGCAATCAAAAATTATAGATATGTTGGAGACGTATCAAGCATCCCCAAGCTTAATTCCTGCTCGTCCTCGAGTAGGTAAATGATAAAAAAGAATTTTTTATGTGGAATGCTTTCTAACATATTTCTCAATGTAATTTTTCTTTATTGTGGCATGAATGTTCAGATCTGAAACATTCAAGATAAAAGTTTAATATTGACACAAAAATAATAATACTTCAAGCATACTAACTAAGCAATCATGTCTTCTCAAAATAACATGGCCAAAGAAAGTTCACCCCTACAAAATCATATAGTTTGGTCATGCTCCATTTTCGTCACACAAGAATGCTCTCATCATGCACAAGCCCGATGACAAGCCAAGCAATTGTTTCACACTTTAGTAATCTCAACCTTTTTTCAACTTTCATGCAATACATGAGCGTGAGCCATGGATATAGCACTATGGGTGGAATAGAATAAAATGAAGGGGGTTATGTGGAGAAGAAAAAAAGGAGAACGTCTCACATCGACACGGCTAATCAATGGGCTAGGGAGATGCCCATCAATTGATGTCAATGCAAGGAGTAGGGATTGCCATGCAACGGATGCACTAGAGCTATAAGTGTATGAAAGCTCAACAAAAGAAACTAAGTGGGTGTGCATCCAACTTACTTGCTCACGAAGACCTAGGGCACCTGACAAGGCCCATTATTGGAATATACAATCCAAGTTCTATAATGAAAAGTTCCCACTAGTATATGAAAATGACCACCACCGCCGTGCTCTAAAAGATATAAGTGAAGCACTAGAGCAAAAACTATATAGCTCAAAAGATATGAGTGAAGCACATATAGTATTCTAATAAATTTCAAATCATGTGAGTCTCTCTCAAAAGGTGTGTACAGAAATAATGATTGTGGTAAACTAAAAAGAAAATACTCAAATCATACAAGACGCTCTAAGCAAAACACATATCATGTGGCGAATAAAAATATAGCTCCAAGTAAAGTTACCGATGGTCAAAGATGAAAGAGGGGATGCCTTCCGAGGCATCCCCAAGCTTAGGCTTTTTGGTGTCCTTGAATTTTACCTTGGGGTTCCATGGGCATCCCCAAGCTTAGACTCTTTCCACTCCTTGTTCCATAATGCATCAAATCTTTACCCAAAACTTGAAAACTTCACAACACAAAACTTAAATAGAAAATCTCGTGAGTTCCGTTAGTAAAAGAAAACAAACCACCACTTCAAGGTATTGTAATGAACTCATTCTTTATTTATATTGGTGTTAAACCTACTTTATTCCAACTTCTATATGGTTTATAAACTCTTTTACTAGCCATGGATTCATCAAAATAAGCAAACAACACACGAAAAACAGAATCTGTCAAAAACAGAACAGTCTGTAGTAATCTGTAGATAACGCAACTTTTGGAACCCCAAAAATTCTAAAATAAATTGATGGACGTGAGGAATTTATCTATTAATCATCTTCAAAAATAATTAACTAAATATCACTCTTAAAATAAAAATGGCAGCAATTCTCGTAAGCACTAAAGTTTCTGTTTTTTACAGCAAGATCAAAAAGACTTTCCCCAAGTCTTCCCAACGGTTCTACTTGGCACAAGCACTAATTAAACACAAAAAACACATCCAAAACAGAGGCTAGATAAATTATTTATTACTAATAGGAGCAAAAGGTAAGGAATAAAAATAAAATTGGGTTGCCTCCCAACAAGCGCTATCGTTTAACGCCCCTAGCTAGGCATAAAAGCAAGGGTAGATCTAGGTATTACCATCTTTGGTAGGCAATCCATAAGTGTCTCTCATAATAGATTCATATGGTAATTTTATTTTATTTCTAGGGAAGTTTTCCATGCCTTTCCTTAACTGAAATTGGAATCTAATATTCCCTTCCTTCATATCAATAATTGCATAATCGTTCTAAGTAAAGGTCTACCAAGAATAATAGGACATGAAGGATTGCAATCTATATCAAGAACAATAAAATCTATGGGCACGTAGTTCCTATTTGCAACAATAAGAACATCATTAATTCTTCCCATAGGTTTCTTAATAGTGGAATCTGCAAGTTGCAAGTTTAAAGAACAATTATCAAAATCACGGAAACCTAGTAAACCACACAAAGTTTTTGGAATCATGGAAAACTAGCACCCAAATCACACAACGCATAGCACTCATGATCTTTAGTTTTAATTTTTAATAGTATGTTACCACTCATCATAAAGTTTTCTAGGGATAGAAACTTCCAACTCAAGTTTTTCTTCATAAGATTGCATCAAAGCATCAACGATATGTTTAGTAAAAGCTTTATTTTGACTATAAGCATGAGGAGAATTTAGCACAGATTGCAACAAGGAAATACAATCTATCAAAGAGAAATTATCATAATCAAATTCCTTGAAATCCAAAATAGTGGGTTCATTGATATCTAAAGTTTTGTTCTCTTCCATCCCACTTTTACCAATTTTTGCATCAAGATCTAAAAACTCCGAATTTTTTGAATGCCTTCTAGGTAAAGGTGGCTCATCTTCAGTCCCATCATTATCAAGATTCATATTACAAAACAAAGAGTTAATAGGAAACACATCAATAACTTTTAGATCTTCATCTTTATTTTCATAGAAACTAGAAGAACACGCTTTCACAAAGCAATCTTTCTTGGCACGCATCCTAGCGGTTCTTTCTTTGCACTCTGCTACCTCTTGAGCATTGCATTGGTTTTCCCTTGAAGAGGAAAGGGTGATGCAGCAAACTAGCATAAGTATTTCCCTCAGTTTTTGAGAACCAAGGTATCAATCCAGTAGGAGGCCATGCACGAGTCCCTCGCACCTACACAAACAAATAAATCCTCGCAACCAACGCGATAAGGTGTTGTCAATCCCTACACGGTCACTTATGAAAGTGAGATCTGATAGATATGATAAGATAATATTTTTGGTATTTTTTATGATAATGCAAAGTAAAATAAAATTCAATAAAAATAACTAAGTGTTGGAAGATTAATATGATGGAAAATAGACCCGGGGCCATAGGTTTCACTAGTGGCTTCTCTCAAGAGCATAAGTATTCACGGTGGGTAAACAAATTACTATTGAGCAATTGATAGAATTGAGCATAGTTATGAGAATATCTAGGTATGATCATGTATATAGGCATCACATCCGAGACAAGTAGACCGACTCCTGCCTGCATCTACTACTATTACTCCACACATCGACCGCTATCCAGCATGCATCTAGAGTATTAAGTTCAAGAGAACAGAGTAATGCTTTAAGCAAGATGGCACGATGTAGAGGGATAAAATCATGCAATATGATATAAACTCCATCTTGTTATCCTCGATGGCAACAATACAAGACGTGCCTTGCTGCCCCAACTTTCACTGGGAAAGGACACCGCAAGATTGAACCCAAAGCTAAGCACTTCTCCCATTGCAAGAAATGTCAATCTAGTAGGCCAAACCAAACTGATAATTTGAATAGACTTGCAAAGATAACCAATAATACATAAAATAATTCAGAGAAGATTCAAATATTGTTCATAGATAAACTTGATCATAAACCCATCATTGGTCTCAACAAACACAACGCAAAAGAAGAGTACATCGAATAGATCTCCACAAGAGAGGGGGAGAACTTTGTATTGAGATCCAAAAAGAGAGAAGAAGCCATCTAGCTAATAACTATGGACCTGAAGGTCAGAGGTAAACTAGTCACACTTCATTGGAGGGGCTATGGTGTTGATATAGAAGCCCTCCATGATCGATGCTCCCTCCGGCGGAGCTCCGGAACAGGCCCCAAGATGGGATCTCGTGGATACAGAAAGTTATGGCTATGGAATTAGGGTTTTGGCTCCGTATTTGGTAGTTTGGGGGTACATAGGTATATATAGGAGGAAGGAGTACATCGGTGGAGCAACAGGGGGCCCATGAGGGTGGAGGGCACGCCTGGGGAGGGTAGGCGCGCACCCCTACCTCGTGGCCTCCTAGTTGATTTCTTGACGTAGGGTCCATGTCCTCTGGATCACGTTTGTTCTGAAAACCACGTTCCCGAACGTTTCATTCCATTTGGACTCTGTTTGATATTCTTTTTCTGCGAAACTCTGAAATAGGCAAAAAATAGCAATTCTGGTCTGGGCCTCCGATTAATAGGTTAGTCCCAAAAATAATATAAAAGTGTATAATAAAGCCCAATAATATCCAAAACACAATATAATATAGCATGGAACAATAAAAAATTATAGATACGTTGGAGATGTATCAAGCATCCCCAAGCTTAATTTCTGCTCATCCTCGAGTAGGTAAATGATAAAAACAGAATTTTTGATGTGGAATGCTACTTGGCATAATTTCAATGTAATTCTTCTTAATTGTGGTATGAACATTCAGATCCGAAAGATTCAAGATAAAAGTTCAATATTGACATTAAAATAATAATACTTCAAGCATACTAACTAAGCAATTATGTCCTCTCAAAATAACATGGCCAAAGAAAGTTCATCCCTACAAAATCATATAGTTTAGTCATGCTCCATTTTTGTCACACAAGAATGCTCTCATCATGCACAACCGCGGTGACAAGCCAAGCAATTGTTTCATACTTTAGTAATCTCAAACTTTTTCAAACTTCACGCAATACATGAGCGTGAGCCATGGATATAGCACTATGGGTGGAATAGAACATAATGATGGGGGTTATGTGGAGAAGACAAAAAAGGGAGAAAGTATCACATCAACGAGGCTAATCAATGAGCTATGGAGATGCCCATCAATTGATGTTAACGCAAGGAGTAGGGATTGCCATGCAACAGATGCACTAGAGCTATAAATATATAAAAGCTCAACAAAAGAAACTAAGTGGGTGTGCATCCAACTTTCTTGCTCACGAAGACCTAGGGCATTTGAGGAATCCCATTGTTGGAATATACAAGCCAAGTTCTATAATGAAAAGTTCCCACTAGTATATGAAATTGACAAAACAAAAGGCTCTCTATCATGAAGATTATGGTGCTACTTTGAAGCACAAGTGTGGTAAAAACGATAGTATCATTGTCCCTTCTCTCTTTTTCTCTCATTTTTTGGGCCTTCTCTTCTTATGGCCTTTCTCTTTTTTCCTCACTTGGGACAATGCTCTAGAAAATGATGATCATCACACTTCTATTTATTTACAACTCAATGGTTACAACTCGATCCTAGAACAAAGTATTACTCTATATGAATGCGTCCGGTGGTGTACCGGGATATGAACGAACCAAGAGTGACATGTATGAAAGGATTATGAATGGTGGCTTTGCCACAAATACTATGTCAACTACATGATCATGCAAAGCAATATGACAATGATGAACGTGACATGATAAACGGAACGGTGGAAAGTTGCATGGCAATATATCCCGGAATGGCTATGGGAATGCCATAATAGGTACGTATGGTGGCTGTTTTGAGGAAGATATAAGGAGGTTTATGTGTGAAAGAGCGTATCATATCACGGGGTTTGGATGCATCGGCGAAGTTTGCACCAACTCTCAATGTGAGAAAGGGCAACGCATGGTACCGAAGAGGCTAGCAATGATGGAAAGATGAGAGTGCGTATAATCCATGGACTCAACATTAGTCATAAAGAACTCGCATACTTATTGCAAAAATATACAAGTCATCAAAAACCAAGCACTACGCGCATGATCCTAGGGGGATAGATTGGTAGGAAAAGACCATCGCTCGTCCCCGACCGCCACTAATAAGGAGGACAATCAAAGAACACCTCATGTTTCAAATTTGTTACATAACGTTTACCATACGTGCATGCTACGGGACTTGCAAACTTCAACACAAGTATTTTTCAAATTCACAACTACTCAACTATCACAACTTTGATATCACTACCTCCATGTCTCAAAACAATCATCAAGCACCAAACTTCTCTTAGTATTCAACACACTCATAAGAAGGTTTTTACTAGTCTTGAATACCTAGCATATTAGGATTATTTAAGTAAATTACCATGCTATTTAAGACTCTCAAAATAATCTAAGTGAAGCATGAGAGAATAATAGTTTCTATAAAAAAAATCCACCGACATGCTCTAAAAGATATAAGTGAAGCACTAGAGCAAAAACTATATAACTCAAAAGATATAAGTGAAGCACATAGAGCATTCTAATAATTTCCGAATCATGTGTGTCTCTCTCAAAAGGTGTGTACAGCAAGGATGATTGTGGTAAACTAAAAAGCAAATACTCAAATCATACAAGACGCTCCAAGCAAAACACATATCATGTGGTGAATAAAACTATAGCTCCAAGTAAAGTTACCGATGGAAGTAGACGAAAGAGGGGATGCCTTCCGAGGCATCCCCAAGCTTTGGCTTTTAGGTGTCCTTAGATTATCTTGGGGTGCCATGGGCATCCCCAAGCGTAGGCTCTTGCCACTCCTTGTTCCATAGTCCATCAAATCTTTCACCCCAAAACTTGAAAACTTCACAACACAAAACTTAAAGTAGAAAATCTCGTGAGCTCCGTTAGCGAAAGAAAACAAAACACCACTTCAAGGTACTGTAATGAACTCATTATTTATTTATATTGGTGTTAAACATACTGTATTCCAACTTCTCTAATGTTTATAAACTATTTTACTAGCCATAGATTCATTAAAATAAGCAAACAACACACGAAAAACAGAATCTGTCAAAAAAAGAACAGTCTGTAGTAATCTGTAGCTAACGCAAGATATGGAACCCCAAAAATTCTAAAATAAATTGATGGAAGTGACGAATTTATCTATTAATCATCTGAAAAAATAATTAACTAAAAATCAATTTCCAAATAAAAATGGCAGCAATTCTCGTGAGCGCTAAAGTTTCTGTTTTTTACAGCAAGATTAAAAAGACTTTCCCCAAGTCTTCCCAACGGTTCTACTTGGCACAAACACTAATTAAACACAAAAAACACAACCAAAACAGAGGGTAGATAAATTATTTATTACTAAACAGGAGCAAAAAGCAAGGAAAAAAATAAAATTGGGTTACCTCCCAACAAGCACTATCGTTTAACGCCCCTAGCTAGGCATAAAAAGCAAGGATAGATCTAGGTGTTGCCATCTTTGGTAGGCAATCCATGAGTGGCTCTCATAATAGATTTATATGGTAATTTAATTTAATTTCTAGGGAATTGTTCCATGCCTTTCCTTAACGGAAATTGGAATCTAATATTCCCTTCCTTCATATCAATAATTGCACCAATCGTTCTAAGGAAAGCTCTACCAAGAATAATATGACATGAAGGATTGCAATCTATGTCAAGAACAATAAAATCTATGGGCACATAATTCCTATTTGCAACAATAAGAACATCATTAATTCTTCCCATAGGTTTCTTAATAGTGGAATCCGCAAGGTGCAAGTTTAAAGAACAATCATCAAAATCACGGAAACCTAGCAAATCATACAAAGTCTTTGGAATCGTGGAAACACTAGCACCCAAATCACACAAAGCATAGCATTCATGATCTTTAATTTTAATTTTAATAGTAGATTCCCACTCATCATAAAGTTTTCCAGGGATAGAAACTTCCAACTCAAGTTTTTCTTCATAAGATTGCATCAAAGCATCAATGATATGTTTAGTGAAAGCTTTATTTTGACTATAAGCATGAGGAGAATATAGCACGGATTGCAACAAGGAAATGAAATCTATCAAAGAGAAATTATCATAATTAAATTCCTTGAAATCCAAAATAGTGGGTTCATTAATGTCTAAAGTTTTGACTTCTTCAATCCCACTTTTAACAATTTTAGCATCAACATCTAAAGACTCCGAATTCTTGGAACGCCATCTAGGTAAAGGTGGATCATATTCAGTCCCATCATTATCAAGATTAATATTGCAAAACAAAGATTTAATAGGGGACACATCAATAACTTTTAGATCTTCATCTTTATTATCATGGAAACTAGAAGAACACGCTTTTATAAAGCAATCTTTCTTGGCACGCATCCTAGCGGTTCTTTCTTTGCACTCATCAATGGAAATTCTCCTGGCTTTGAGAGACTCATTGATATCATGCTTAGGTGGATTAGATCTAAGTTTCAAATAATCAACATCATGAGAAATTCTATCAATGTTCCTAGCCAACTCATCAATCTTAAGAAATTTTTCTTCAATCAAAGCATTGAAATTCTTTTGCGAAGTAATAAATTATTTAATATTAGTTTCAAAATCAGAGGGCATCTTATTAAAATTTCCATAAGAATTGTTGTAGGAATTACCATAATTAGTAGAGGAATTACTAGGATACAGCCTAGGATTAAAGTTTCCTCTATACGCGTTCACTACAAAAAAGACACATCCATGACATTTTGGGCCGAACGAAAAAAAGTTGTCATACATATGACACTTCTATGACGATAATTGTGACAAAACCTGGTATCATCATAGATGTGGTGGGCCCCTACTTCTATGACAAAAAATCATGACAGAAAATGGGCTTTTTGTCCTGGGCGGGCCGGAGACGCAGCTACATGACATTCTTTGGGCCGTCCATGATAGAAAAACCGTGGTAGAATCGAGGGCGAGGAAAATTTTGGGGAGTTCCCGGTTACGGTGGGAGGTCGGGGGCCGAGCGATGCGCACTTCTCTCGTACACGTACGCGCGTGTGTGCGAGGCGTTGGCTCTAACTGAACCCGAGCGAGGCGTTGGGCTCTAACTGAACCCGAGCGATTGCACTGCAGGCTACACGTTACTGAACCCGAGCGATCGATCAATGGCTGTAAACTGAACCCGATCGAGCGATTCCTTTGCTACTGCTGCTAACTAAAGC
>NC_041390.1:320159181-320168026 GCF_002162155.2 Triticum dicoccoides
GGTGGATGAACAGTTCCTGGTGGGGGTGGATGAACAGGACCCCGTGGTGTTGCCTCTGGATGAACAGGACCCCGATCGATCGAGCCGGTTGGGGCTAGATGAATAGGACCCCGTGGAGGGCAGGATGAACAGTAGCCCGTGGAGGGCAGGATGAACAGTAGCCCGTGGTGGGGTGGTTGAACAGGAGCCCGTGAAAAGGGCTGGTTGAAAGTAGCCGGTGGAGTAGCGCGCGGTGGAGGCTGGATGAACAGGAGCCCATGGATGAACAGTCGCAGGTGGAGGCTGGAGGAGGTCGACAGCGGATGAACAGTAGCTCATGGAGGCAGGAGGGGGTCGACGGTGGAGATGAACAGTATCCCGTGGAGTCCCATTTTGCGGTACCACACACCCCTCCTGATGAACAGGACCCCCGTTTCGGCTGTAGCGCTCCAACACAAGTCTGTTTCGTCCGTTTTGTGGTACGCCACACCCCTCCTGATCAACAGGACCCCCATTTTGACTGTAGAACGTTCGTTTCCTCCGTTTTGTGGTACGCCAGACCCCTCCTGATGAACAGGATCCCGTTTCGAACATGCCCGGTCAAACACAAGTCTGTTTCCTCCGTTCTGCGGTACACCAGGCCTCGTTTCCATCGCATGTTCTGTCCAAGCCCTCCCGATGAACACGACACATTCCGTTGCCTCCCCATGAACACGACGACGACGATGTTTCTCCGTTCCAACCCAGCCATGTACACGAGCCCTGGCCGTATGTATGCGCGAGTAGGCGTTCGAGACCCCGCCCGTATGTACACATATGTGGCTGTATTTTCTTTCTTGCACCCTGGCCGCTGTACGTACGTGTACATGCTACGTGCGCGCCTCTACTACGACACGTGCGCGCCTCTACATCGACCAGTATATATGTACGTACACGTTCGCGACCAGAATGACAACGCTACGTATGCTTCGACCAGATGGGTCCCGACTGTCAGGCACTTGTTTGCGTTCAAAGATGTAGCTGGTGGGTCCCAGCAGTCAGGGGCAAATGTTTTTTTTTGCGAAATACAGTGGCCCATCTGGTGGGTCCCCGCTGTCAGGTGGAGGAATAATTATTTTGCGCGTAATAAGGAGGCACTTCCTTGCTGCGGCCGTGGACCCAGCTGTCAGCGTCTCCACGCACAATACTCTTCCGATGGAAGTTGGTCATTGTCCACATTGACCACGCAGCGCCGAGAGCACCACGGCGGTGGACGACGGCGAGGCCTAGGAAGGGGACGACGCGGAACCGGGGAAGACTCGGCAGTGGAAGCCCGCGCGGAGAGGAGTACGAGGGTTCACTAGTTCGACTGCGGTGTGAGGCTGCCGTCGCCGCAGGGCCTGGCTAGCGGTGGGAATAGTAGGGGGCGGTGAGGCCTCCGCGGCAGCACAGCCGACCATGGGAGGCAGGAGCATGCGGCATGACTGGCGCTGCTTTGGGCGGCTGGAGCAAGAAGACCATAGGTTGAAGAAGCACTACGGCCGTTGGATGGACATTGTACGGTCACTGGAGCTAGAATCGTTCATATTGACTAAGTTGACAAAGCCCTTCGTCCCCGTCAACTTAGTAGTCCCACAAGTCAGCCTCCCATCAAGGTGGGTCCCAGCTAGCCGGGGGAGTATTCATTTTTTTGTGCGTAATAAGGAGGCACTTCCGGTGGGTCCGAGCTGATAGCGGGGGGAACATTTTTTCATGAAATACGGTGGCCCATCCGGTGGGTCCTAGCAGCCAGGGGAAATGATTTTTTTCACAAAATACTGGTGGCCCGTCCGGTGGGTCCCCGCTGTCAGGTGGAGGAATAATTATTTTCCGCATAATAAGGAGGCACTTCCTTGCGGCTGCCGTGGACCCAGCTGTCAGCCTCTCCATGTACAGTACTCTTCCGATGGAAGTCGGTCGTTGACCACATTGACCACACCGGCGAGGCCTAGGAAGGGGACGACGCGGAGCCAGGGAAGACGCGGCAGTGGATGCCCACGTGGAGAGGAGTACGAGCGTTCACCGGTTCGGTTGCGGTGTGAGGCTGCCGTCGCCGCAGAATAACAGGGGGTGTGGGTGAGTAGAGGGATGCCCTGGCCAGCGGTGGGAGTAGTAGGGGGCGCTGAGGCCTGCGCGGCAGCACAGCCGGCCATGGGAGGCGGGAGTAGGCGGTCCCGCCGGCGCTGCTTTGGCGGCTGGAGCAAGAAGATCAGAGATTGAAGAAACACGACGGCCGTTGGATTGACATCCAACGGTTACGTCTACTAGAATCGTTTGTTGATGTATATAATAACTAAAAAATCTTGCATGCGCGTCAACTAAACAGGCCCACAAGTCAGACCACTCCCTCTTTTTTTTAATAATTTATATATAGCTCATGGCAACTTCTTATGCAATTTATTGCAGTTGTTTTTTTTGGTTGGCCAGGGCAAATTTTGCATATTTCTGTGGGTTCCAAACTATTTTTAATACCAAAATGTCCACCCAAATTTAAAGTACTTTGAATATATATTTAAATTAGGTTAATGCCCAGTGAAATAGGAATCTGAAAATGTAATAAAATTCAGAAATTATAAAGTAATTGCCAATTTGTCATCTGTTTTTATATTTACAACCCATTTCATATTACTTTCAAGATTTGCAGGCGTCTTGAAAGAGTTGCATCCCGTCAGGGCGTAGAAAAATAAGTAGGCCTAGATTGGGTATTCTTCAGAAAAAATAAACTGGGCTCATTTTCACAAAGAAAAAATAGCTGGGTTGGTCACATGGTGAACATAAAATATAAGCCTGGGCTAGATGGGCCACAGCCTAGTTCAAACCCTGCTCCGTCTCAACAATACCAAACAAAAAAATACTGCTCGAGTAGCTATGTCCCAGGTGTCAGCCGATCTTGTGTTGTTCTCTTGTCTATTGACTATATACGCTCACAATGTCGTGGGTCCCAGATGTCAGGAAAACACTAGGAGGAAGCATTTTATTTTTCCATACACTGACGTGGTGGGCCCCTACTGTCATCCTCTCCACGTACTTCTTTTGATTCCTATTGTTTGTTGACCATGTTGACAACGCGAGAGGGTGGCGCGCAGATGCATGCCTCCCCTGCCGTCGTCTTCGCGTCTGCTTCCTCTGCCTCACGCCAGCGCACCGCCCGGAGCAAGCCGCCGCACCGTCCCCCGCCTTCGCGCCAAGCTGCCATCGCCAAGACCTTGTCCCCGTCTAGATCCACTCGGCGCCTCCCGTTCAAGCCCCAGCACCGCCTCATTTCTTCTTCCTGGAGCAATAGCAGCCACCTGCTCGATCCCTGGTTCATGAACAGAGGACAAGCGATCACTCGTCGTCACGTTGACCGCAGCAAACCCGCGCCTAGGTCGTGTCTCGCGCGAGGTCCAGCAACTGGCCCAGCTCCAGCGCTTGCGTGGGCCACAAGTAGGCAGGCCGGCCCAGCGCGCCCCTTTATCAGCATCTCCCAACCGGCCTGTTGGCCCAATGTGGGCAGCAGCCCGTCCACCCCTTCTCCTGTACACCGTCGGCCCAGCCAGTTTCGGCCCACGTAGTTTTTTTTCCTGCTCTGCGATTTTCTCTATTTATCCAGCAAATTACTGTTTTACAGAGAGGTCCCTAAACTTCATGCATATAATAATTTAATAACCGTGCATCCGTTTAAAATGATTTATATATGAAACTTGCTTAGAATTTTGTCTAGTTTCATAATTTCCAACTTTCATCTATGTTTGAAATGTTTAAAATGCTGTTTGGTTAAATTTTCTCCTATGTCATGTTAAAATGCTTTATTTCATAACTAATTAACCGTAGCTCCGAATTAAATAAATTATATATGTAAATGGGGTAGAATTTTGCATAGTTTAACTTGGTGGCTTTACTTTGCATGTTTAATAACTCTAAAATTGTGTTCAGGGCAGAACAGTACCATAACCAAAATATGCACATGAGGAGTTTCCGGACTTGTTGTTTGTCGTTCCGGCCTCATTTAATCTTGCCTAGATAGGTAGTTTTCATTTGGTTCACCCTCTTGCCATGTTTAATAACATTTAATATTGTTGGGTACATAAACGAGATCGAACTAAATAACTTGATGTGGTGTTTCGTCAATATGCAACCTGTTGCATATTGAGCCCCACTTAATTTGTAGGGTTGTTTGTGCACTTTGCCATGCCATGCTTCATTAAACCGGACATGCATCATACTTGTTTGCGCATCGTGCCATGTTTATGTGAAGTTTGTTTACTATGTTGTTTGCTCCTTTCTGGTGTTGCTTCTTCGGGTTGGTTCCGATAACGTCGTGTTGTGAGGATTCGTTCGACTACGTCCGTTTGACTTCTTCATGGACTCGTTCTTCTTCCTTGCGGGATCTCAGGCAAGATGACCATACCCTCGAAATCACTTCTATCTTTGCTCGCTAGTTGCTCGCTCTTTTGCTATGCCTATGTTGCGATACCTACCACTTGCTTATCATGCCTCCCATATTGTTTGAGCCAAGCCTCTAACCCACCTTGTCCTAGCAAACCGTTGTTTGGCTATGTTACCGGTTGGCTTAGCCCCTCTTATAGCGTTGTTAGTTGCAGGTGAAGATTGGAGCTTATTCCATGTTGGAACATGGATATTTTGTTGGGATATCACAATAGCTCTTATTTAATTAATGCATCTATATACTTGGTAAAGGGTGGAAGGCTCGGCCGTATGCCTGGTGTTTTGTTCCACTCTTGCCGCCCTAGTTTCCATCATATCGGTGTTATGTTCCTGTATTTTGCGTTCCTTACGCGGTTGGGTTATAATGGGAACCCCTTGACAGTTCACCTTGAATAAAACTCCTCCAGCAATGCCCAACATTGGTTTTACCATTCGCCACCTAGCCTTTTCTTTCCCTTGGGTTCTGCAGACTCAAGGGTCATAATTATTTTAACCCCCCCGGGCCAGTGCTCCTCTGAATGTTGGTCCAACCTGTCAGCTGCCGGTGGCCACCAGGGGCAACTCTGGGCTGGCCTACCAGAAGTTTGGACAATCTGAGTGTGCCCTGAGAATGAGATATGTGCAGCTCCTATCGGGATTTGTCGGCACATTCGGGCAGTGTTGCTGGACTTGTTTTACCATTGTCGAGGATGTCTTGTAACCTGGATGCCGAGCCTGATCGGATTGTCTTGGGAGAAGGAATATCCTCCGTTGACCGTGAGAGCTTGTGATGGGCTAAGTTGGGACACCCCTGCAGGGATTTGAACTTTCAAAAGCCGTGCCCGCGGTTATGGGCAGATGGGAATTTGTTAATGTCTGGTTGTAGAAACCCTTGACACTTAACTTAATTAAAATGCATCAACCGCATGTGTAACCGTGATGGTCTCTTTCCGGCGGAGTCCGGGAAGTGAACACGGTGTTGGAGTTATGTCTGGCGTAGGTTGTTCTAGGATCACTTCTTGATCATAGTTTTTCGGCCGTGCTTTTGCCTTCTCTTCTCGCTCTCATTTGCATATGTTAGCCACCATATATGCTAGTCGCTTGCTGCAGCTCCACATCATACCTTTACCTCACCCATAAGCTTAAATAGTCTTGATCGCGAGGGTGTGAGATTGCTGAGTCCCCGTGACTCACAGATACTTCCAAAACCAGTTTGCAGGTGTCGTTGAACCATGCAGATGACGCAAGCGAGCTCAAGGAGGAGCTCGATGAAGATCTTGTCCTTTGTGTTGTTTGTTCCAGTTGATCAGTAGTGGAGCCCAGTTGGGACGATCGGGGATCTATGTAGCATTTGGGGTAGTCTTCTTTTATTTTGGTTCCGTAGTCGGACCTTGATTGTATCTGGTTGATGTAATGCTTTATTCATGTAATTGTGCGAAGTGGCGATTGTAAGACAACTATGTATCTCTTTCCCTTATGTATTACATGGGTTGTGTGAAGATTACCTCACTTGCGACATTGCTTTCAATGCGGTTATGCCTCTAAGTCATGCTTCGACACGTGGGAGATATAGCCGCATCAAGGGCATTACATGGCAACTTGCTTGCCATTCTTTTTGAAGTTCCCCTTCTTTCCCTTGCCCTTTTTCTTGAAACTAGTGGTCTTGTTAACCATCAACACTTGATGCTATTTCTTGATTTCTACCTTCGTTGATTTCAGCATCGCGAAGAGCTTGGGAATCGTTTTCGTCATCCCTTGCATATTATAGTTCATCATGAAGTTGTAGTGATAGTGACTAGAGAACTTTGTTAGTCACTATCTTATCTGGAAGATTAACTCCCATTTGATTCAAGTGATTGTAGTAACCAGAAATTCTGAGCACATGCTTACTAGCTGAGCTATTCTCCTCCATCTTGTAGGGAAAGTACTTGTTAGAGGTCTTATACCTCTTAACACAGACATGAATCTGAAATATCATTTTCAGCTCTTGAAACATCTCATATGCTCCATGGCGTTCAAAACATTTTTGAATTCCCGGTTCTAAGCCTTAGAGCATGGTGCACTAAACTATCAAGTAGTCATCATACCGAGCTTGTCAAACGTTCATAACGTCTTCATCTGCTCCTGCAATAGGTCTGTCACCTAGTGGTGCATCAAGGACATAATTCTTCTGTGTAGTAATGAGGATAATCCTCAGATCAAGGACCCAGTCTGCATCATTACTACTATCATCTTTCAACATAGTTTTTCTCTAGGAACATATCAAAAATAAAACAGGGGAGCTATACACGAGCTATTGATCTACAACATAGATATGCAAATACTATCAGGACTAAGTTCATGATAAATTAAGTTCAATTAATCAAATTAATTAAGAACTCCCACTTAGATAGACATCCCTCTAGTCATCTAAATAATCACGTGATCCATATCAACTAAACCATGTCCGATCATCACGTGACATGGAGTAGTTTTCAACGGTGAACATCACTATGTTGATCATATCTACTATATGATTCATGTTCGACCTTTCGGTCTCAGTGTTCCAAGGCCATATCTGCATATGATAGGCTTGTCAAGTTTAACCCGAGTATTCTACACGTGCAAAGCTGGCTTGCACCCGTTGTATGTGAACGTAGAGCTTATCACATCCGATCATCACGTGGTGTCTCGGCACGACAACTGTAGCAACGGTGCATACTTAGGGAGAACACTTATATCTTGAAATTTAGTGATGGATCATCTTATAATGCTACCGCCATACTAAGCAAAATAAGATGCATAAAAGATAAACATCACATGCAATCAAAATATGTGACATGATATAGCCATCATCATCTTGTGCGTTTGATCTTCATCTCTGAAGCACCGTCATGATCTCCATCGCCACCGGCTTGACACCTTGATCTTCATTGTAGCATCGTTGTCGTCTCGCCAACTATTGCTTCAACAACTATCGCTACCGCTTAGTGATAAAGTAAAGCAATTACATGGCGATTGCATTTCATACAATAAAGCGACAATCATAAGGCTCCTGCTAGTTGCCGATAACTTTTACAAAACATGATCATCTCATACAAAAATTTATATCTCATCACGTCTTGACCATATCACATCACAACATGCCCTGCAAAAACAAGTTAGACGTCCTCTACTTTGTTGTTGCAAGTTTTACATGGCGGCTACGGGCTTCTAGCAAGAACCGTTCTTACCTACGCATCAAAACCACAACGATTTTTCGTCAAGTGTGTTGTTTGAACCTTCAACAAGGACCAGCCGTAGTCAAACTCGATTCAACTAAAGTTGGAGAAACAGACACCCGCCCGCCACCTCTGTGCAAAGCACATTGGTAGAACCGGTCTCATGAACGTGGTCATGTAATGTTGGTCCGGGTCGTTTCTGAAGGAAATATGCCCTACAGGCAATAATAAAGTTATTATTTATTTCCTTATATCATGATAATTGTTTGTTATTCATGCTAGAATTGTATTAACCGGAAACATAATACTTGTGTGAATACATAGACAAACAGAGTGTCACTAGTATGCCTCTACTTGACTAGCTCGTTGATCAAAGATGGTTATGTTTCCTAACCATAGACATCAGTTGTCATTTGATTAACGGGATCACATCATTAGGAGAATGATGTGATTGACATGACCCATTTCGTTAGCTTAGCACACGATCGTTTAGTATGTTGCTATTGCTTTCTTCATGACTTATACATGTTCCTATGACTATGAGATTATGCAACTCCCGTTTACCGGAGGAAACACTTTGTGTGCTACCAAACATCACAACGTAACTAAGTGATTATAAAGGTGCTCTACAAGTGTCTCCGAAGGTACATGTTGGGTTGGCGTATTTCGAGATTAGGATTTGTCACTCCGATTGTCGGAGAGGTATCTCTGGGCCCTCTCGATAATGCACATCACATAAGCCTTGCAAGCATTGCAACTAATGAGTTAGTTGTGAGATGATGTATTACGGAACGAGTAAAGAGACTTGTCGGTAAAAAGATTGAACTAGGTATTGGAATACCGACGATCGAATCTCGGGCAAGTAACATACCGATGACAAAGGGAACAACGAATGTTATTACGTGGTTTGACCGATAAAGATCTTCGTAGAATATGCAGGAGCCAATATGAGCATCCAGGTTACGCTATTGGTTATTGACCGGAGACGTGTCCCGGTCATGTCTACATGGTTCTCGAACCCGTAGGGTCCGCACGCTTAAAGTTCGGTGACGATCGTAATTAGGGTTTTTGTGTTTTGATGTACCGAAGGTTGTTCGGAGTCCCGGATGTGATGACGGACATGACGAGGAGTCTCGAAATGGTCGAGACATAAAGATTGATGTATTGGAAGCCTATATTTGGATATCGGAATTGTTTCGGGTGAAATCGGGATAATATCGGAGTACCGGGGGGTTACCGGA
>NC_041390.1:320168335-320188586 GCF_002162155.2 Triticum dicoccoides
GGGGGGAGGGGGTTAATGGGCCTACATGGGCCCTAAGGGAGAAGAGGAGGGCCGGCCAGGGCAGGCCGCACGCCCCCTCCCCCTAGTCCGAATAGGACAAGGAAGGGGGGGCGGCGCCCCCCTTTCCTCTTTCCCCCGTCCCCTTTCCTTCTCCAACAAGGCAAGAGGGGGGAGTCCTACTCCCGATGGGAGTAGGATCCTCCAGGCGCACCCCTAGGGGCCGGCCACACCTCCCCCCTCCCTCCTTTATATACGGGGGCAAGGGGGCACCCCATAACACACAAGTTGATCTTCGTGATCGTTCCTTAGCCGTGTGCGGTGCCCCCTTCCACCATATTCCACATCGGTCATATCGTAGCGGTGCTTAGGCGAAGCCCTGCGTTGGTAGAACATCATCACCGTCATCACGCCGTCGTGCTGACGGAACTCTCCCTCAACACTCGGCTGGATCGGAGCTCGAGGGACGTCACCGAGTTGAATGTGTGGAGAACTCGGAGGTACCGTACGTTTGGTACTTAGATCGGAAAGACGTACGACTACTTCCTCTACGTTGTGTCAACGCTTCCGTTGCCGGTCTACGAGGGTACGTAGACAACACTCTCCCTATCATTGCTATGCATCACCATGATCTTGCGTGTGCGTAGGAAATTTTTTGAAATTACTATGATCCCCTACAGTGGCATCCGAGCCAGGTTTTATGCGTTGATGTTATGCACGAGTAGAACACAAGTGAGTTGTGGGCGATACAAGTCATACTGCTTACCAACATGTCATACTTTGGTTCGGCGGTATTGTGAGATGAAGCGGCCCGGACCGACATTACGCGTACGCTTACGTGAGGCTGGTTTCACCGTTACGAGCACTCGTTGCTTAAAGGTGACTAGCGGGTGTCTGTCTCTCTCACTTTAGTTGAACCGAGTGTGGCTACGCCCGGTCCTTGCGAAGGTTAAAACAGCACCAACTTTACAAACTATCATTGTGGTTTTGATGCGTAGGTAAGAACGGTTCTTGCTAAGCCCATAGCAGCCACGTAAAACTTGCAACAACAAAGTAGAGGATGTCTAACTTGTTTTTGCAGGGCATGTTGTGATGTGATATGGTCAAGACATGATGCTAAATTTTATTGTATGAGATGATCATGTTTTGTAACCGAGTTATCGGCAACTGGCAGGAACCATATGGTTGTCGCTTTATTGTATGCAATGCAATCGCCATGTAATGCTTTACTTTATCACTAAGCGATAGTGATAGTCGTACAAGCATAAGATTGGCGAGATGACAACGATGCTAAGATGGAGATCAAGGTGTCGCGCCGGTGACGATGGTGATCATCACGGTGCTTCGGAGATGGAGATCACAAGCACAAGATGATGATGGCCATATCATATCACTTATATTGATTGCATGTGATGTTTATCCTATGCATCTTATCTTGCTTTGATTGACGGTAGCATTATAAGATGATCTCTCACTAAATTTCAAGATAAAAGTGTTCTCCTTGAGTATGCACCGTTGCCAAAGTTTGTCGTGCCCAAACACCACGTGATGATCGGGTGTGATATGCTCTACGTCCATCTACAACGGGTGCAAGCCAGTTTTGCACATGCAGAATACTCGGGCTAAACTTGACGAGCCTAGCATATGCAGATATAGCCTCGGAACACTAAGACCACCATTGAACACTACTCCATTTCACGTGATGATCGGTTTTGGTTTAGTTGATTTGGATCACGTGATCACTTAGAGGATTAGAGAGATGTCTATCTAAGTGGGAGTTCTTAAGTAATATGATTAATTGAACTTAAATTTATCATGAACTTAGTACCTGATAGTATCTTGCTTGTCTATGTTGTTGTAGATAGATGGCCCGTGTTGTTGTTCCGTTGAATTTTATTGCGTTCCTTGAGAAAGCAAAGTTGAAAGATGATGGTACACGGACTGGGTCCGTAACTTAAGGATTATCCTCATTGTTGCACAGAAGAATTACGTCCTGGAAGCACCGCTGGGTGCCAAGCCTGCTGCTGGAGCAACGCCAGATGTTGTGAACACCTGGCAGAGCAAAGCTGATGACCACTCAATAGTTCAGTGTGCCATGCTTTACGGCTTAGAACCGGGTCTTCAACGATGTTTTGAACGTCATGGAGCATATGAGATGTTTCAGGAGTTGAAGTTAATATTTCAAGCAAATGCCCGGATTGAGAGATATGAAGTCTCCAATAAGTTCTATAGCTACAAGATGGAGGAGAATAGTTCTGTCAGTGAGCATATACTCAAAATGTCTGGGTATAATAATCACTTGATTCAATTGGGAGTTAATCTTCCGGATGATAGCGTCATTGACAGAATTCTCCAATCACTGCCACCAAGCTACAAGAGCTTCATGATGAACTATAACATGCAAGGGATGGAAAAGACTATTCTTGAGCTCTTCGCGATGCTAAAGGCTGCGGAGGTGGAAATCAAAAAGGAGCATCAAGTGTTGATGGTTAACAAGACCACTAGTTTCAAGAAAAAGGGCAAAGGGAAGAAGAAGGGGAACTTCAAGAAGAATGGCAAGCAAGTTGCTGCTCAAGAGAAGAAACCCAAGTCTGGACATAAGCCTGAAACTGAGTGCTTCTACTACAAGCAGACTGGACACTAGAAGCGGAACTGCCCCAAGTATTTGGCGGATAAGAAGGATGGCAAGGTGAACAAAGGTATATGTGATATACATGTTATTGATGTGTACCTTACTAGAGCTCGCAGTAGCACCTGGGTATTTGATACTGGTTCTGTTGCTAATATTTGCAACTCAAAACAGGAACTACAGATTAAGCGAACACTGGCCAAGGACAAGGTGACGATGCCCGTGCGAAGTGGTTCCAAAGTCGATGTGATCGCGGTCGGCACGCTACCTCTACATCTACCTTCGGGATTAGTTTTAGACCTAAATAATTGTTATTTGGTGCCAGCGTTAAGCATGAACATTATATCTGGATCTTGTTTGATGCGAGACGGTTATTCATTTAAATTAGAGAATAATGGTTGCTCTATTTATATGAGTAATATCTTTTATGGTCATGCACCCTTAAAGAGTGGTCTATTTTTGATGAATCTCGATAGTAGTGACACACATATTCATAATGTTGAAGCCAAAAGATGCAGAGTTGATAATGATAGTGAAACTTATTTGTGGCACTGCCGTTTAGGTCATATCGGAGTAAAGCGCATGAAGAAACTCCATACTGATGGACTTTTGAAACCACTTGATTATGAATCACTTGGTACTTGCGAACCGTGCCTTATGGGCAAGATGACTAAAACGCCGTTCTCCGGTATTATGGAGAGAGCAACAGATTTGTTGGAAATCATACATACAGATGTATGTGGTCCAATAAATGTTGAGGCTCGTGGCGGATATCGTTATTTTCTCACCTTCACAGATGATTTAAGCAGATATGGGTATATCTACTTAATGAAACATAAATCTGAAACATTTGAAAAGTTCAAAGAATTTCAGAGTGAAGTTGAAAATCATCGTAACAAGAAAATAAAATTTCTACGATCTGATCATGGAGGAGAATATTTGAGTTACGAGATTGGTCTACATTTGAAACAATGCGGAATAGTTTCGCAACTCACGCCACCTGGAACACCATAGCGCAATGGTGTGTCCGAACGTCATAATCGTACTTTACTAGATATGGTGCGATCTATGATGTCTTTTACTGATTTACCGCTATCGTTTTGGGGTTATGCTTTAGAGACGTCCACATTCACGTTAAATAGCGCACCATCAAAATCCATTGAGACGACACCTTATGAACTATGGTTTGGCAAGAAACCAAAGTTGTCGTTTCTTAAAGTTTGGGGTTGCGATGCTTATGTGAAAAAGATTCAACCTGATAAGCTCGAACCCAAATCGGAAAAATGTGTCTTAATAGGATACCCAAAGGAGACTGTTGGGTACAGCTTCTATCACAGATCCGAAGGCAAGACATTCGTTGCTAAGAATGGATCCTTTCTAGAGAAGGAGTTTCTCTCGAAAGAAGTGAGTGGGAGGAAAGTAGAACTTGATGAGGTAACTGTACATGCTCCCTTATTGGAAAGTAGTTCATCATAGAAACCGGTTCCTGTGACGTCTACACCTGTTAGTGAGGAAGTTAATGATGATGATCATGAAACTTTAGATCAAGTTGTTACTGAACCTCGTAGATCAACTAGAGTAAGATCCACACCAGAGTGGTATGGTAATCCTGTTATGGAAATCATGTTACTAGACCATGATGAACCTACGAACTATGAAGAAGCGATGGTGAGCCCAGATTCCGCAAAATGGCTTGAAGCCATGAAATCTGAGATGGGATCCATGTATGAGAACAAAGTGTGGACTTTGGTTGACTTGCCCGATGATCGGCAAGCAATTGAAAATAAATGGATCTTCAAGAAGAAGACTGACGCTGACGGTAATGTTACTGTCTACAAAGATTGACTTGTTGCGAAAGATTTTTGACAAGTTCAAGGGATTGACTACGATGAGACCTTCTCACCCGTAGCGATGCTTAAGTCTGTTCGAATCATGTTAGCAATTGCCGCATTTTATGATTATGAAATTTGGCAGATGGATGTCAAAACTGCATTCCTGAATGGATTTCTGGAAGAAGAGTTCTATATGATGCAGCCAGAAGGTTTTGCCGATCGAAAGGGAGCTAACAAAGTGTGCAAGCTCCAGCGATCCATTTATGGACTGGTGCAAGCCTCTCGGAGTTGGAATAAATGTTTTGATAGTGTAATCAAAACATTTGGTTTTGTACAGACTTTTGGAAAAGCCTGTATTTACAAGAAAGTGAGTGGGAGCTCTGTAGCATTTCTGATATTATATGTGGATGACATATTACTGATTGGAAATGATATAGAATTTCTGGATAGCATAAAGGGATACTTGAATAAGAGTTTTTCAATGAAAGACCTCGATGAAGCTGCTTATATATTGGGCATTAAGATCTATAGAGATAGATCAAGACGCTTAATAGGACTTTCACAAAGCACATACCTTGATAAAGTTTTGAAGAAGTTCAAAATGGACCAGGCTAAGAAAGGGTTCTTACCTGTGTTACAAGGTGTGAAGTTGAGTAAGACTCAATGCCCGACCACTGCAGAGGATAGAGAGAAAATGAAAGATGTTCCCTATGCTTCAGCCATAGGCTCTATCGTGTATGCAATGTTGTGTACCAGACCTGATGTGTGCCTTGCTATAAGTTTAGCAGGGAGGTACCAAAGTAATCCAGGAGTGGATCACTGGACAGCGGTCAAGAACATCCCGAAGTACCTGAAAAGGACGAAGGAAATGTTTCTCGTTTATGGAGGTGACAAAGAGCTCGTCGTAAATGGTTACATCGATGCAAGCTTTGACACAGATCCGGACGATTCTAAATCGCAAACCGAATACGTGTTTACATTGAACGGTGGAGCTGTTAGTTGGTGCAGTTCTAAACAAAGCGTCGTGGCAGGATCTACGTGTGAAGCGGAGTACATAGCTGCTTCGGAAGCAGCAAATGAAGGAGTTTGGATGAAGGAGTTCATATCCGATCTAGGTGTCATACCTAGTGCATCGGGTCCAACGAAAATCTTTTGTGACAATACTGGTGCAATTGCCTTGGCGAAGGAATTCAGATTTCACAAGAGAACCAAGCACATCAAGAGACGCTTCAAATTCATCCGAGATTTAGTCCAGGTGGGAGACATAGAGATTTTCAAGATACATATGGATCTGAATGTAGCAGACCCGTTGACTAAGCCTCTTCCACGAGCAAAACATGCTCAGCACCAAGACTCCATGGGTGTTAGAATCATTACTGTGTAATCTAGATTATTGACTCTAGTGCAACTGGGAGACTGAAGGAAATATTCCCTAGAGTCAATAATAAAGTTATTATTTATTTCCTTATATCATGATAAATGTTTATTATTCACTCTAGAATTGTATTAACCGGAAACATAATACTTGTGCGAATACATAGACAAACAGAGTGTCACTAGTATGCCTCTACTTGACTAGCTCATTGATCAAAGATGGTTATGTTTCCTAACCATAGACATGAGTTGTCATTTGATTAACGGGATCACATCATTAGGAGAATGATGTGATTGACATGACCCATTCCGTTAGCTTAGCACACGATCGTTTAGTATGTTGCTATTGCTTTCTTCATGACTTATACATGTTCCTATGACTATGAGATTATGCAACTCCCGTTTACCGGAGGAACACTTTGTGTGCTACCAAACGTCACAACATAACTGGGTGATTATAAAGGTTCTCTACAGGTGTCTCCGAAGGTACATGTTGGGTTGGTGTATTTCGAGATTAGGATTTGTCACTCCGATTGTCGGAGAGGTATCTCTGGGCCCTCTCGGTAATGCACATCACATAAGCCTTGCAGGCATTGCAACTAATGAGTTAGTTGTGAGATGATGTATTATGGAATGAGTAAAGAGACTTGCCGGTAACGAGATTGAACTAGGTATTGGAATACCGACGATCGAATCTCGGGCAAGTAGCATACCGATGACAAAGGGAACAACGTATGTTGTTATGCAGTTTGACCGATAAAGATCTTCGTAGAATATGTAGGAGCCAATATGAGCATCCAGGTTCCGCTATTGGTTATTGACCGGAGACGTGTCTCGGTCATGTCTACATAGTTCTCGAACCCGTAGGGTCCGCACGCTTAAAGTTCGGTGACGATCGTAATTAGGGTTTTTGTGTTTTGATGCACCGAAGGTTATTCGGAGTCCCGGATGTGAATCACGGACATGAAGAGGAGTCTCGAAATGGTCGAGACATAAAGATTGATATATTGGAAGCCTATATTTGGATATCAGAATCGTTCCGGGTGAAATCGGGATTTTACCGGAGTACCGGGGGGTTACCGGAACCCCCCGGGGGTTAATGGGCCTACATGGGCCCTAAGGGAGAAGAGGAGGGCCGGCTAGGGCAGGCCGCACGCCCCCTCCCCCCTAGTCCGAATAGGACAAGGAAGGGGGGGCGGCGCCCCCCTTTCCTCTTTCCCCCTTCCCCTTTCCTTCTCCAACAAGGCAAGATGGGGGAGTCCTACTCCCGTTGGGATTAGGACTCCTCCAGGCGCACCCCTAGGGGCCGGCCGCACCTCCCCCCTCCCTCCTTTATATACGGGGGCAAGGGGGAACCCCATGACACACAAGTTGATCTTCGTGATCGTTCCTTAGCCGTGTGCGGTGCCCCCTTCCACCATATTCCACCTCGGTCATATCGTAGTGGTGCTTAGGCGAAGCCCTGTGTCGGTAGAACATCATCACCGTCATCACGCCGTCGTGCTGACGAAACTCTCCCTCAACACTCGAATGGATCGGAGCTCGAGGGACGTCACCGAGTTGAACGTGTGCAGAACTCGGAGGTACCGTACGTTCGATACTTGGATCGGTCGGATCGGGAAGACGTTCGACTACTTCCTCTATGTTGTGTCAACGCTTCTGTTGCCGGTCTACGAGGGTACGTAGACAACACTCTCCCCTCTCGTTGCTATGCATCACCATGATCTTGCGTGTGCGTAGGAATTTTTTTGAAATTACTACATTCCCCTACAGTTTCATCCAACAAAACCACCGAATCAAAGTAAGACGTTGGTGGTAAGGAGTATGACTATTATCGTCCACAACTCTTTGTGTTCTACTCGTGCATATCGTCTACACATAGACCTGGCTCGGATGCCACTGTTGGGAAACAAAGCATGCAATTTCAGAAAATGTCCTATGATCATGCAAGATCTATCTAGGAGATGCATACCAACGAGAGGGGGAGAGTGTGTCCATGTACCGTCGTAGACCGAAAGTGGAAGCGTTAGGTTAACACGGTTGATGTAGTCGAACGTC
The DNA here is from genome assembly GCF_002162155.2 of Triticum dicoccoides. Taxonomy (NCBI): domain Eukaryota; kingdom Viridiplantae; phylum Streptophyta; class Magnoliopsida; order Poales; family Poaceae; genus Triticum; species Triticum dicoccoides. Next base: position 320,176,226 of record NC_041390.1, read on the forward strand.
TTCACGATCCAACCGATCCAAGTACCGAACGTACGGCACCTCCGTGTTTAGCACATGTTCAGCTCGATGACGTCGCTCGAACTCTTGATCCAGTAGAGGGTCAAGGGAGAGTTTCGACAGCACGACGGCGTGGTGACGGCGACGGTGATGTGATTCGCGCAGGGCTTCGCCTAAGCACTACGACGCAATGACCAAAGGAGTAAACTGTGGAGGGGGGCACCGCACACAGCTAAGAGAACAATTGTTGTGCCTTTGGGGTGCCCCCAGCCCACGTATATAAAGGAGGGGAAGGGAGGCCGGCCGGCCCCTAGGGGCGCGCCAAGTGGGGGGAGTCCCACTAGGACTCCTACTCCTAGTCGGCTCCCCTCCTCCTTCCAATGGAGAGGGGAAAGGGGAAAGAGGAGGAGAGGGAGAAGGAAAGGGGGGCCTTGCCCCCACCCCTTGTCCAATTCAGATTGGGCTTAGGGGGCACATGCCACCTCTTGTGGCTGCCTCTTCCTCTCCACCATGGCCCATTAGGCCCATTAACTTTCCTGGGGGGTTCTGATAACCTCCCGGTACTCCGATAAATCCCCGAACCTCTTCGGAACCATTCCGGTGTCCGTATACAACCTTCCAATATATGAATCTTTACCTCTCGACCATTTCGATACTACTCGTCATGTCCGTGATCTCATCCGGGACTTCGAACAAACTTCGGTCACCAAAACACATAACTCATAATACAAATCGTCATCGAACGTTCAGCGTGCGGACCCTACGGGTTCAAGAACTATGTAGACATGACCGAGACACATCTCCGGTCAATAACCAATAGCGGAACCTAGATGTTCATATTGGTTCCTACATATTCTATGAAGATCTTTATCGGTCAAACCGCATAACAACATACGTTATTCCCTTTGTCATCGGTATGTTACTTGCCCGAGATTCAATCGTCGGTATCATCATACCTAGTTCAGTCTCGTTACCGGCAAGTCTCTTTACTCGTTCTGTAATACATCACCCCGCAACTAACTCATTAGTCACATTGCTTGCAAGGCTTATAGTGATGTGCATTACCGAGAGGGCCTAGAGATACCTCTCCGATACTAGGAGTGACAAATCGTAATCTTGATCTATGCCAGCTCAACAAACACCTTCAGAGACACCTATAAAGCATCTTTATAATCACCCAGTTACGTTGTGATGTTTGATTTCACACAAGGTATTCCTCCGGTGTTCAGGAGTTGCATAATCCCATAGTCAAAGGATATGTATAAGTCATGAAGAAAGCAATAGCAATAAAACTTATCGATCACTATGCTAAGCTAATGGATGGGTCTTATCCATCACATCATTCTCCTAATGATGTGATCCCGTTCATCATATGACAACACAGGTCTATGGTTAGGAAACTTAACCATCTCTGATTAACGAGCTAGTCTAGTAGAGGCTTACTAGGGACACTGTGTTTTGTCTATGTATCCACACATGTATCAAGTTTTCGGTTAGTACAATTATAGAATGAATAATAAAAATTTATCATGTTATAAGGAAATATAAATAACAACTTTATTATTGCCTCTAGGGCATATTTCCTTTAGATCTCTAATCCAACATTTAGCACCGAAGACTTTGAAATAACTTACATGGGCTTTTTATCAGTGAGGAGCTCATATGAAGCCTTCTTGAGGAATTTGTGAAGATATACCCGATTGATGATGTGATAAGCAGTATCAATTACTTCAGGCCACCATCAACGAGGTGTCTTGTATTCATCAAGCATAGTGTGGGCCATCTCAATGAGTGTCATGTTCATGTGCTCAGCAATGCCATTCTGCTGAGGAATATAAGGAGCAGATAGCTCATGAGTGATACCAAGTTCATCAAGATTGTCATCAAGGCCTGTGTTCTTCAACTTGGTGCCATTATCACTTCTGATATGCTTGATGTTGATGCCATAAATCATCATGGCACGGTTAGCGAATCGTGTGAAGACACCCTGCACTTCAGTCTTGAAGGTAATGATATGCACCCAGGTGCAACGAGAATAGTCATCAACAATGACGAATCCATAGAGTGATGCTGCATTGGTTAGTGTGACATAGTGAGTGGGACCAAAGAGATCCATGTGAAGTAATTCAAAGGGACGAGAGGTGGTCATAATTGTCTTCGCGGAGTGCTTGGACCTGGTCATCTTTCCAACTTCACAAGCATCGCAAAGGTGATCTTTGACGAATTTGACGCCCTCAACGCCAATGATATGCTTCTTTTTGACGAGTGTGCTCAAATTCCTCACGCCAGCATGTCCAAGTCGTTGATGGCATAGCCAGCATTCTAAAGCTTTTGCCAGTAGGCATGTGGATGGTTGAGGACCTAGAGAGAAATCTACAATATACAAATCACCTCTCCTAAAGTCTTCAAAGACTTTGGACTTGTCCGATTCAATTAGCACAATGCATCTATATTTGCCAAAGATGAAAATCATATCAGGATCACAAAGCATTGAGATAGACATGAGGTTGTATTCTAGGGACTCGACAAGCATCACTTTTTTCATGTGTCGATTCTTTGAGATAGCAACCTTCCCTAGACCCAATACCTTACTTTTTTCCTTTGTCAACGTAGGTGATATGCTTCACATGAGACGGAGTAAGGGGAGCATTGGCACGGCACCTTGAAACGGACGACATAGAGGACGCTCTCACCCTTGGAGAGCCCAGGCGGGTACTCTAGCATTTCTTATATGAGTAATGTCTTGAATAACATTTACATGATGAGAGAATAAATTATACATGATCTTTTATTCACTAACAGTTAACACATAGTGATTTACATCTTAGCAGGCGATAAGATTGAACTGGAAAAATAATTTACATCTTTTGATGAATATTATTGTTACAGTCAATAGCCATCATAACTCATAAGCACAAGGTTGCACAGGAGTATTAAAGCTGAAGGTTGTTGATTCAGCAATGCAAAGTATTTGAGGCAATAGACTTCACAGGCAACAAAGTGCTTATTACCGACAAACTCCATTGAAGGTATCAATATACATCTTTTGATGAATATTAGTGTTACAGTCAATAGCCATCATAACTCATAAGCACAAGGTTGCACAGGAGTATTGATGTTGAAGGTTGTTGATTCAGCAATGCAAAGTATTTAAGGCAATAGATTTCACAGGCAACAAAGTGCTTATTACGAAGGTTCACTTTGACAAACTCCATTGAAGGTATCAATATTGAGCTGGCACATAATCAATACCCTGATTTCAACCACGCCCAGTAAAGCAAGAACCTATTTTTGTCCGCCTTGGGATTTCATAACTAACTTGCTCGCCATAAGTTCACCGCATCCCCAAAAAGATCTATAAGAAATAAGACAGAGCTAATTCACATTTCATTTGAACCATCGAGGAATGAGGATAATCTCCTTACACTGTATTTCAAACTGAATCACCCAGATGCACATTCGATCGAACAGGTCGTCGGGTTCTCTCCTGGCAAAAGATGACTGACATACAAGACCGTTGGCCTACCTTTGTGCCGGCTCAACGCCGAAGACACCGTCCCTCCGTATCACGAACTCACACGTCCGCACCGGCAAGTGCGGCGCGAAGGCCACCTTCATGTGCCTCCTGGCACTCCCACCGTTGCTATCCACCTCCCGCGTCAGGAACAGCCGAGTGTTGACGCAGTTGGCCCACGCAAGCCCCAGCGCAGGGCTCACCTGCCGCCCCGACGACCAGGCCACGGTGTTTCCCGTGTTCCCCTCCACCACGTCGACCACCTGGTTGGTAACCACAACCACACATTGGTGCCTGTGAGCCAGTTCCTTGAGTTTTGCGGATATCTTGAAGAAGAGCCCAGACCGGCGTTTGAGGTCGGCGGGTGAGGCGTCGAAGTCGGCGCGGAAGAGGGAAGCGATGGAGTCAAGGAGGATGACGCGGATAGGCAGGGGGTGGGGGGAGCGACTCGGGTGGGAGAGGTGGTACTGGGCGCGGGATAGGAGGGAGAGGAGGTCGGAGGGGGAGTGTACAGCGGCCACAAGGACGTGATCCAGGAGGTCTGGCCGCGATTTTGGGGCAAGGAGGCGGAGGGGAAAGGGGACGTCGGAGCATAAGAAGAGGGAGGAGGAAGGGTGAGGGGAGAGGGGCGCGAGGAGGGCGAGCTGGAGGCAAAGCTGGGTCTTCCCGGCGGCGGATTCGCCAGCAATCTCTGTGACCGACGCGGCGGGGAGGCCACCGGAGAGGAGGCGGTCCAAGAGGGGGCAGCCAAGGGAGAGTTTGGCAGCGCGGGGGGAAGCGAGGAGAAGAAGGTTCTCCGGACGAGGTTCTTGTTGGCTGTAGGCGGAGGTCTTGGGCGCCGGAGGCCGCATCGCCGGCAATCTCGCTGCCAACGGATTTGGGGATTTAGCAATTTGGGGTTCGAATTGGCGCTCCTATTTCCTGCCTTAAGCAGCGAAATGCAGCTAAAACGCGCGATGGGCCAGACCAAATAGCCATCGCTCGCCTGCAAACGCGACTCGGGACCGAGGAAATATCCTCTGCAACGAGCCAATTCGTGCACCCAATACACCGAGCGATTCTGGGCGATGGGGAATAGATGGACTGGATGTTATCACAAGCTGGCTGCGGGTATATTTTACACAATGGACCTTGTCAAGTCATTGAATTGCGCAAAAGTCCTTCTGAAATTCCACTCTGCTTTGTACCAGTCTCCGTGAGATCCCCTCTCTGTACCAGGCGATCTATCACGGACGAGCTCTCTTCAGCAGAACTCCCATCCCGATGGCTGCATTCCCTTTTCCCTCTATCCCCACAATCTATCCCTCTCCACGACGGTGCTGACTATGGCTTCGCAGGACCGACGCACACTCCTGGTTTGGCACCGCTGCCGCCGCCGTTGCAGTTTCAGATTCAACGCCGCCGCAAATTCCAAACAAGCTGAGTTGCTTTCTTTATTCAGATCGTGAGTTACATAAAAAGAGAGCTAAGAATATACTCCTGATTACTGATTACGATGGATATCATTGAACTCATATATACATAAAGTTAACTATGATCTTGTCAAATTTTCTGGAGTTTCCTCATTTCACATTCTAATTTGATTAAACTTCTACGAGACAATTCTTTTTTGAGGGATCTACAACACAATTAAAGCCTGAATGGAATACTAAAACACATCTTCAAGCCTAAGCGCAAATTCTCTGGTGATTCTCAAAGCTGAGAAATCATTCAGCTAGTACCCAGGTGGATTAGGCCACAAAATAATTGTTAAGAGCTACATCACCATATATATATATATATATATATATATATATATAGACACAGTCTATTTAATGTCCTACCAACTGGTGGAAGCATGATTTTGCATTGGAACAGAGAACAAAATCTACACATCATTGGAGAGAACCAGTCTTTAACTTCAATCAGGCAGAGACCAAAAACTAATACATATAAATGGAGAGAACCAGTCTTTAACTTCAATCAGGCAGAGACCAAAAACTAATACATATAAATGGAGAGAACAAGTCTCGACCCGGCTCCTCAGTTTTTCCTGCAGCAGAAAACAATTTCTGGAGCTTCACAAAACTAACCTGGTTCAACAGTCTTGCGTTTTTCTTTTTGCAGGTAAGTCTCGCAGGTTTAACACCATAAAATTGTTACACAAATCCACTTGAACCATGATAAAACATAAAATCGTTCCACACATTTGGCATCGCGAACTAACTTCTTAAACACATGAGTGACCCTTTTTACTCGAAGCATCCAAGTGCATAAATGACAACCGAAGTAGAAGTACATATAGACTTGTACAGATTTGTTTCCTTTGTGCACCAGGTTTAGACAAAAGGAATCGAAAAAATCAACTTAGCAGCAGCGACTAGTAGATATACTTCACGAGGAAAGCATTTCGGGCGATAGAGTACAAATCAATCCTCAGGCCAACTAGCATGAACAGAAAGTCATCTTGATGACTTCAAGATAGATGGAATACATAATGCATGTTGAAATGACCACAGAGCCTCCTGCAAGAATAAACCTAGGGGTTAATATGCCAAGTTAGCTACAATTGACGGCAATATATATATATATATATATATATATATATATATATATATATGTGCAAAAAATATATTCAAATCAATGTGAAGCTAGGCTTACCAATTCCCTTTGTAAACACGGCAAATGGTACAATATAAGTGCCTACATGGTTTACTGCTAGCAAATTCCTGGATCTAACAGTAATTCATATTCAGAATTTTATACATAGTATAGTCGGATATACAACACATGGAAATTCAACAAACCAACAGAAAGCCACATGAATATTTGGGAGGGCATATGCATGCTCCGAGACGACAGTTGCACACGTGAGCTCCTAGAAAGACCACAAGTCCAAAACCTCATCTAAAAATACCACAATCAATACCATAAGACCGTAGCGACACTGAATTGTACTAGGACCAACTGAGCGGTGGCCCCATCCATTACACACCGCATATAGTTCTTCTACTAAATTTACACAAACTGACTTCAACTCATTATTCCAACATCACATTAGTGAAACTGGCGCATCTAGTTATCTGGAACCTTTTGGATGTGGAAGCGAGACGAAGTTCAACTAGAGTACTGGACCATGTAAGGCCCTTTTCATTTTTAATATCAGAAATGTTGATGGTAAGAACATATAGAACATTACTATTTCAGGTCAAGAACATCACAGGATCAACTACTCCCTCCATTCGGAATTACTTGTCTCGAATATGGATGTATCTAGAGCTAAAATACATCCAGATACATCCATTTCTGCGACAAGTAATTCCGAACAGAGGGAGTAGTAATCAACAAAATCTTGCCGTGTACGCAGGGTCACAGTAATCCTTTTTTCACACGCATGTGGAGTGATTCATGTACAATTTTACTCTGGAGTTAGCAAAAGGTACATGATAACTGTATACAGAGCACATCCCCTAATTGTTCTTGTGATGTTCAGTGCACACAAAGCAAACCCCCTAATCTTTTTTCCACTCTAGCAATTGCAAATAGTGATAAAATTTTACAATTACGGCTAAATCTCACACATAAATTCGGTGGTATATAATACTACTATGCACTTGTTTCAAACGAACTGGGGGAAGTGAGGAATCGGAAGAACCAATATGACTGCACATTTATAATATAAGAACCAAATAGGGCGCACATACCTCAGATCCTCGAGCTATAAAGGCGGATAGCCGACTCCTATGCAGCCGTGTTATTGGTCCACGGAGCTACAGCCCTGCGTCGCAAAAAAGATGCAATCACAGCGCGCAGCCGCTGGACCTCATGATTTGGATTCTGGGCGTTGTTGTTTCAACGCCGGCGGCCGGAGAGGGAGATGGAAAGGAGAGAGATAGGGACTTCTCGACGAAGAGGAGAGGGAGATCGAGGGACAGAGGTGAGTCGCCCCATTTTTCTATGAACCCCTGGTTCAGTGGTATAGGTACAGAAAAGGAACAGAGGAAACGAAGGAGACGGATTTCGGAGGGACTCTGCGTGCAGTTAAATGGTTCTACAAGGCTCATTATGTAAAATGTGCCGGCGGCTACATGATGATAACATCCCATCCATTATTTTTTCATCCACTGGCGCAGAATCGCTCGGAGCATCTGTGCACGAGTTCGCTCGTTTCACCAGATACGTTCTCACTCGGGACCTCCTCTCCAGCGGACTCCCTATTTTTTTTAACGGGGCATAACCTGTAACACCCCGAATATGATTTACCTAATATGTAATCCAACTCTTACCGTTTCCGGCGTTAAGTTATTTTATTTTCTCGGGTTCGGGTTTTTGTCTCCGTGTGTTGTTGTCATGGTCATGCATCTTATATCATTTCATCATGTGCATTGCATTTGCATACGTGTTCATGTCATGCATCCGAACATTTTCCCTGTTGTCCGTTTTGCATTCCGGCGCTCCGTTCTCCTCCGGTGGTCATTTCTACCTTTCTTTTGTGTGTGGGGGTTAAACATTTCCGGATTGGACCGAGACTTGCCAAGCAGCCTTGGTTTACTTCCGGTAGACAACCTATCAAGTTTCGTACCATTTGGACTTCGTTTGATGCTCCAACGGTTAGCCGAGGGACCGAAAAGGCCTCGTGTGTGTTGCAGCCCAACACCCCTCCAATTTGGCCCAAAACCCACCTAAACCCTCTCCATCATCTAGAGCGTTCGATCACGATCGCGTGGCCGAAAACCGCATCTCATTTGGACTCTCCTAGCTCCCTCTATGTCTATAAATACACCACCCTCTCGAAGTTCCGGATCCCCTCCTTCCAAACCCTAGATCCATCACCTCGCGCTGCGCCGGACACGTCCAGTCCGGCCGGACGAAGTCACGCCGCCGACCTGCACCAGTGGTGTAGCGCCACGTGGCGCCCGCAGACCCGCCGCCGCCAAGGCCTGCCGGGCCCGCGGAGAGGCCCCGAGGCCCGCGCGCCGGATCCGCCGCCTGCCTCCCTCATCGCCCGACCGCGCCGCCACTGCTCCTCCACTGCAGCGCCCGTGCCGGCGAACCCCGTTCCGGCCGCCGCCCCGCGGCGGCGTCCCGCCACCGCACGGAGCTCCGCCGCGCCGCCCGGCGAGTCCTGCTCCGGCGCCGCCTCACCGCCCTCCTCGACGTCCGCGCCGCCCTCCTCGACGTCTGCGCCGACCGACAAGTCCGACTCCGGTGAACAGTAACTCCGGCCGGCGAACCTCGTAATCCGCGCCGATTCGGATCTGGATCTGAGCTTGTCTCGTTTGACTTTTTGCCCCGAAACTCTAATTATTTTGCTATGTTTGTCGTGTCGTACCTCCACATCGGTAGCTCCATTTTAGGCATATAGCATATCAAAATGTTCATCTCAGAGAGTACATCATTTCATCTCATTGCATCATTTTCATTTGAGTTCATCTTGATGCCCGAAATGCTGTTGGAAGAGTGCTATTTGAGTTAATTGTCAGATCTGCTGCTCCAATTAGATATTTGTCATTTTTGCCATAATTAATGTGTGCATGATATGCCCCTGAGCTCTACATATGTTTTGTTATATGTTTTGCCATCTATCCAGAGGTGCAACCCATGTATTTTTGTGATGTGTGTGGTGACTAGCACAAGCTTGCAAAGTGGTGCATTCGTTAATGCTGATTTCAGGAACTTAGCAATTCCACTAAGTCCTTGATCTGTTTATCTCAATATGCCATATGTTCATGTTGTTTCCTAGTGATCCGTGCCTCTTTTGAGGATGATCAGTAAGGATGTTTTGTTAATCTTGTAGTGCTCTATCCATCCATGTCTTTGTTTGCATTTATGGAGCACCCCAGCTTGAGTCAATCGAGCTCTACTTTTGCTATTTCGTGAATCTGGGAAGTTTGTCTACTTTTTAGCGATTTTGCCGAGGATGTTGTAGTTGATCCGTGCACGCTATGCTATTGTTCTTGCCATGTCTAGCTTGTATTTTGTGTATTCTTGATGGGTGTATGCTTATATTGTCATGACATGCTCTCTAGTGAGTGCATCGAGCTCGTAAACATGCCTACTTGATATCTGATTTGCATGCTCCAGTTTTTCACTAAGTCTGAGAACTTATTATGTTTTTGCCATGTTCATATGCTTGCAAATGTATTTTCTGATCCCTTTTGGCTCAAGGTCACTAAGGGACTTTTGTTAAGCTCTTTGAGTAGCTCTATGCCATGCTTTACTTTGCCATGTTCAGGCCCTGTAGCATATAGTTTTCATGCTTCAAAGTGTGCTATCTGATCTGAAATTCCAGACAAGTGTTAATTTCACAAAGTCTGAAATCTGTTTGCCAAATGCATTTTTGACATGCTTGTTTGAACCTGTTAATGGATGAATTGGACGTAGATCAGTGTTCATCTTTTGTTAAGAATCCTGAATGGATCCCTGCCATGTATTTTGTTGCCATATTTGAGTGCTGTAGCATGTTCATCTTATTGCATTTAGATGGCCACTTGCTGTATATCGCAGACCGTTGTCATATTTGAATTGCTTGCCATTTCCAAACCGTGACTCCGATTCCGGCATTCTTTATATCGTTTTCAAGCGATTTCACCTCACCTTTCCAGTGGCACACTTGGATTTCCATGTTGAGGCCAGGTTCATTCATTCCTTGTCAAATCTTGCATATGCATCAAATATCGCATCCCGCATAGCATACCATGATTGCATCATGTTGTTTGAGTTTGCACGTGGTTGATTGTGTTCCATTTGCTTGTTTTGTCTTGTTTGGGTAGAGCCGGGAGACGAGTTCGCTAATGAGGAGCCCGTTGAGTTTGCTTTCGAGGATCCAGTCAACTCTGACAACTTTGCATGCAAGATGATCATACCCTTGAAATCACTACTATCTTTGCTTTGCTAGATGCTCGCTCTTTTGCTATGCCTACGCTACGATGCCTACCACTTGCTTATCATGCCTCCCAAATTGCCATGTCAAACCTCTAACCCGCCATGTCCTAGCAAACCGTTGATTGGCTATGTTACCGCTTCGCTCAGCCCTTCTTATAGCGTTGCTAGTTGCAGGTGAAGATTGGAGACCGTTCCTTGGTGGAACATTATTTTCTTGTTGGGATATCATTATATTATCTTGTTATCTTAATGCATCTATATACTTGGTAAACGGTGGAAGGCTCGGCCTCTCGCCTAGTGTTTTGTTCCACTCTTGCCGCCCTAGTTTCCGTCATATCGGTGTTATGTTTCCGGATTTTTGCGTTCCTTACGCGGTTGGGTGATAATGGGAACCCCTTGATAGTTCGCCTTGACTAAAGCTTTTCCAGCAATGCCCAACCTTGGTTTTACCATTTGCCACCTAGCCTCTTTTTCCCTTGGGTTTCCGGAGCCCGAGGGTCATCTTATTTTAAACCCCCCCGGGCCAGTGCTCCTCTGAGTGTTGGTCCGAACTAGAGTCCTGTGCAGCGCCCCCTCGGGGAAACTCGAGGTTTGGTTTTAGTTGTATGGAGAGCTCATCTGAGTGTGCCCTGAGAACGAGATATCTGCATCTCCTATTGGGATTTGTCGGCACATTCGGGCGGTGTTGCTGGATTTGTTTTAACTTGTCGAAGTGTCTTGTAGAACCGGGATACCGAGTCCGATCGAAATGTCTTGGGAGAAGGTCTATTCCTTCGTTGACCATGAGAGCTTGTCATGGGCTAAGTTGGGACTCCCCTGCAGGGATTTAAACTTTTGAAAGCCGTGCCCGCGGTTATGGGCAGATGGGAATTTGTTAATGTCCGGTTGTAGATAACTTGAACCTAAACTTAATTAAAATGAATCAGCGGTGTGAGTTACCGTGATGGTCTCTTCTCAGCGGAGTCCGGGAAGTGAACACGGTGTTGCAGTAATGCTTGCCGCAGGTTATTCTCTAGTTATTCGTTCGCGCTTTGCCTTCTCTTCTCGCTCTCTCTTGCGAACAGGTTAGCCACCATATATGCTAGTCGCTTGCTGCAGCTCCACATATTGTACCTTGCCTTACCTATAAGCTTAAATAGTCTTGATCGCGAGGGTGCGAGATTGCTGAGTCCCTGTGGCTCACAGATTACTTCGAAACCAGATGCAGTGCCTGATGACTCCGTTCCAGATTGTAACATCCCGGATGTAACTTTCCCAATTTGTACTCCAACTCTTGCCGTTTCCGGCGTTAAGTTATATTTATTTTCTCGGGTTCGGGTCTTTGTCTCCGTGTGTTGTTATCGTTGTCATGCATCTCTTATCATGTCATCATGTGCATTGCATTTGCATAAGTGTTCGTCTCATGCATTCGAGCATTTTCCCCGTTCTCCGTTTTGCATTCCGGCGCTTCGTTCTCCTCCGGTGGTCATTTCTAACTTTCTTTCGTGTGTGAGGATTAAACATTTCCGGATTGTACCGAGACTTGCCAAGCGGCCTTGGTTTACTACCGGTAGACCGCCTGTCAAGTTTCGTATCATTTGGACTTCGTTTGATACTCCAATGGTCAACCGAGGGACCGAAAAGGCCTCGTGTGTGTTGCAGCCCAACACCCCTCCAATTTGGACCAAAACCCACCTAACTCTGCTCCATCATCTAGAGCGTTTGATCACGATTGCGTAGCCGAAAACCGCACACCATTTGGACTCTCCTAGCTCCCTCTACCTATAAAATAGCATCTCCCCCGAAATTTCCGGATCAAATCCACCCTAGACCTAGATCCCCCTCCTCTCCGCGCGGCCGGACGTGTCCGCCCGCCGCCGGACGAAAAATCGCGCCGCCACCGCCGCCACGTGGCAGACTCATTCGCCCGCGCCCGGTCCCCAGATCCCCGCGCCGCCTGGGCCCGGGAAGCCCGCAGCCGGCCCCTGAGGCCCATCCATCCGCCGC